>NC_090796.1:15215000-15563750 GCF_040054535.1 Antennarius striatus | reverse complement strand
CAAGACCAGAGGCAGTCATAAATTATGTGGGGGAGCATGTGCGGGAGCGAGCCACAAGAGGGAAATCAGGGTGGAAAAATCAAACCCCGAGTTTGACAAACTTTCCTGGAGATAAATAATAACTTACAAAACCGGATTAGTTGTTAAGTCACAGCTGAGCGCACAGTCAAGCCGTCCAATCAGCTGCTGCGGATGAAGAATTTATAGGTGGAGCTCATCATTTGTTTTCCCCTCTCTCCTCCCTTCTTTTTATAAGCATCCCACCTTTTTTCTCATCCTCCTTCCAGCTTATTATATTCACGGCCTGCCGTCACACCCTGGACTGGGTTTTATCATTAACTCTTGCCAAACCAAAAGAGTGCCTGAACTAGAAAGTAAATACAAGGGAACGCGGATAGAAAGGCACTTTGAGGTTGTGCAAGGGGAAAAGACCATCAGCCGCAAGGGTCTGCTCTTTGTTCCTGTGTCGATACCTCCGTAAACCATCGACATGCATCATAATCGTTGCCTTCTATCAAGTGCGGACTAAAGAACAATCTCCATTAGGTGACAGCAAACCCGGCAGGTTGATAAATGCTCCCTGACGAAAGGGGAAGGAATTGCGTAAAATAAAGAGGCATGTTCCAACAAGTCTTGTCAAAATGGTATTGATTTAATCATCTGCAGAAAAATACACATTCTTGGTTAGTGTAGCGTGTAGAAGCAGAAGGCAGGGATACACTTTCCAGTCGTCGACGTAGAGGCGACGTTTTCCCTCATTGGCTTCACGGGCGACGAAACCCCACGCCGAACCCAGCTCTAATTTTTTTTTTCTCTACCACAACCCCTCTTCAATCAGACGTTATTCTAAGAAAGTGTCCGCAAATCTCCTTTTAGATTTTTATTTACGACCAACAAATACAGCCTGACGCGAGTGGGCGAGTCCATGTGTGGAGAGAGCCACCCCCCACCCCCACCCCATAGTTGGCCTCTCGGAGGAGTGCAGGGGCGATAGATAACAATAGCCCTCCATCATCCGGACACGCCAATGGTATTCCGGTGGCTGAAGTGAGCTGGCCAGAGGTCTGGGAGTGTTTATTTAACATCGGGGGCGTTGGAGAGTCAGTCTCACCTTGGGGGACAAATGGACCCCTTCTCCTTCCTGCTTTGGCGGCCTGACGGTAAACAATATGGCAGAAGACTGGAGGTCACATGGCTCCAAAGTACAAGTTCATCAGACGGCGGACAGGTTCATCTTTGGTAAAACATGGGATAACCAAGAGTACAACAATCTGCCCCCCACACATAAAACAAAAACCGCAGCCCGGGACAGCGATGGCCGCCGAGGCGTCTGTTTTCTTACAATTGTAATCATTTAGAAGGTTAAAGGGGTGTTATTATCTCTGCACAGCCCATCTGAGCAGTGATGAGGTGAACACAAATAACACTCGTCCCCCTATGGAGGGAAGATGTGTGGCTGCGACCGCTGGAGGGGGGTGGGATGGGGGTGTTGGAGACAATCCCACGGCGACCTGACCTTGACATGTCTGAGTGAAATGGTGGCGGAGGCTAATACCTCATCATATCCAGTTTGACTTTGAGCCCGCTTGCGGTTGGCGCCGTAAAACAAAGGATAACAGCGTGGATAAACAGGCGTAAATATGTGCGATTAAAAGCGGCTAACGTGTTTAAAGTCGCCAACAGAAAGAATGGAATGCTGTAAAAATAGCTAAACATCATCTGCGAATAAAACCACAGAACAGGAAACAGGAGATTTGGGGCACTGAGGTGATAATTTGATCAGGACACAGTTCCTCTGGCAATAAAACCTTGAAGCCAATGGGATGGAATCACAAATGACCACATCATAAAATGTCTACATTACAAAAAAAAAAAAAAATGAAATGTCCACTTTTCTGAGAACGGGACATAACTCATCATATCAAGCCAAGACGGAAGCGTCAGACATTATTCAGTCCAGGAGGACGAGTGGAGAGGTGAGGGAGACACCTCATGTGAGCGCAGACCTTTATATATTACCTCCTGCTCCAAAGTAAGGACGAAGGGAATGAAGATGACTACCCTGTCACCGGGAAGAACAGATGAACCAGACAGACCTGACTGAACTGTTCGCTTAACGCCAACCTGGGCCTCAACGCCCAACGCCGAAACCCAACAAACAATCTTTACAAATTATTATTTTTTGGATCCATCGTGGAGGAGGTTCATACAATTTTTATCACATTGACTCGTGCAAAATTTTCATATCTTTAAAATTACAAAACAGATTCTGGATCATCTTTATAATAAAACAGGGATCCTGAATTAGTCAGACTCTATTTTTCTGGTAGTTTGCGTGTTGCTGGCTCAGTCTTGATGCCTAAATCTAGCCTAAAAGCTAATTGTAAATATTTTTATATTGTGGAAATTTGGTTTTCTTTCTAAAAAAAGATCCAATATGATGGATATAGTTTATTTTGAGTTAAATGAATCCTAATAAATGTACTTTTTTTTGTTTTTGCTTGCAGATAACATCCGTTAGCTCGGTCTTGACAAGCCATGTCCAAAACCTAGCCTGCGAGCTAATGCTGAATCAACACTGGTTGTCACATCCGAAATGAAGTAATTCACTTGATCTGGAGAATTCAACATAAATAAAAATAAAACTGGTGTGCCGCTCGCTCTGCTTTTAAACGGCAGATCCAAACAACAAAGACGGAACATCATTCATAACTGGAGACAGCCTGAAGATGAGTGAATATTCATATCGAATGGATATTAGATGAATGCGTCACTTAGAGTTCCTCCAGTCCTTGAACAGTTAAGGCAATCTTAATCTTTGTGTCGATAATGAAGATGTGTGTGGTATCAACTAGTCAGGATAATTAATAGGAATGTCAGTGACATTGTATTAATAGCATCATGCATAGCATCAATTTAGCGTAAATTGTCGTTTTGACAAGCCGTTTTAATTAAAACTATCACACAAGAATTAAAGGCCCGTGGTCGTCATTTTGGGAGACGATCAAATAGTGTTACCATCTGGTATTTTTTGCATGTCTTCTCCCTGCTAATTATAAGTGATACTCAAAAGGTTAGAGGCAGATGCAGCGATCACCGCATACTGTCCCTGCAATAACCCACAGGTCATTACGCCATACATAGCGAAGATGTGATAGCCTGCTGTTCCATTATGATAAGGATAATTATAATAGACCAGAACTTGGAATGCCCTAAAAAAGAAAAAAAAAAAAGCCAATATTCTACCTTCACTTCAATTTTGTGGTACTTTTTGCTTCCTGTTATCAAACCCACAAGGTCATGTGACAGCCCAACTCAAACCAGACTGCACTGGAGTCTTCAGTGAGCGGTGATCCAGCCCCGGAATCAATCTTCCTGACCGCTGTCGGAGCCCAGGAGTGAGCTCAATATGGGCTCAATTCCTGTGGGCTGCAGTGAGGATGAACTGAAATAGCACTCCGGTACAGTCGACGCACAGTCTTTATGGGAATCGCTGCTTTTTTTATTCATTCAAATGCTGCGACTGTGCATCCAGACTGTCAGGTGTTCACGACTATAGGGGTCACCTTCAGGACGGAGGAGGAGCAGGAGGAAACCTTCATCTCTTGTGAGATAATGATGAGAAATCCTGACGTGGACTCTGTCCTGTAGAGCTGTAGTAGAGTGGTGTGTTTCTATCTATCTACTGAACACATTACATAACCGGAAAAAGTGTGTAGATCCAAATACAGTGATCCCTCATTACTTGTGTTTCATGCGTTCCAGGACCACCTGTTAATAACTAAATTCTGCGATATGGTGACGAACTATTTTATTATTTACGGTAATTTAAACGTTTATGAACCACCCCCCCCATACTGATATTAAACCACCTTCTATCTGTACTACCTTTTCCCACACTCTGACAGACTGTTTAAAGCACTATTGTCTTTAACAGAAGTCCACTACGTTCCATGAGTCTCGGAACGCAGCGCACTTCCAGATGCTGTCAGCCAATAGAATGTACGTACAGTATCACATGACTATCCACTAAAAATCCATGATGTAGTGAAGCTGTGCATCTTGAAGCACGAATAAGCGAGGGATTACAGTATTTTCCGCACTATAAGGCGCACTGGACTATAAGGCGCACTGGACTATAAGGCGCACTGGACTATAAGGTGCACCATTAATGAATGGCCTATTTTAAAACTGTTTTCATATATAAGGCATACTGTCGATTTTTGAGAAAATTAAAGGCTTTTAAGTGTGCCTTATAGTGTGGAAAACACTGTTCTGTGTTTTAACCACTGGGAGTTTTTACGCCTCATCCGCGCGGTCTCCACTTCCAGCTAGAATAAAAAAAGAAATGAGGAACCAAAGCCGGTGTTTTCTGTTCCTCAGTCGGAACTGAAACAAGCCAAAAAAAATGTTCGACAAATATACTAACACCTTGCATCACAGCATATAATGGATATCTAAAGAGTTAGACGCCATGTTTTTCCATCAGTATGAAATTACCTCCCTTTCCCGATGTAAAACTCTGCGGTGAATATCGTGGATTCGACAGGAAGCCGTCGACGAGCCGGATGAGAGCTCGACCCGACGAGCAAATGAACGGGTGTACCCAGTAATTGCAGCAAATGAGAGAACGAGCAGCCTGACCTCTTTGCTGACTTGTGTTTCCAGTCGCCCTTCCTGGTTACTGTGCGTCATGCTTTGTTTCATCTGACGTGCAATTATTTTTCCCATTAAATACACAACACGCATTTTCACTTAGTTTGTTTCTGAATGAAATTTCAATCAGAGGCCATTACGCTCCTCAGACAGAGAAAGTTTAGAAAAATAACAAGATGCAATGGAAAAGAAAATAATGCTCCGTCAACAGAGATGGAAAACACAGAAATAATCATTTACGAGCGGCAAGCGATGCATGTGTTAAAGTGTCAACAGGCAGAGGAGAAATTAATAGCTTTCTGCCATAAGCATTCTCTGATAAATATGATTACATTTGCATACTTCATTTTACTCTTGATCTGCTGTCGCGGTGATTCCTGTGATTCTCCTGCACCTGTTCCAAAAAGGAAAAGTAATTTCCCATTACTGCTCAGACATGAAACAAGTATTTGGGGTCTCATTAGGGATTTCCCCGCCGCTCGTCCAGCAAACGTATGTCGAAAAGGATGCGGATCAAGAGGAAGAGCAGGGTTAACTTACTCCACATGGACTCCACGTGGAGCCATCGCTGCAGTTTGAGGAGGTGGTATGAATGGTTTTGAGCCTCATTAACTTATCAATAAGGTCATGTGACATCATCGTTTAATTTACAAGCGTGAAAAATGTTCCGTGCAACGTCTGTTGGATGCTTCCGCAATCATTTTTGTGAAAAACCTGCAGATAATCAAGTAAAATAAGACCTTTTGATTAATTTTCATTCAAATTGCGAGATGTTGTACGACTGGTAACGCAATGCATTCCCGTCCCGTTGAATAGACGTGTTTTCTGAGCGATGCTAAAGGCGCTCGGTGTTCGTTTCGGTGGTTCTCCATCATATTAAGTTCTCCCAGCGAGGTGTTGCTCTGGTGTTCACGCCGTAGGTCACTGAACACACGGGTGCCCTGTGGTCTGAGTGCGATGCAGTGATTGAGTTATCTTTCCAATCCGGTAATGGACCTGAAGGGAGACGCGGCGTCTCGGATCCGGAGCTCTGCAGCATCAAATCCTCTTTTTTTTTAAAAAAAAAACATTCAGTGATTTTATCCCTAAAGAAAAAAAAAAAAAAGACTGTATTTGCATGATGTTAACATTTTTTTGTCTTGTCCATGGACACCCCCCCCGTCTCCTGTGATGCTTTCTAGTTCAGAATTCCAATTAACCTGAGCACAAAAAAAATAAAAAATAAAAAATGAAGCCAATCGCTGGACGCCGTATCGACAACGGGCACGAGAAGAATAATGCTGTCAGGACGGCGGCGCTCACTGTGGGTGGGGTGGGGTGGGGGGGGACGCCTCCCTCACCGGTGACAGGCAAGTTTGCTCCAGTCATTTATCAAGTCTTCTCTGGCCACCGAGGGGCTGGTGAGTCCCATGGCCGCCTGCTGCTCAAGGGGGGAGGAGCGGTTGGGGGGGGGGGCGTGCAATATGTGCATTTTAGGCCTCTGGTGAGCTGGCAGAAACTGCTGATGTGCTCACTGCTGCTAAGTTTGATGGATTTGTTGTTGTCATTTGCTTTGGTTCCGTCCCCCCCACCCCCCACCTCCAGCCCCCCCCCCGCAACAAAACAAAGGGAATCATTAACTCTTTTGTGCTGCATGGGACTTTTATGGGTTGGGGGATAATGCAAAACGAGATGGGGTACAGATGGGGTCAGCTGGAGCGTTTTCCGTCGCCGGAGCCCTTCCAGAATGGGGCGTTTGGGCATGCATGGATGATCCTGCATAGAGAGCTGATTACACAATGATTTAGTGACTACTGATACCCCCCCCCCCCCTTTTTTTTTTCTTTCTCGGGCTCCCCCATCATCGGGCTCATTTTCAGCCGCAAGAGTGCAACTGGCAGCGCTCGCCACTTATATTTATAGCCGGTTGCTGTTTAGCAGCTCATGCGATGTTCCGGCCAGGATCAGGACGGAGCCATTACACTGCATCTCCGTTAGAGGCTGGTAGTGTTTACTGATGCTGAGGCTTGGCAGAAGAGCCCCCCCACACACACACACACACACACACACACCAATGCCTCCCCATTTATGGCTGCTGCTAGTATAAAGCGACACCGTTCCATCTCGGCTGCAAACGCTGAACTCTAGGTTATTACAGGTCAACACCGGGTGGGACAACCTGCAGACGTCTGGCAGTGCAAAAAAAGTTCCAGTTTTATAACGTTTAACGGGACTCATTAACTCATTCAATCGGGGGAATGATCACCAGATTAATTTGTGCCAAAATAATTAGTTAGCGGTTCGTTTGAATCATGAATTAGAGCCGCCGCTAACCAGGTTTGGGTATGTAATCAATGTTTTCATTGATTTGTTTGTTAGCAGGGTTACAGAATAACTACTGGAGGATGCCAAAGCGAGATAAACAGACGCGGGTCGGATGAATTTTAATAAAATGAATGAGATAAATAAATAAAAACGGTTGCCTTGACGACTTTACTACTCCATTTGACTCAGTTCTGAGCTTTTATGTCCCAAATTATAGCTCCGCCTTCACACAGCCTGCTTTTCCTTATAAGGCTATAACAGGAAAATCAACTTAAAAAAATTTGCTGATTGTGATCATAAATCCGACGTGTTGGTAGAAACTAACGCCTGAGTTGACCGACTTCAAGGTGAAGATCTACTTCCTCCAGGGGAGGGTTGCAGATCAAGACAAATCCTCTTATTTTTCTCTGTCAAGTCATCAGAGTCTGAGAGCAAATACAAATTGAGACGGCAGCAAACGGCCTGCGACAGTCTGCCGCCGAACCGCAAGGGTTACCGAGGTGATTGAGTGTGTGTTTGACTGCTGGAGGCCGAGGGCTAACGGTACTGTTACACAGACAAGGTCGTCTCGGGGAGGCAGACAGTAGCCTCGGCACATAATCCCAGCGTTCCCTACTCCTATGAACACAGCTCGGCAAAATTGATTCGACTGGAAGAACATTACTTGGGGAATAAGATCAGAGAGATGGATGGGTGTGTGTTTTTCTTTTTGTTTTTTAGTCGTTCTGGATTCTTTTTTTCCTCCGATAAAAAGAGGCGACAGTCATGGAAACTTTGCGTTGATTCGCGTTGCCCATTCAGGGGTCAGCGGTCGCAATTCGATTTAGCTTAGCCGCGAGAAAAATGGCGGGAGAAATATTTTATCGATATTGACCACAAGCTCAAACCAACCTTGATATGTCCCCCACCCTCCCCCCTCCGTCTCATCAATAACGCAAAAGAGGAAAGTTATTTCCCCGTACAAAACTAATCTTTCCTTTTTATTGTATTTTAATGAAACAGACTTGGTTCTAAAGGCAGTAATTCATTCCATTTGTTATGTTTGGACAACTCATTAACATTATCATCTATTATCATTAGACTGAGATTTTAAGCCTCTTCTCCCTTGAGATGCGACGCGTTTCTTCTCTTCAGTTTGCATTAAAACAAATGTGGACCTGCTGATGCATTAGATTAATGCGCTCGCTCACTTCCTGCTACAACATCCGCAAAAAGGGAACCACGTTTTTATTTTTAGTTAAACTTTGTTTTTTTCCCCGCGGGCTTATTTCATTCAAACCGTCACAGCCGGGTTAAACGTGAGGACGACAAACGTTTTATCCACGCAAAAAATGATTCTCCCACCCCCCCCCAAAAAAAACCAGCCGAGCCTGTGTTCTCGCAGGCCAAATTAAACAAGTATTTGTCAAGAGATTAACTTGTCTGCTAATTTACCGACTAATAAAATCAAGCATTAGCGACGCTGCTTTCGCCCGATTTCACGAAAACGTTCACTAAATCACGACGCTAATGAGTTACTCAGACCTCAGTTCAAATCCAAAGTTCCTAATTCTTGCTGAGTCTGCTGCAGCAGATCAAGTCGTTCTGCTAATTACAAAGTTTGCTCTTTTTTTTTTTTTCTTTCTTTCTCTTCCTGAATAAATAATTTTGATTAATTAGCAAGTCAGAATATGTGAAGATGATCTATGCAGCATACATCACTGTCACGAGGACTTACCCAGACGTTTCATTTACGTTGCCTGGTTGCGTGCAAACTTTACGGTTCTGATGGAAGAATTAATAATGTGTGAGGTGAAAGGTTTTTCACGTGAAACCCACCCAACAGAGAGAATCAAGATGTCGGAGGAATGCATCCTGTTTTACCTCATCCTGAACAAAAAAAAAAGGCTTGGGGATGTAACGTCCATCCATGCAGCATGAATGTTTTTCGTAGAAAATGGAAATTAATTTGTGCAACTTCTGGTTGCATTGCTGTTTATTTATATTTAACGCATTTATTGCTGCATGCACGAATTCATAAATGAGTTCTAAGTATCAAACATCAGTTGAAATGTTTCTGCATCTATGGCAGCAATGATGGCAAAAAAATGGTTCCAATTGTTCCGACTTGAGGTGTGATTTTCACTCTTTTTTGTAACAGTTTGATTTTTTTCTGGCCCTGCCTGAACGCCTCATGTTTGTTTTTAATGAGACACATGCTTTTCTTTTTATTCTCAATATAGTAGGCAATAAAAATCATTTCATCTTATGGCTTTATTACAGTAAAATAAAATTAATGCACCTTCTTTTTCTGCATTTTCATGTACATTCATTAACTGCTGAGTAATGCTTCTTAGCAAATTTAAATGCAAAACTTTTCAAAATGAAAGCCACCAAACTTAGATGTGTTCAAGACGAATGTAGAATCCTAAATTGCTCAGTTATACACGCTTATAAAAGGCCTGTATGACCGTTCATAGTGATAAACTGTGACGCTGCAGCCTCCATACAAAAGTCATTGACGTCTCCCCCCACGACACCTTCCTCCCATTCAGTGAGATTACAGCACAATTGATATTTAGGTAATTAATAATCCCTGTGTGAGTGATGCTGTCAGTCCCTCACCTAAATCCTATTCCGGTGGCCATCTGGGCTCGCCACGGCGCTCCCCAGAGAGCAGAGGTTAGAGCCACTAATTATTCAGAAGTCATTTACCCTCAGACGTTTAGGGTGTCTCTGCTTTGCAATAAAATCGATTTCACTGAGCATTAGGAGGATATTTTTACATCTTGGATATTTTATTTGGATCCCAGTATTCCACCTTCCTGGGGAAATAAAAGCGTTATAAATAGAATTCCAGAACTTTCCAGGCCCCGTCTTTGAGCAGATTACACGTGTGATCCGTGTGACAAATGTCAGCCTAACACGGGCTTATCCGACATGCACTGTCTGCGCGTTTCACTCACTTATAGCCCAGGCACTCCGTCAAATTGATTATCCAGTCAACTAATTCCCAGTCTATGTTTAGCTAAAGTATGATAGAATCATTGTGTCCCATGGGTGCAATTCTCATTTGTGTGTCTGTCTGTGTGACTGAGTGTTTATGTGAAAGAGACTAACTAATCAACCAACCGGGCCAGGAGCTGAGACGGAGCAGTCTGGGACGGTCCCGGGTTCGTTTCAGGGCTCAAACCGTCTGACAGACAGAGGATTGTGTTGATGACGCTGTAAATTATAGACTATGATATGCCTAACATTACAAAATTTAGAAAATTAGACAAAGTCTACTGCAGATAACAAAATACAAGTAAACCTTGTTATTAATCGGTTTCTGGAGATGCCACGTAAGTTGAAAAGTTGAATTAACTCGTCTCCAGGCCAAGATAACCATTCCTAGTTCTGTACTGTAACTTATTTATGAATGCATTTTCAATAATGTTTCGTTAATACAAAATCAATTTTAAGCTTACAAACCATTAAAATTTAATTTTTTATTACGGTACCGATAAAATGTCGCCGACACGGGGGTTGCTACAGGCTAATAACATGATATTATATGTATTTATTCTGATTTTATCAGAGTTATGATTCTAATATTTGTGTCAGAAAGACAAAGCAGAGAAAAGTGACGTAAACTTGATTTTTATTTTTCTGTCTTTTTTCTTTTTTAAAACCGACGTATATTCGAGAATGACGTAACTCGAGGTTTACCTGTACTACTGACGTCTCCCTGTAGAGCCAGAAATAAAACTTTTCTGCCTTACAGGTGAAGTTTCCACCTGTTTTTAGATGCTGTTTTTAGCCAAATCACAAAAATTCCAACATATTTCCACAAAACCTGGAGGAAGAAGTCGATACGGGATAGAACATCCTGGAATTTTCTTCCAGTTTCTCCCTTTTTTGTGCAAAGACGGAAAAGAAATCTGGACAGACATGTTGACGTATTTATGCACCTCATTGATTATTGTCCCTTCTGGAACTCCATGCTTACATGATTCTCCTCCACTTCCCCGTGACCCCATCGGGTTGCGTCCCGCTGCACCGGAGCACAACAGGTGAGCCGAGGCCCCCGGGGGTCAGCGGAGGAGGCCTTCTTCACCTTCTGCTGGAGCAGAAACATCTCTATCACATCATCTGCTTGAATCTGGCCATGCAGCGTCCACAGAGAGGCGAGCGCGGGGCGGGAGGGGTCATGTAGAACCAGACGGAGACACCTAGCGTGACACTGTGACGTGTTCCGATCCCCTCCACTGAGCTGTGCTTCGCACGACAACACCAAACAAGGAAATGAGCCACAAACGCTCTCCTGACGCCGCCACCCCCCCGTTTCCGGGCGACTCAAATGGAAACTATAAGTACAAAAGCATTATTTTTCTTTTCACAATAAAAGCTTTTGCTTTTTTCAGGCGTGTTTAGAGGTTAATATAAATATTCCAGGTGTAAATACGAGGTCCACGTCTGGCGTGTTCGTCTTATTTGGAGCGCCGAGCTGACAAGACTCCTCTGAAAGGGAATTCTACGTCCTCCACTGGGTCTCCTCACTAAATGAGAACCATTGCCCCTATTAGATGAAGGTTAATAGTCACGGGGTGAAGAAAAACAGCTGATTTGATGTCTGGGCCTGAACACAAACACGACCAGGCGATGCTTACATTTGTCCTCTCCATCTCACGAGACCCCTTTCCTGCTCTTGAAAGCAAGAAATATTTTAATTTTGGCCACGAGAAAAAAAAGAAAAAAAAAAGCTTCTATGCTCATTTTGTCGGCGCCCTGCGGGCAGGAATCAATGACATTTGAAATAATTGTTGTTACGGGGGTAATCTCTGGAGGGAGAATGGGGCAAAAACTATAGAGAAGATTTGAGTAAATTACTGTGTCAGCTTCTATTTATTTGCGACCAGATTGCCAGAGGCAGCACTTCCAGATAGCCATTAGGAGTCGGGGGCAATAAAGACGGAGCGTGTAGCCATTGTCGAAAAGTTAGCGTGTAATGCGGCAAGTTATCATCAAAGTGCTCCCCGTGGAGCGAAGTGGGGAGCACACTGGGGAGAATACATGTGAGGAGAACCAATTATAGCTCCTCAAATCTGCCTCCTCTCAGAGGGAGGGGGTCATAAATAGGTTGCTATAGCTGCGAACGCTGGCGGTATATCTTTCCATATGGAGATGGTGGCGTCGTTAAAGGTAGCAGCCATCCTTAAACGGAGTTTACATGCCGGATGTGTCGGTGGAGGCCCTCAGTAAAAAGCTGCAAGCATGACAAAAAGTTCTGCAGACTCCTCGTTTAATCACGATTAAGATAATGAGTGTAGTTGTGTAGGGTTACAGTGAGCAATCTGGGATTGAGATTTATTCTGAGAGCGTTTTAAGTAGTCTGGTGTAATTAGAGGCTGGAGTCTGTCTGTCCATCAGGACAGTTTATTCTTGAACCGAGAATAAAAGAAGGAATAAACTGGACTATTAATCCTATGGAGGTCTGACATGAAACAGATTTCGGATCATTTATTTATTTATTTCTCATTATTTACACATCAAAATGATTTTAAGAGATTATACTTTATTTCTATTTATAACATTCTATTTCTAAAACAGGACTTTAATAAAACTATGGAGTCTTAGAATTTAAAATATAATCCTGACTCCGCCCCTCAATTGTTTGCCAATGTGAGCCCCGCCCCCTCTGCAGGGATTCTGATAAAGTTTTTAACCTTTAATACAAAGTTTAAGCTCCATCTTAAATGCAAACATAAGTTTTTTTTAAATGCTAACAGTTTTTAAAGTCAGATTAAAAAAAATTAAAAGTCAATTATTAACTGTTCTTATGTCATAAAACCCTCCATATATTAAAATTCATAATATTTAAAGTGCAAAAATATGACTCTGAGCAGTTTTACTGGCTTGTTGTGTCACTAATCACGATAACTATATCCTTATGTAACACACTTCTCTGTTTCAGGAATATATTCCCAGCATCTCTTGGGATCTCCTAATTAAAATGCTAATTTCCCCAACAATGTAAAAAGTACACAATTAGCTGCAAATTAATTGCTCGGAATAAAAAAAGTATGAACTGGTTAATCCTTTTTTTTTTTTTTTTTTTTTTTTACACCTTTTAAAACAAATCCCGGCCTCTTTAACAGACGTGACGGCGAAACCGTTTGAATATGAGAGGAAGTCATAATCCGCAGAAGAGACACCTTTCTAATCCCAGGCCACTCAAATATGGGATGATAACCAGTGACTTTTTTTTAATCTGGGATTTAAGAGAGGAGGTGGGTGGGTGGTGGCGATGGTGGTTGGAGTTGGTGGGTGGGGGGGGGATCAAAGAGCGAACAGGAAGTAGGGATGAAAAGGGAGGGCGATGGGCGACGGCGGCGAAGACGAGGCGGGGAGAGAAAAGGGATTGAAACTGTTTGTAGAGTCTGCCGAACAAATGGTGCCGGTCCCCGCGGGAAAGAGATTATTATGGGCTCTGTGTCTGTCAAACATGGGGACACAATACAAAAAAGGGAGGGAGGGAGGTGGGGGGGCCCCCCTCCCGAGGCGCTGCTGCAGCCCCAGAGGGCCCATGAGGACCCCGGGCTCTCCGCAGCAACCCCTACCCCGCCCAGGAATGCCTGTAATCCACAGGCCGGCTGAGGTGAACGCTCCCCGGCGATGCGCCGGCTTCCCCATTGTCAAAGAGGAGATGGGGTGGTGGGGGACACACATACACATGGGGGGGGTGGTGTCCCTTTTTCAGCCCCGGCCTTATGAGAGCTGCCGCCATTGTCCGAAAATTACAATTGCACTTTTCTGATCTTTTGTGCGCCCCTGTTGACGGCGGTTATTGACTAAGCGGTTGGACATGGAAAGGATATGACCCCCCGCCCTTAGTCAAACTCCCTCCACCACCCCACCACCCCTCATCCCCCTGTCATCTTTGGGGGGCCTGTATGAAGAAGAAGGGAAGCAGGTCTGAGGTTTACATGTGGCATTAGACGTAAAAAAGGGGCTTGAGGAGGCTTACGCGAAAAAAGGAAGACGGGGGGGTGGGGGTGGCAGAGAACACAATGAGCGGAAGAAAGTTGGAGGAAGAAAGAGTTTTTCCCCTCAACGTAAAGATTTTTTTTCTCCCCCCCCCCTCTCTTTCTCTCTTTTCAAACAGATGCTAAAGCAGATGGCGGCGAATTAGCAGAAAATGGGCGAAGAAGAAATGGGACAGTAGATCAGAGGATGGGGAGGACGGACATGACGAAATAGAGATTAAAGCGCCGCCGCAGACGGGGGGGAAATCTCACCCGGGGGTTGTGGGAGGTCTAAGGTGCCGCCTCGGGAACGTAATGTAGAACGGCTGCGGCGATGAGCGATGTGCTCCGGGCCTCCTGTAGCTGAAGACCCATCAGGCGGCGGCGGCGAGCGATGGGGGCGAGCGATGGCGAGCTCACGGGGTTGAATTAGCCTGGGCTAACAACGGAGATTAGGACTTAATAAATAAATAAAGCTCAATAGAGTCATTAAAAGTTCTGTGGAAATATTCACTTTATTTGTTCTCATTGGTTGGTTGCTTTTCTCAGAATAAAAATCTAATTTTTATGCGTTTTATGACGCAAAAAAAAATTAAGCTGGAATCCAAATAATAATAATAATAATAATAGAGATGATCTACATTTAAATATGTTTGGTTTTCTAGTAAAGAAAAGTGAATTCAGGTTGATCCAATGAGGCATCAGCTGTTCTACAGGTTAGCTTGTTAGCATAATCACACACACACACACACACACACACAAAAAAACACCTTTATGGATTTTACTGGCTGGAAAAATAAATGAATTTCATGCTTTTCTCATTTAACACTGCAAAACCAGACATTTACAAACATTTTTTTAAACATTTACTGACCCAAACTTCTTAAAACATCACGAAGAGGTGGAGTCTGGGGCCGATCAGCCAATCAGATGGCATAATTTGTCCAAGTTGCTGCATTTATTGAAAGCAGATTCCTTTAAGGAAGCTTTACTTACATTTCCTCCAGTAACGCTTTCCCCCCCTCCCCAACACCATTTAGCACCAAACAAACCCCAGCTAAAACATCCCACCCATGTTGGTCGTGTAATATCGACGTAAAATAAAATGTCTAACCTCTTTTTGGCCTTGTACTACATTCTCTAAATCTAGAAATAGAAATCAGTCCCCAGCTATTTCTGCAGAGTCTCCATTAGTTTGAGAGATTGACAGAAATAAAAATAGTGAAGGAACAGACTAGGTTAAGGCTGCACAACATTACAACCAGTAATTCTGGCTGCCTATTAGATTTATCTGTTGCAGGCTGGGGGAAAGCATGCACTTTGTCTTCAGACGTGAAAACAGCATCTCAAGTGTTACAGTTCCAGAGGGGGTAAAGTGGAATTGCTGTTTTTACATTTCTGTATCATTTTTTGCCCATAAGGAATATGGATAACAAATGAAATATTCAGCCCCATTGTCTGATTTATTTCTTTTATTATCTGCAAATATCACCCCGGCAATTTAAAGGATCGCTCGCTTCATCCTGGGCCTTTTTGCTGGGGGCTTGACAGCCTATCAACTTCCTCCTGCATAAACAGGTCAGGGTTGCTCCGGCGTCTCTGGGTGTTACACTTTAAGGTTTTTGAGCTTGCAGAATTCCTAAATAGAAACTGAAAAAAGAGAAGGAGGGAACACAAAAAAAAAGAAAAAAAAAAAGGGGAAGGAATCCTTGAGGGAATGCTACGCAGGCACGCACCCAGGAAATGATAAATCTGCACTGTGTCCATTTTTGAAACGGAGGAACAAAACGTTATTAATTTGAACCCAGCTGGAGACTTTCACATCACACTTCCTGTAAGTAAAACGACTCTCCTGGAGAGGATGATTGACGGACAGGCGCTCCGGCTCTGCAGCATCCCCAGTGATATAATAAACCACCCGCCTCGTCTTCTACCGGCGCTCTGACATCACAAACACCATCAGGACTGACCACAGAGCACATGTGTTAAACTCAAGGCCTGGGGGCCAAATGTGGCCCACCACATCATTTCATGCGGCCCGGGAGAGCATGCAAGGTCAGAGTGTGTGAAAATAAATAGGTCAAAAGTGTGCTTTGACTATAAACTACATTTCCCAGAATGCAGTGATTAAGCCCGTTTTAACTTTGACAAAAAAACGCTTTGAACAAAGTTAACGTCCTAACTTGTGTCTGATGTTATTTTTCTTTATTGATAGTTTGATCCTTGATTGATGGAGTTCTGAGGGTTTAATAACCTGATGAATTAAAAGGATTCATGTTAGAACACAGAAACAAACATAGTTTTTCTGTGTAACTGTAATGTTTGTGACTTGAATAAGTAATAAATTCAGAGTTATTTAAAATTTAGTGTTTACATTTATATTACATTACACTGAGATGCATTTAGTTACATTTAAGTTACATCTGACCCTCTGAGTTTGACACCCCTGCCATAGAGAAACACCTCCACTCTCACAATCAGCTTATTTCAGCTAAACGCTTCAGAAAACTCTTCTGTATCCACCCGATTTAAAATTGGGGAAAAACAAACAAACCCAGTTTGTGATAATGTCACCAAAATCAAAATGTTTCTTCAGTGCATTTAAACTTCATTTCATTCATTTTCCGTACTATTTCTACCACTTTCGTGGGTCACGGGGGTTGCTGCAGCCTGTCCCAGTTGACTTTAAGCGGGGAGACATTCCAGAAATGTTGCTAGTGCATACATTTTTTAAAATAATAATTATTTTTAATGTTATTTTCTTTCAAAAACAAGATGTTTCACCTCAGGATAAGAAATGTCAGTTAGAAAGAAGACAATCTTTTTAATGGAGGGGAAAATCTTTCAGTTTTACATCTAATATTTGTAAATAAATGACAGCAGGAGCTTTCCTGTGAAACGCCAATTAAATCGGTTAACCGGTCATGTGACCTGCCTCGTAATAACCAGGATGCATCCAGTAATAATGCACTGATGCGCAATAAACGGAGGTTTGCCCCGCGACCTTCAGGAGGACGGCTGCAGGTTGCATCGCCTCCTTCCAGGTGCATTTCCAAACACGCCTCATGGCTAAAGATAGTTATTCCACCTTGAACCGATCTGGGGGGTCTCTCCGGAGAACGGCGTCCCCCCCCCCGTGAAACCCTCCCTAGTACAGTCCCCATAAAGGGGAATCAGAAGAGGAGGAGGAATAGAAGGAGGAAGGGTGGGGGTTTTCAGCAAGGCTCACTTTAAATCAAGATAAAAGACTGAAATGGAAAATAATAGAGGGAACAAACCCCCGGACGGCCCCGGGCCCCTAATGGAAACACATGACTGAAGGCTGAGGTGTTGTCAGCAGCCAACACTGTGACATTCCTTTTTGATAATCTGGCCTGCCATAAAATTAGAATAGCAAATACCTCCTGACAAAGATGCATGTTCCTCCTCTATTGTGCCACGGAGGGGCAAAAAAAAAAGGAAAAAGACTCCACTGGTGACGGCGAACGCCACAAACTTCCATTTAAATTTACAGCGCTGCGAAAAGAGAACTGATATGCACTCAAAAATTTTAATAACCTATTAAGTTACGACTTCAATTTCATTTTATGAATATTTTCCTTGGGGAGCGCAGCCATCACCGGAGAAAGATAGAAATTTAAAAAAGATAAATAGTGCCATTAATCTACAACATTTCTCTTCCATTATCCCTGAAAATGAGGAGTTATTTTTGCTCAGATCCTCACGTAATTAGCTCCTTACACTTGATTCACTAGCCAGAAAATGACCATGTTCAGAAAATTAAAAATTTGTCATTAAGTGGAATTTAACATAATATCATTTATCTTTATATATCCCTCAGCTGACAGGAGGCGGCGTTTGGATGTTGATCAGGCTTTTGTGTCTCCGTGAGAGGAGAGGACGGCTAATGAATTCTGGGTAACCAGGTGAATATCGCTGGTTTTAGTGTTTATTCCCACTGATGCTGCCGTTATTTCAAATGAAAAATTATCTGACACTTCCTGTCAAAAGGGTGTCCCTGAACGCGACCGCGAAGGGACTCGAACCCTCAATCTTCTGATCCGAAGTCAGACGCCTTATCCGTTAGGCCACGCGGTCTGGATGCTAATGCTAACGCTAGTGGCCTTGAGAAAGTCAGAAGAAGAAAAAAAAAACACCATCGGCGACGGCGTGAAGGATTTACCGGTAGAGAAACTTTCATTAAGGCTCAGGACGTTAACGCCCGCTTCAAAATCACCCGTATTAGAAAAGAAATGATTCTGAGATAACAAATCCGGTAAACGCACATTTAAAAAGATGATTTAAGCAGCGACTTGAAACGTACAGACGCTTGACTTTCAGCAGACGAACATGTTGGTCATCATCGTCTCGCAGCAGCGCAGCGGGCTATCCATTAGCATCTAATTGATCATCAGAAAGAATGGAAGGAACACACAGAGTCGATAATGGAGGGAGAAACCATTCTGCCCCCCCCCCACCCCACCCCCCCAACGGGATGAGAACATTCTGGTCTCTGTTGGGACGATAGAAAACAAAACCTTATTTCTTATAATAAACCTGTGAAGATCTCGGAAACGTTTTGACGCCTGAATCCGAGCTTCGTGACAGGAAACGGTTCTGTTCTGCAACATGCATGACATCACGGCGCCGAAGCGCATTAGGGCTTCACGTCGTACCGCCAAGTGCTTAATGCAGGTTCTCGTCACCCATGCCTGCCCCCCTAAAACATTACTGCTAGCTTTAGAACTAATAAACTCATTTGGTAATAATATGTGCAGCTGGGCCGGTAATAAATCATTACGAGGCGCCTTGTTCCCGCGGTTACAGTAGGATATTGAGGCATTGACCCCAATCAAGCGCTCGCAACAAATATTTTGAATTAGATGAATAATTTCTCCTGGATTCAGGGATTCTTTTACCTTTTAATTGCTGTGAAAGAACGTCTGGAGTATTTCAAGTAAAACTCAACTGACCGGCATCCGATCCAGCGGGTTTTTGGTTTTTGTTTTTTTAATTTCAACATTCTGAGACTGAATGAATATTTCTGATTTCATGTTTCACACCTGAAAATTTAACATGAAACTAAAACCAACACGTGAGCAGGATTGAACTTGAATGCATGGCGTCGTCCTCGTCTTTTTGAGTTTTGCAAGTTTAAGTCAGATAAACTTTATATATGCGCTTCGATTTAACAAATCATCTAGATTTTTGAAACAAAATGAAAGATTTCATAAAAATTAAAAAAAAACAAGAGCAGATTTAGACTCTCAGGATCTAGTTTGACCCACAAAATCAATCACTTCCAGTATTTATCTTCAACTTCCGGGTGATTCCGACACGTGAAACGAAAAGATTTGTTCCAGAGTGAATAAAAACCTGCACAAACATCCACGTCGTTGAAAAGCGAGGCAGTCGATCGATTTTTACAATAGAGGAACAAAAGCGCATCCAGAAGACGAGTCGAACTCTACGCACATTTTTCACCGACCCCCTCCCTCCAAACAAAAACCACACAACCTTCCCATGCAACTCGCATCCGTTCAGCTCCCTGGGGTTCAGAGCAATCTCTGGTCTCCAACCTGCAGCCGCCATCACAGCCATTAATCCATCTGCCGAAGATGACTGAGACTGATTCGGCCGCCAAACAATCAATTTGTATCCCTCTCATCCAGCGTGGATGCACCAAATATCACCGAAGGTGTCAGAGGTAATCGTTCCACCACAGGGAAATAATAGAGACGTAAAGCAATCAGCGTTTGACCTTGTAGGACGGCTAATTCATCCACACATCTGTCTTAATTACGTCCCCGCCACCGAGAGAAAAGACAAACTGAACATTTCATTCATCCTAACGTGACATTTTTTTTATCTGCGGCTTTTGACTTGATGCACGTTTCGTTGCCACGAGTGATTTTTTTTTTGGAGAAACAACATCAAAACGACACAACATCAACACAATAACACAACAGCACAGTCTGTAAATGGGATCGTCTGAAGGCCAGGAGGAAAGCAGAAATATAAATATACTTTAAGGGATTTCTATTAAATGAAAGTGAAAGAGAGAATATTTCAGCTTTACTCAAACTTTTGATTTAAAATTCTTAAAAAAGATATTTCTAAGCTTTTAATGGACAAAGTACAAAAACAAACTTTTGTCCTTGATTCTATTTCAAAGTAGTTTCGATCCAGACTTCTTCTTTATTCCATAAAACCCTCTAAAAAAATATAACTCATTATTTTTCCAGATTAAATACTGATAAACAATATTTCTAACATCTAAAAAAAAAAAAGCAAAGATTTCTTATTCAATTGTTAATAACCAATTTTCTGTTGTGAAATTTGATGAGTCGTAGAAACAAAAGTTTGCTTAATTTTCCGGTTGTTGTAACTTATAGAAACATTTAGAAATTTTTCTATATTGGAAGTAAATTTTTTAACTCTTATTTATATAGCGCTTAAATCATATCTGAAGACATTTCAAAGCACTTAACAGATAGAAAAACCAACAATGCCCTCCAGAGCAAGCATAAGCGACGGTGGCAGGGAAAAAACCCCTCATTGAGGAAGAAACTCCGGGCAGGACCCGCACTCTGGAGGGATTTTCACGAGTCTTTTAAGCTACCTTCTAATCACACGTGAGACGCCACGTTCTGTTGGAGCTGAGCATGTTCCAGCAGAACGTCCTCAGGGTTCTGGTCGCCTCGGAGTCGCCGCCGTGAGGCGGAACCTCCTGTCGCCGTCAGTCAGCTGGTCTCCATCACTGCAGCGTTTACGTCTGACAGATGACTCGACTGGTTTCGGCGCCGGCTGTCGGGCCGCTGAGGGCGGCGGCAGTCAGTCCATGTTTGACAGCTCTAAATAATGCTGTGAACACTCTAATCACACCCGAGCTTTCGGCACCGACGTTTGATTTGTGGGATTTTTGTTGCTGGTGTCGGCCGACCTCGGCCTTTAAGGAGGGATCGTTCACCGAAAGTTTGACCTCAATTAAAGATGATTTGACTACAAGTCGTGAAACTTTTTCATGATTTGTGGTTTGTTTCAGGTTTGGGGACACAAATCCCTTTAAAAGAAAGAAAAATAATTTTGATTCTTAAAAAAAAATCCCCAAAACTAAGGATTCTTCAAGGGTAAACCTCCTCCTTTTCTGGCTCTCCAGCTGTTTATTCTCCTGGTTTGGTTGCACCGCAGGAACTTCATTTCCTTCATTTCTACCAGAACAAAGGCTTCATGTAAAAACCCTTCATCTGAAGGGGTAAAAAGGTGTCGTCCGGGTTGAATCCGTCATCATCACGCGACCCCTGTGACCCCGCCCCCAGCGGCCGTGGCGACGAGAGGATGCAAAGCAGGATGCTTGATGGAGCAGAAGGCAGGAGGAGGCGGGCGTCTGGGAGAGGACGCCCACCAGCATTTGTCAGGAGATGCTGACAAAAGAGGGCTGAAGTGGGGGGGGGGCACCCCCATCTTGATGCCATTCACTGACAATTTGTACGGCGGGGTGTTGAAGCCAGGCCAAAGCCTGGAGAACAGCTGGAGCCCCGGCGTGATGGATAAACGCCGGCCTCCAAGAACTTCATCTCGATATGAATGAAGACAAAAGCGCGGCAACATCCGGCGAGTCTTTAATGTTAACGCCATTAAGTGTTGAGGGTGGACAGACGCCCCCTGTCCTCAGCTGGGGGGACACACGGCACCATGAGGGAGGTCAGCACCTCCCCATAATTAACATTCTCATGACCAACTAGACTTTTTGGAGCTGATTTTTTTTTAAAATTCATTCAGGTTTTTCAGCTGATTTCAAACAGAAGATGTTTTTATATCTAAGGGAGGAGGGGGTTTTTTTGGGATCCTGTGGCTTCGCCGTTGTCACGGCGACACGATAACCGAATTTCACCCCACGTACTGACAGCTCGCTGTGGAAAAACAAAAACCCAGGCGTTTGCAGATGTTGTGACCCGTTTAGCGACGAGGGGTCACCGAGGGCGAGGGCGAGGGCGGGGCCGTGATGCGTTCACTTACCTGGGTTCACTGAATTTGAAACCCTCTGGAAACATCTTAATCCACAGCTACTTTAATTTTCTCTTTTTTTTTTCTTATTATTTGACTATTTTATCTCATGTTTTCTAAGAATTGCATTCAAAGTGAAGTTTTTAGATAAAACAATAAAGCAGCCATGTGGATCAAATCCCTTTTTCTTTTTTTTTTAATTGATTGTGCTTTTTTTATCAACAGGATTTCCATCTCTAGTGCAGAACTGAGAGTAAACTATGCACATTCATCCCTGACCTATTTAATGGCTGGGTTGTGCCAAAGACCTGCGCAGGTAAATTGAAAAGTTTGCCATCATTAAGTGATATATATAGCTGTGACCGGAGTCCATAAAAATTGGGGAATTGTTCTATTCTAATTTAAAATTCCATTTCAGACACTCCTCGCGGTGACAAAGGAGAACATCCATCCGGCGACACGGAGGAGAATCTGCTGCCAGGATTCACGATGAATGAGTGAATATTGATGAAGTTGAAAACTCCACTGGGTCCTTTTTTTTTTTCCCCCCACATCACTCCAGTGGAGGATGGGATGGGATAGAGTGTGGGGGGGGGGGGGTGTCGGGCTCACACTGGTTTCCATGGAGAGAGGCACCTTTCTCCATATTCAGAATCCCAGTTTTCTGTGTGGAGTCTCAAAAGGAGATCAATCTCACTTTGAAGCGCGGGGGTGGGGGGTGGGGGCTTCATTTGTTTGTGAAGGATGTGAGGTGCAGCCTAAATGACGACGACAATTCTTCAAAACCCACTTGCGGTTGACACGCCGCTGCCTCTGCATTCATTGTTTCTGGAGCTCAAGTTCACACGACTGAATCGGGGGGGGGGGGGGGCCGCCCGGAATAAAGATGGAAGAATAAAAAAAATTTTTTTTTTAAAAAGTAGGAGGAAATCTGGAATAAATGTGTGAAGAATTGAAAACTAAAGATGGAGGGTGAAGGAGTGTTTTTCTGGAAGAAGTATCAGCGCTCATCTGCTGACCGGTTCACCAGAGGAGGAAGTATTTTCGACATAAACCAGAACTATAAATGCGTATTCCTCCACCAACCAAGAAATAGTTCTCCAGAGCAATGAAAAAAGAAATGTTCACAATTATCTCCCTAGATTAAAACAGAAAGTTGAATTAGAACCGTGCAGATTCTTCTCTAATCAAAGCGTTTTTATTTCCTGGTTGCTTAATGAAAGTGTGACCCATTATTTCATCTTTGTTTTTTTGGGGTTTTTTTGTATGACATCTAAAAACACGTTTAGAGTTCACGTTTGTGTTGAAATAAAGAATAAAGACTTCAACTTACTGGACACAAACGTCACGGCTGTGGTGAAGAGGAAGGAACGCCATGTTCTTCTTCCCCAGGTGAACGGGGGCGTGTCCTTTTGTACTCTTTTCACTTCCTGCTCCGGGTGAGATCATGTGACCTCTTAATGGGGAATTCTGGGAAAGACGAACTGGACAAGTCTAAACATGTACCTCGACATGACAGTTTAAAAGCTATATTTTCCAGTTATTTATGTATTTTAATTCTAACGCTCATTACTCTGAAGCTTTATTTCGTGTGTGTGTGTGTGTGCGTGCGTGCGTGCGTGCGTGCGTGCGTGTGTGTGTGTGTGTGTGTGTGTATGACACCAGCGTGAACCCATCCGGCCTAAATGAGTCCGCCGGGCCATTCTTCTCGCGGTTTTAGCGGTGCAATGGTCCATGCGGTTCCCTCGCAGAGCGTTTAGAAGAGGAGGCTCTGCCTGCTTTACCAACACTATTGATTGCAGGTGATGCTCTGGACAGAGTCCACCTGACCTCTGGGGGGGGGGGCTTAAATACATCATTGTCCAGAGAGAGACCTCCTGAGACTCTGGTGTGCAGAGCCGCCCTTCCCGACACGCTGAAAAAGTGGCCCCAGAAAAAAGTCAACAGGACACATAGATGAGAGTTCCTGCTGCCTGAGGGGGCGGGATGGGATTTTAACCTGCAACCAGGGGGTGGGGCTTAGAGGAAAGACACTCCAGGTCAAAACGGTGAATTAAATTTAATTTGACTTTAGTGTCTTTAAGGTCAGATGGGTTCGAACCGACAACCCGTCTCGCTGTGAGGCAGTGTCAGACCTGATGGTACCGGATAAACCCTGGAATTTGTTCACTCCTGGCCCCATCAAGTAGATAAAATGGGTTAGCTAAGATGATGGTTCTTCTAGCAGATCAAACTTTAACCATCAGCATTATACTTCACGTTTGAATTCAACTTAAAATCTCATCAGACAGTAAATCAGAACATTATCTTGATTTATTTCACATTTTTTTGCCTCCATGCGGCCCGGCCGGGTTCTCCAGATTCGTCCCGCTTCAGACGGATCTGGCTTCTCGTCGCCATGGCGCCGATCTGCTCTTCCGGTTGCTTTGCTGCGAATTCTAATTGGCGTTATTAATCAGCAATCGTGTTAACACTCCCGCTAATCTGTGTGGCAAGCTTCTTGCTCCATACACACCTCAGAGCCATTGATGGAAATCCAATGAGACATTGGTTTACCTGCCATGAAAGTACCTCAGCAGCAGTCATCAACACATTGAGGGGAGTGAGGGGGAAGTACACTTTAAATTAATTAACATCAGGCCTCTTGTAGCACTTCATCTCTGTAAACAAACACTCTAATAAGAGCTAATTAATTAGATATGCCAAGCTTCCTTCCTCTTCCTCAGTCTCTCCGCTTGTGGCTCCGCCTCCTGTTTTGGGTCAAATTTTAGGTGTTTTTCTCCAGCGAAGACGTGAAACTAAAGAATATATCAGTCCTCTGGCGGCAGGAGCTAATCTGATGCTAAGCTAATAGTCACACACACACACAGGACCAATGATAGATGGATCGGATTGAAGAAGAAGATTTGATTTAAACATAATAAAACACAATAAAATAAAATAAAATAAATAATAATAATAATAATAATAATAATAATAATAATAATAATAATAATAATAATAATAATAACAACAACAATTATAATAATGATACTAATAAGAAGAAGAAATACAGTATTTTCTGCACAATAAGGCTCACCTGATTACAAGACGCATTCAATGAATGGTATAGTCTAAAACTTTTTCATATATAAGGCGTACTGGATTATAAAGTGTATATTCAATGAGTGGCCTATTCTATTTTTTTTACATATGTAAGGCACACTGTCTGTTTTTTTTTCTAGGTGCGCCTTATAGTGTGGAAAACCCTGTACAGTAAATTATTTGTTATTCCACAGCCGCTAATCCTGGAAGCCGAATCTGATGATAAACACTGAATATTTCTGTATTAAAAAAAAGATATTTGTTGTTTACTCCAAAATCAGAGCCCCCCCCCCACACACAACCCATTTCCATTTCATAACCGCCCGGCTCTGCGTGATAGCTGCTCATGGCTGATGATTTCTGAATCGATTTGCCATTCTCACAAACGAAGGGCACAAAAGGCTGAGCAATCAGTCCAAGGCTGGCTGCTTCTGGCCCGGAGAGAGGAGAGATACTGAGAGTGGAGGGCAAGCATGGCTGATCGGAATCATGAAGAATAATGTTTAGCCTGGCAGATGATTAGGGATGTTAATTTTTTTTGGGGAGCGGGTGGTGGTGGTGGTGGTGATGGTGGTGGTGGGGGGGTAAAGGGGGCTGGCACTCGGTGATGTCACGTTGGCTATCTGGCAGGGCCGATCCTGGCGAAACGCTGCTCAATTTGCCGGGGCTGCTGCTCCATTTGCCTGTTAATGAGCACTGTTGTTGGAGGTACCCATGTGTGCCATGTCACCAGGCTAGCAGGCAGCACCTTCACCTGACGCTCTGACCACAAAGGGCGGTGGGGGGGGGGGGCGCCAGAAGCTGTGACAGATGTTTTCGCCGTCCTGGGGAGGGAGCCGTGGGAGTCAGAGGGCCCGGATGAATCGGGGACGACAACTGCTACAACATGTGTCTGCCAGGACAGCAAGGAGTCAGCTCCTCTGAAGCTAGGTGACGAATGCGGCTAAAAAAAAGTCACTTCCTGTTTGGCACGGTGGTTAAAATATTTAGAGAGGACCGGGAGGGGCCCACTCGGAGGTGCCCGACGGATGGCCGGGGTGAGGTCATGACGTCACAGCGTGACAGCAGCACTTAATTACTCATGAAGGGGTGAGCTCTCCATGGGGCGCCAATGGAGACGACGGCTGATTGGATGTACAAACACTTGAAATTGTTTTCACCGATGATTGTTTGTTATTTATCTGTAAACTTTCATCACAGATGTCAAGAACAACAAACATTTATGTTGTCATACAGCTTCTCATTGTTGGTTGGTTGGTTGGTTGGTTGGTTGGTTGGTTGGTTGGTTGGATGGTTCTATTTTCCATAAACTAAAGATTTCCACCAAATTTGGAGCCAAAACAGAATCCATTGGATTAAAAATTTTCCTCATTATGGAAAAACTGCTGAACCGACCTCCGTGAACATTTGGAGGGGTGGGGGTGGGGGGGTGAGGCAGGAGCTCATTAAATTCTGGATAGATAGGAAGATGTTTTTTTTAATTTCCTCAACCCTGAAGGAAAGGATATTCCACCTCTGCCAGGAAGCTATCTTTTCATCTGTGTCTGTTTGTTTGTTTGTTTATTAGCAGGATTATGTTAAATCTGGACAGATTTGGGTCAATCTTGAGGGGGGAGGAGGGTGGACAAAGCTCATAAATTTTGATCCAGGATTCCTTTATTTTAACAAGACAGGAGGAATTTGACTTCTTCCCTCTTGGGCCAGTCCCATTGGATTATTTATTCTCAGCAGATTTATAGTTTTCATTTTTAGATCATTTAACCATGTGTTGATGGTTGATATCCACCAATCAGCTACCAGAGGAAAACCTAAAGTGTGTGGCCACTCTGACCCCCCCTGCTGCAACCCACTGGACCATCCCAGTCCCACAGGTTGGGACCCTCCCACTGTGACCACCACAGGTTTCCATTCATTTCCCTATGGCATGAAAATCAACGGAGCGACTCTTGGAGCAAATATGACAGAATGAAAGACTCAGAAACTGATCAAACGATTTTCACATTGATTAGAATCAATATTTGTCTAGAAATTTGTCTAGAAATAGTTTTTAAAAATAAAGATGCGGCCCAGTTGAAGGAATTCTGGGGTGTTACAAATGAAAATGTGGATTTGATTACAATTTATTTTGTATCACTTTCATACAAGATCCTCATATATTATAAATGTTTAAAATATTTTATTTTAATAATCCTGCCAGCTGTAATATTTATTAATGTAAGAATATTGTTTTTAAACCTCATAAAGACATGTTTGACTTTATATAACGATATTATAATTATATAATGACATTAATTTTAATAAAATATCCTGCATTGTGAGGTCTTTGTGCCGCTTTGTATTTATTCTTTGACACATTTTTATGCGGGACCTTCACACGTCATCATCTCCGCTGTGACGTCACCAGCTCTTCTTCTTCGGACGAGCAGCCAATGGAAACAGACCCTGACGACCCCAGCGGGCCTCCAGCTCCAGCAGCTCCTCTGTGCGTCTCCACACTGTTCCACGGCGCGTCATTAAATACATCCATAAAGCAGACAGGCATCCAGACCAGGTTTAGAGACAAATGTGCTGATCTGAGATCAGCATAAATACGGCGTAATTCAGTCGGGTTTCACGCCTGGTTAAGCATGTACGTCTTTTGGCGGCCTCCTAACTGATACGACTTCAGCGCAATATTTCAGAGCGCATCAGCATCCCGGTGAAATTAACTCTGATGTGTGAGCGGACCCGGTTCGGGACTCCAAACTGAGATGGATGGCGCACAAAGATCCGTCCCGGAAAATTGAAACCACACCTCAGAAAGAGAATAAACGCAGTCCCCTCAGAGTGTTTTTGGAGCTGAACCCACTGTTGATGCTGCTACACGCCTCCCTCCTACTCCTGTTCCTCCTCCTCTGCATCCCCCTCCCTCTTCGCTTCCATCTGCTAGACAATAGTTTAAAATTCTTAATCCATGAGCAACCATTGAACATTAGTGAATTGCAAATTACAGATGTTTTACTGCCTCTCCCTCTTCTGTTTTTTCCTGCTTTGATCCGTGCGTCCCACTGTCACTCAGCATCGCGGGCGCACGCCTCGCTCCTCTGCATTCATTAGACACCCCGTGCCATCATGGCACCATATGACACTGTCATCATTTGGTAATTAAACCTTTGCTCGTTTAAATATGAAAAGCTGGCAAGGGTGTGATCATAAACAAGGTTGCGCAAAGCAGATTTTTTTTTTTTCCAGACTAAATGAGAATTCGAGCGACATCACGCCAGAGGTTGTTTGTCTTTTTTTCTTTCTTTTTTTTTTTCCCTCCCTCATCTTCACTTGGAGCAAAAACAAACATTACAGAAACTTGTGCCAGAACATCAGACCGTGTCACATTAAAATGCATTTTTATTTCAACAAAAGCCACATCTTTCATGTGTGACGCTGTGAAAATGTGTGTTTTTTTATGCCGGTAGTCACAGATTAAAGCTCCACGCGTAAAGAGGAGCGACGACGTCCGACATCCGTGTGTGCGTAATGACGCAGCGATGGCGGAGGGATTTTTTAAGGCGCTCCTCCATCTCTCATCCCTCAGACTCCCTCGTTCTCTCCTAAATAGAAGATTTAACCAAATAGCTGCAGAGAGGAGAAATGCCCGAACCATTACAAGCCAAACTACTGGCTTTTTATTACCACTAAACAGCCGTCCTTTAGCGTACCTCCAAGCTCGGAGTGAGGGGGTGAGGAGGGTGGGGGGTGGAGAAAGTGCGTGGGAGGAGGCCGTTCAGTCACATTATGGCTTTCCATAGATCAAGGTCACAATTTTCATGATCATTACACCACTGAAGGTGACAGGAAGCATTTACAGAAGTGATCAGGAGCTTATGTGGGAGCTGCTCATCCGTGGATTTCCGGGTGGAGAGGAATGTATGTGCATACACACACACACACACACACACACACACACACACACACACACACACACACACACACACATACACACACACAGACACACAAACTAATCAGCAGATCACGCTGCGCGGCTTATCCCATCATCATTACGATGAAGACAACTGGTGCAGACAAAGACGAATGGGAGAAATGTTTGGAGAGGAAAAAAAGAAAAAAGAAAAGTGCTCTACATTTGTGAGGTCGCAGCCCGCCACCAGGAGGTGACTGCTACATTATGCATTCACACGCCATAGGCGCACACATGTCAGCGGCCCAGTGGACACAAGCACTGCTTCCCATATTGCTGACATGTGATTGGAAGCTGTTGGCTGTCTGGTCCGGGACGCAAGCAGCTGGCGGGACACCCCCCCCACCACCACCCTGAGCCGCCTCGGGCTGCACACACCGGAGGATCCAGACCGGGAGCCGGCCTCTCCCACAGCGAGGAACCCATCGGGGGCCTGATGGGGAAGAAGGGCTGGATGGTGCGCGCAGGCTTCATCCGGGCTTCATGATGGAAATAATAGAAAAAAAAGAGGAGCATTTTAGTTGCAAGAGATCATTTGTGCCCTTCCGTTTTTTTTAAAAGCCCCTCCACTCTTTGTGGAGTTCCAACCAGAGGGGCACACATTTAACTACTCATGTGGAAAGTTTGATGGGGAGGAGAAGGGATTTAGCCCTCGTTCCCCAGTCCAATAAATGCAACCACTTTTGAAAATGACAAGATACGGACCTATTTTTAATCCAACACTGCAGGGCATATTTAACAATTACTGGTGAATCTGCATAATGAATGAGGAACGCGAGTTTATTTTAAGGCTTTTGTGCTTCATTCCAACTTTAGTGTGTTAATACAAGGGAGAGGAGGGGTGGCAAATAAAAGGAAGAGCCCTGGAAAAGTGCTTCTAATAATATTAATAATTGTAATTATTATGACTATTTTTACGGTTATTCTTTCAAGCTTAAATGTAAATGAGATGGTAATTTTTCTTAATGATTTGTTGTACCTGAGGCTTGGAAAAGCTCTGGAAGTCAACTCCTCATGCGTTCAGGGTGTGGAAAGTGTGTTTTCTAATCAATGCGATCAGATTCCTCCTGCGTTTGGATCTTAAAGTCACTGGAACCAGTCAGCATGTGTTGGAAATTGAACTGGTGTTGACACCAAACTGGTGGAGAGGCTTTTTAGGGTCCAGCAGCTTCACCTTCACCTGTTTTATCGCGTGAAATACGAGCCTGACAGCCGTAAACTTCACTGACTTTTACGTCTATTCTTAATTTTTGATGATTTCCCATCAAGGATAGTAAACGTGTCAAATTGGCTGCATTAAATGAACATATTTAGAGATGAGTGGCATCGAAGTGAAGCGTTAATAAAGGAGAAAAGGGTTTGAATTTGTCCTTTATTTCACTTTTATTCTGGATGCAAAAAAAATACAATTTGAACTAATTATTTACCAGTGATGTCGCTTTCACAGTTGATCATAAATGTGTGCAAGAAGAGAGTTGTGCACATATAATTCTATATTATTACAGAATAATTCATTTTAATGTGATATTAAAATAAAAGAATGTCAAAAAATTATAATTATTTTTTTAAATTCTGGCCTAAAATTAGAATTATTAGAAATGTCACATGAATGTCACTTCAAAACAATCAAATAAAGCTGCTGTCAGAGTTTAAATCTAGTTTGTAATTAATTAAAATATAATATAAAAAAAATTGTTATTTGTGGAGAGATGATTGTTGATTTCCTTCCAGAGAAGACAAAATTAAATTTAAAAAAAAATAAAAAAATAAAAGACTGGTCCCAGTTTTACACTTAAACTATGGGGATCGATGGAAAACAGTTGTAATGATCCAATTAATTATGGGCAGAATTAAAAAGCAAGTGCAAAATCAATCTTTCACGCTGTCGAGGACGGAATCAAATTGATGCTCCATCTGTTCACCAGTGAGATTTGTAGCCCGGAGAACAGAAACACAGGAGGAACCCCGATAGAGATATTTCTGATGGCTCCAGGATTGGATGAAGGTGGAGTGTGAGGAAGCTCCCCCCAAACCCCCTCCTTTTTATAAAAAAAATATTAGAACTACCGCTCGTTTGCGTAATTTAAGAGAAAACAGCTGAAGTTTGACGCGTAAAGGACAAAACTTGCCAAAGAAAGAGCAGAAAAATTGGATCATTTCAATAATTTTTTAAATCGACAAGAACCCCCCCCCCCAAATCCAAAACCAACTTACACTTGGCGTCAGCTCCCCCCAGCAGGGAGGCGCGCATCCATTGATGACGTGTGGGATTAACGCGGGAGGAGGAGAAAGAAAGAAACGACACCTCTCCCACCTTCACAGGTTCTTCACCTCCACCCGGACGCCTCCATCATCATCCTCAGTCTCCTGGAAGCTGGTCGGGAGGAGCTGATGCTGTCTCCTCCTCCTCCTCCTCGCTCCTCTCTCCTCCTGCACAGGCCATTAGGAAGCGAGGCAAAAGATAAATAGCTCTCTGTCAATACATTACACCTCTGCTAATGGGGCTCCAAAAACATTTTCCAAACTCCTGACATGCTGCAAAATTCATCCAAATTTTTTCTTCTTTTTTTTTTCCTGAGTGACGTTTAAAAAAAAAAAAGAGGAAGAGGAGGGAGAAGAAGAATCGATAACTGATTGGGTTTCAATGCCTTTCTGACCCCCGCCTGCACGGAGTGACCCCTTCCTAAAAAAGACGGGGTCAAAGGTGCAGAGGCGCGCGTGCTGTTCCAACACAAACAAAGTAAACAAAACGGTTTGTGTTCAAAACAAAAACTTCAGCATTTTACCCCCCCCCCCTTCCATCCCTCCCTCCCATCCCTCCCCTCCTCCCTCCCTCCATCATCCTGCTTAATTTTTTTGCGGCTCAAATTGTGGGGAGCAGGAGGGCACGGGAGAGAAACACTGAGGGAGGGGGGGTGATGATGAAGGTGGTGGTGGGGGTCTTAGAAGAGGGGGAGAAAAAAAAGAGTGCTTTAAGGGAAATGTGCAGCCGGGTGTGAAATTACAGCCTATAGTGCTACATATTGTACCAGGAGCTCGGTCCAAAACCAGTAACAAAAAGAGAAATCATCCCCTAACCTGACCAGGAGGCAGAGCGCCCCAAAGACATGCCCCCAGCCACCCCCACACCAAAAAAAACCCTGTCAGAAAAATTATTATTATTATTATTATTATTATTATTATTATTATTATTATTATTATTATTATTATTAACATTATTATTATCATTATTATTATTTATGTTATTAATTTATTGCTGTTTCCTGTTTTTTTCCTGTTTAAAGCGTCACTGTGAGATCAAATTTAAAATTATTCATTCTAAATTATTTCTCCACCCAAACAAGCACAAAATTTATTCATTCATGTTTTTTCATTTCATTCATTCATTTGTTTCAACGACCTCTTTAAAAATTTTGACAACAGTTGTTTTAAAAATAGGATGCAGTTTGATTTTAATAATAAGGCTCGTTATAAATGATTTATTTCACTTTATTTACTTTATTCTGCAGGTTTGGACCAATCAGCTGCTTGATTTCTTGCAAAGATATGAATTATTGTTCATAATATTCTCACCAGTTTGACCACAGATTATTCTCTCTCACCAGTTTGACCCCTCCAGAGCCTCAACTTTTACTTTTTTAGACCGACAGCACCTTTAAATTTGAGAAACTCTGCAGCGCCATCTACAGAAGACAGGCGGCACTGCCGGTTTCACCTCCGACCTCCCCACTGCTCCCAGTTCGGACCAGTACAATCATGACGCCATCATCAGAATGGGAAAAAGGTCATTATGTGATGTTCCATGTATACCAGCAGGCTGACATTCTCTGCATTGATCCCTGGATGTAAGCACATTTATTTTAAATCCATTTTAGTTTCATTTTTAAACACGAATGAGCATAAAATGAATTAAAAAATAAACTTCAAAGACGAATGCAGCTAAATCCGGGCTATTAGAAGACATGTGAACACCGGGATGCGAGGAATATCCCCAGGAACAGACTGCGCGCGTAATAAAAGGGAGAAATTGTGTCGTAAATAAAACGCAATTTTAAAAATAATCTATATTTCATTCATCCAAAACTTCCAATAAGCGGGTGTGTAATTCACAGCTGTTATAACGTCTCATAAACTGATATTTGCAACTCGAAATGCGCTCTTATTTATCTCCCTCCCCCTTCCTGCCGGTGTGTCAGACCCAGAGACCTCCTCATTTGGACCTCCGTGTTTTTGCGTTGGCGAATCACAAAGTGTTGGCATCTATTGCCTTTGTCTGACAAGTCATCCATATAAGCAAAAAGGGGGGTCTGCAGAGGGGGGAGGAGGAGGGGTGGGGGGTGGGTGGTGGGGAGGGTGAGGAGGGGAGGGTTGCAGCTTTTAGAACCACAGACACAGAGAGAGGCTTCATTCCCAGCCTAAAGATCCAGCCGAACGCATCAAGACGAACCCGCCGTGTGCGTGTGCGCGTCTTTCTGCGCCGTTTTGACGCGTGAATCAAGGCCACCAGGATTTGAGGAGATACCGGGCCCATCGCGCTGGACCTCGGCGTTTCACTTCCTCCGACCAACGCTGTGAGAATTTACCTCTGGGGGGGGGCTCACCAGGCTTTTGACAAATACCGAAACGCAGGTCCCGAAATCCTCCGGTCATGCCGCGCACCTGCCAGACCTCCGCGCCCGGACCGGACTGCTGAAGAAGGGAACTTTTTGGCGAAGAAGTTGCCCCTCAGATCGGCTGTTGAAGCAGTGGGGGTGGAGGGGCAAAAGCAGGTCCCTTCATCGTGTAGAATCACCTTTTTTTCTTCACAGCTTCATCCTAGATAGGAAGGCGAAACGGCGACTTCGGTTGATTATCTGTCTTTCCTTTGCTATCCAATGGATATTCACTGCAAAGCAGACCCCTTCACAGCGATGCACCGTAAGTAGCACAACCCCAGCCTCCCCGACACTGCATGCAGGTACAAATAAAGAAGAACGGATCGTTTCTGTGGCGGAGAGGACGGCTGGCGCATAAACAGTCCCGGGTTGATAAAACAACAGCGTAGATGGAGGAATAATCTGACCGCGCGTAAAATTTAAACCGGTTTTTAATCTGAATTAAATAACTGACAGCAATGATTCTGCGCACATGTGCACAAATTTAACTTGTCATAGTAAACAAAGGCAGGTGGAATCACACCCCCACCCCCACCCCATACCCCCCAAGCTTCCCGCGCACTCCCCGGGCCCAATAAGTCAGGACACGTTAGTTACACGTGTGTTTTCACCTTATTCAAAAAGGGCTTTAGCGAGGTTTTAATTTGCAGTGTGTGTTTGTGAATAATTGATGAGTTCTTCGTGGGCTACACAATATGTAATATGAGTAATCAAAGCTCCTTCAATTATTTAAAATTATCCTGTGGGGAGTCATCAGGAGTCCTGCTCACCAAATATACTTTATACTCAAAGAAATATTTTATTTAATCTATTTCACATTTATTTATTACATTTAATGTGATTGCATGAGGATTGTGGTGTGAAAGAATGGAAATCTTGAAAAAAAATGTCGAATAATTAGGAATTCAGAAATCATACGTTGTATTTTATTTTGAAAAACAATAATTTAAAATATTAAAATTGGGAATATTTAGTTTTGTTTTAATGAAAAAATTATGAAGTCGACAAGAAAGTGTGGAAAAAAGATAGAAAATTTAAAACAAAGAATTAAATTTTTTTTATCCATTTAAATATAAAACGTTTAAAAACGTCTGTGTATTTTTCTGTTTCATGATTATTTTGCTGTTTATTTTCTCTAAATGTCACCAAAACTTTTAATATTTTATACAATATTTATGTATAATAATCTAATAAATTAGTATTTGCTCGTCCTCATCATTTATGAAACGTTTTAAACAAACGGCGCCTTCTTGGTGGCAGAAAACAGCTTTTTCCATGAATTAAATTTTGAAAAAAATCTGATTAAAACGTGTTGTTTTTTTAAATCTACAAATGAATTTTGTGGATCCAGCGTCTCCCTGCTCGTTACGACTTTATGTAATGTTACGGTGGTGTCTGTGCGGCTGTTGTATCCCACGTAGGGCACGGAGGTGTGAACCAGCTCGGCGGGGTGTTTGTGAACGGCAGACCCCTCCCGGACGTTGTGAGGCAGCGGATCGTGGAACTGGCCCACCAAGGAGTCCGACCCTGCGACATCTCCAGACAGCTACGGGTCAGCCACGGCTGCGTCAGCAAGATCCTGGGCAGGTGGGTGGAACGTGTCTGCGTGGATGGAGGTGATGGAGGAGAGAGCTTAACCTGCAGCTTCAATTATAATTTCATCGATTTATTAATAGAATTATTGGTGATTAGTGGAGTTCAAATGTGGTTTCTGCTTTATTTTTGAAAGTATTAACCCATAAAACGCATATTTAACCGCATTTTATTGCTTTATAAGAAATCGTCTATTCGTTTGAGATATTATGTGTATTAGAAATCACAAATTATATCAATAGAATACAAAAAAAAAAGATTTGTTCTGCGGGAAAGTTGATTAGTGGACGCGTTGTGCAGAAGCTGGACCTCTAACGCAACAGGAATGTGGACATAATTCCTATTTTTAATCAGGTTATTTGATTTTTGCAGATATTATGAGACAGGCAGCATAAAACCGGGTGTGATCGGCGGCTCTAAACCCAAGGTGGCCACGCCGAAGGTCGTGGATAAAATCGCAGATTACAAGAGACAGAATCCAACCATGTTTGCGTGGGAAATCAGAGACAGGCTTCTGGCAGAGGGCATCTGCGACAACGACACGGTTCCCAGCGTGTCCTCCATTAACAGGTAAGGAAGGAGAACCTTCTTCTTCTTCATTTGTAGTTGTGATTTGGGTAAAAGCAAAGAGTCCAACGCGCGTTAATGAAGAAGGCCTGCAGGGCGCAAATTGGAACGCATTTATCACCGCGCGTCTGCGCGCAACGCGCCACGCAAACAGAATATTGTTTGAGCAACTTCGCGCCGAGGCTGCCTGCGGTCTCTGAGGTGCAATTCAATCCTTCAGACCGAACTCCCTCAACAATCAGCAGTACATCCAGGACTGAGTGAATCTGTCGAGATGAAAACCGATCAATATTCGGTGACCAGATCCCGTGGCGCTATAAAGCAGGCCAATTTTCTCCAGTGCGTCTGACGTGCTGGAGCTGCAGAGGAAGAACACTGACGTGAAGGCAACGCTTTACATTTAGAATGTGTGCATAAGGTGCTGGAATAAAAATAAGGAATTTAAAAAGTAAGCTCGAAACATTATTAAAAAAAACAGGTTTTTAGTATCATTATAATTTATTTGTCTAACATGACGTGACTTGGAATTTTAGCACTTTTTAAACATGATGCAAGTCTTTCATGATATTTCTGGAATATTTGAATAATAATATGATAATATTTATATCTTTAAAAAACCCCTCTAGATTTATCAGAGTGCTGTCATTTATATTAACATAACAAGGCGTTTCATAAAAACGAAGCATTATTATTATATTTTTTCCTTGATTGTGTGGTTTACATTTTTAGAAACTACTTCATTCAATTTTATTATTTATGCTTCAAATGCTCATTTTTCTTAAAGCCCTTAAAGCTCTTCCACCTACAGTTGCATTTTGGGGCTTTTCCTGAATCTGTTTTTTACACTTAGTTTTACATTTATTGGGTGCAAAACTGTGAATTTTCTCCAAACTTCTTCATAGAGGTGGGATTAAAGCATGGTTTGTGACATCACAAATGAATGGGAAGCTAATATTGACAGTAGTAAAGTGGAAAGTTGAATCCCGGTGCACTGAAAATGGATTTTACACTCCAAGAACAAACATTTTAAAGATTAAAAATGACAACACATTTGCTTTTTTGTACATTCTGAAAGAAACTGGTTCCATTTTAAGGATTTTAATGAAGTCGTTGTGTTTTTTTTGTGCCAACAACCAAACTCAGACACGTCTGATTTTGACATTTGCTTTAATACACATGTAGAAATTGAAAGAAATTCATAAACAGCACTATTAGAAAAGCAGCTACAGGAGGACCCAGGACGCCCCCCGCCCTAGTAGAGATCCCTGGTGATGAACTTTGGTTAAGAGGCACTGTTCCATAGAGCCAGCATCAGCATTACATTTTAATGAGCTGATGGCAGAGCATGGACAGCTCCACACAAGACGTCTTTTAAATAGAGAAAAAAGGCTGGAGAAAATTCATTTCATGCTTCGTGGCTGCTTAAAAAGCCCCATTTAAGGAGGCTCAGACACATGTATGTGATAAATTCAAAACCTACATTAATATCATTAAAAGGGCCCCTGTAAAGTTTTTTTTTAAAATTCCAATTAAAGCTTTCTATTTAGGAGCCTTTACTTGTCTTTGTTTATGTGGGAAATTAAATTGTGAATACAAAAGAAGTGTAATTCTATCAGCCGGATCCAGCATGAGAGCTGCTTTGCATTTCTATTATGGCTTCATTCTGAAGATTTTTCCTTTTTTAAAGCATTTTTTTTTCTCAATGTGATGCTTTGCTCTCTCTCTCTCTCTCACACACACACACACAAAAAGAACGACACATAAATGAAGCGACGCACGTTTATGATGACTGACCCAGGGGTTGATATTCCAATCTGACGTTGGGGCTCCTCGAATCAATGAGAACATCCTTAGAGCTCCATCCCAGCTGGAGAGCATCAGCTGCTTGTCTCCAAGTTGAAACCAGTTAGAGCTCAGCCTTTTCCAGTTGGGTGATCCTACTGGGGCCAGTCAGGGGGTAGGTTGGGGGTGGGGGGGGTGGGGGTGGGATCTGTCTGACCTCAGGACTGTTGACAAAAGAGAATGCTCTTTTTAAACACCTTTCCCCCCCCTCCTATCCCTTCCTTCCTGCATGCATTATTAAACGTACCACCAACAAGTCCCACCCGTCCGTCCCGCTGGTGGACATAAAAAAAAAAACCCACGACAGAAAAAAAAAAAAAAAAAAGGTCCTGGTTTTTTATTGATTCTGAAGGAAAGTAATTTTAATATTTCTTCAGGGGGGGATTTTCAGCAGCAGCCAGGTCATTAATTCATTCTCTCAAATTGCTTATTCAATATCAAGAACATGGATACCAAATAAAGTCTTTTGGATTTATGTAGCGCTCGTGAGTCAAGGGGTCGAATAACTGTTATGGGGGAGAAGTGAAAAAAATTAAAACGTCAATACGCGCTCTGTGGAAAGGCTTGTTGTGTGTGTGTGTGGGGGGGGGGGGGGGGTGCCTCCAAGGGGAGGGTTTTTTAAAAAATATTTTTTATTTTTTCTATTCGTGACAGTGTTGGATTTTCTTTCTGATCCAAATCATATCGATGCATTCCTGCAAAAAAAAATAAAAAAAGTTAAAAAAAAGAACGAAGCGTTTATTCTCCAAACTGCAAACATGGAATAAAAAAAGCGGATGGAGGATCCATACGGAGTTCCAGCTTCTGGTGGCCGGCGTGATGGATAGTTTTAAAGTTTACGAATTACTGTGACAGCTCCCTTTCTCCCCAAGTGCCATTCAGATTAAAGGAATCTAATGCTGGCGTAAGCTTGTGCAAGGCAATAAGGAACTATTGCTTTCCTGTCACATATAATTTATAGCTTTCTATTTGCATCTGTTTGCCCGTGTGACTAATCCCCAACTTTTTCCTCCCCAAGCCCCGATCAATACGACCTCATCCGCATTGGCACATATGGGGGGAGTGGGGGGGTGGCTGGTCCTACAGAGATGTTTGATCCAGGACGCGTAGCCCCCCCCCCTCCCACACACACACACACACACACCTGATTAGTGTGGGCCAGGTAGAGTCAGTGAAGCCGATCATTGAGGTGAATGGATGTGATTTCATGCTTTGTTTGCAAGGCCAAAAAAGGTTTTTCTGCACACCTCACCCCCAGAAACGCCAGTTTTGGGGGCAGGGAGGGGGGGTCACATGTATGATGAAGATCTGATATCTTCATCACGCACCAGCTGACTCCTCCTTTTCTTCCTGCTCCCCCCCCCCCCCCCCACAGGATCATCCGAACGAAAGTCCAGCAGCCGTTCCACCCGTCTCCAGACGGGACGTCCCTGTCGACGCCGGGCCACACTATAGGTAACGTCATGGTTACGCCACTTCCACGAAATGAGGGGGGGGGGGGGTGTCACGTGAAGCGGATGCTTATGGTTTCTCATCCTCAGTACCCAGCACGGCCTCCCCGCCCGTCACCAGCGCCTCCAACGACCCGGCGGGATCCTACTCCATCAACGGGATTCTGGGTATTCCAAGATCCAACGGCGAGAAGAGGAAAAGAGATGAAGGTAAGAAAAGAAAGGAAGAAAAGAGTGTGTGTGTCTGTGTGTGTGTGTGTGAGGGGGGGGGGTTCAATAGGATTCAGCTATAAAACCCACTTTGCTGAAGTTGCAATTACAGCATTAGAAGCTGCTGCGGTTCCAGCGGATGACCCTTATAAAACACCTGAGTGTGAACTCGGCGTCGCCGCCGTGTCAATCTGCCAGCGAGGCTTTTTGATTTGAAGACACGACCTCCGCTGTTGTCTCCTGCAATTAATCTTTATGGAAGTGATTAAAGGGCTTTAGATAATTACATGTCAAGATGATGTAGCCAACCACCCGGGTCAGTCAAGAAAGAGCTCCTATAGCTCTTCCTTCCCCCCCCCCCTTTAACAAAAGTGGCTCCTCTACCTCAGTTGAAGCAGAGGCGGGTATAGATTATTGGCGATCGGCTTCCCCCGTAAGCGGTTAAACACGTGCGTGTTACCAACATGTATGAGGTGGCTGCTGGGAAAAAAAACAAAAAAAAAACAAGAAGAGGGGGGCGGGGGGGCAGTTATCTCAAATAGGGTGGGTTGGGGTGGGGGGGGGAATGGGAGCCTTATTTCCGCAGTGCTCCAGAATGAGAGCTAATCAGAGCACGGCGGCGGTTTACACAGCGTCTTCTTTGTTCTGGCGTTTGAGGGATATTGAGTGGAATTGATGTTTTATGTGCGAGCAGTGAAGTGGGGGGGGTGGAGGGTGAGGTGGGGGGGGTGTGTGTGTGTGGGGTGACTAATGACCTGTCAGAGGTAGATTTCCTGGCAAAGATATAAAAACCAGCATGACGTGGACATGGCAAATGACATAATCAAGCCTTTCCCTGTAAGAGATGCAATCGCGCGGCCATAATGCAAACGTCTGGTGTTTTCAGGGGTTCATTTTCCGCCGGTGGAGGACCTCTCATATTAGCCGGGGTGTAATGTCTAGTCACTGAATGATAGAATGCACACATTTCTATGCAGATTGCTACTGAAGGGCAAAGAGGTATTAAAGGGCATGGAGAGGAATAAGGTGTGTGTGTGGGTGTGTGTGTGTGTGTGTGTGTGTGTGTGTGTGTGTGTGTGTGTGTGTGTGTGGGGGTGAGGGGGAGCTGGTCTGTTTTGTGGAGGTCTTCCAGGTGACAGCACCATGTTTCTACGGCTATTCAGTCTCAAATGATTCCCCTGATGCGCTGCCATTTCTGTGATTTAGGTGCTCGGCCAGCATTACGATGAAAGAGAAGAAAGCTGTGTGTGTGTGTGTGTGTCGGTGTGTGTGTGTCAGGGTAGAGCGCGGTTCTTATGTACTCCAGCTGGGGTCTACCCGGAACCAGCGGGTCAGGGATGCTAAACGTGAACCCCAGGTGGAGCAGCGTCTCACCCGGACCCACGGTTTGTAAAAGGAGTTTATTATAAAGGATGTTAGCCTGGAGATGCTAATGTCCTGTTAGCTCCCCCCCCCCCCCCCCCACAAAACAACAACAACAACAACAACACAGCCTTCAAAACAAGGAAATACTGGGAAGCGTTTGTACAGAAGAAACAGGATTACTTTTAAAAAGGGCTGCAAATAGTTAAATTTGAAATTCTTCTCCAAAAATGACAAATCTGATTTGAATTCAACAAATCCCAAACGAATCAACCAATCACGCTCGATTCATTCATTCCATGCTTCTTCAATATCGTCACGGTGACTAAAAACTGCCCTCTTAAATCCCAATCAGCTCGTCCTTGACCTTTGACCCCTCCTACCAAAACGCTTTCAATAAAATCCGTCGATGACTTTTCTGAGTTACGTCGGACACAAAACAAACCAAACATCGCAACAACCTTTTCTTTATCATCGCTAAGCGTTAGCGTAGCATCGTTAGCGTTTGCGTGGAGACGGCGGCGAGGAGATTTTTTTTTTTCCCACAGGAAGTGGAATTCTTTAGTGCTTCCTGGTTTGAATCCTTCCCTGAGGTCTGTTTGGCTCGCGGAGCCTCGTGACGATTATGACACAAGCGGTCATGATCAAGAGTTGTGTGAAATGTGAAAAAAAAAAAACAAGGGAGGGGGTCGAGTAGGGGGGGGGGGGGGGCGCAGCGGTGAAATGGATTGGCCGTGTCGGCCGGAGTATTTGTTTTTGGCGGCGGCGTGGCGTCCTGCCAAGCGGCCAGACAGTTTCCAAGTCAGCAATGCCCTTAAAAAAGGACCCACCCCCCCCTCCCACCAGCACCATAACCCCCCCATTACAGGAGGGATGTAGAGATAATGTAGTGTGACACACGTTATGTACACTGGGTCCCCGGCAAGAGGAGCTTCAGGGACACAGGTGTCATAAGAGCCATTAATCTGCTATCGTCACGTGTTACTGCAAATTAAAAGTAGCGTGTTACACTTGGCAGCCATTGTTGTGCTCAGACAGAGTGGGGGGGGGGGCTGTTGGGTGTGTGTGTGTGGGGGGGGTGTGCGTCAGGGATGTCCGTTTTACAAAAGTGACATATATTAGAATTTGCAATTCTGCAGAGGAAAGCTATTACCTCTCAGATTAACGTCCGAGAAGTCGACACCCCCCCACACCCCACCCGACCCCCCCCACACCCCACACACACACACACACACACACACACACACACACACACAGAAAGACAAAGGAGGAGCTGCTAAACACAAATGTTTCATAAAGAGTCTCATATTAACGCACAAATCTGCTTTGGCGAGGGTTTTTTTTTTTTGTTCACCTTTGTGCGACGAGCGAATGTCTGAATCGACCTGAGTCGACGGCTCTGTGTGTGTGTGTGTGTGGGGGGGGGGTCCGCCGTGGGGGGGTGAAGTGTGTCCGGCCTTTTCAAAGTAGGAACCACCATAAATTGCACAATCAGACCCACGGTTGATTCTTAATTTCAGCCTTTTTCTCTTTTTTTTTTCTGATGGCTTTCTGGTTTGGGGTGTCGACGCTTTCTTTCTTGATTTATGAGAGAAATACCAAGAGAGAAATTTCATGATAAGACGATCATCATAAATTTGAAAAGCCAACAACAATCGCCAGTGGCAGTCAGAATGGATGTGATTCTGTGCTTCAGTAGCTGTTGAATTAATTATTTCTCCTCTCTGAGCGTCATGACGACCGAGCGGAGGGTTGATGAGTGATGGAGCAGGACGCCATCACCCCCCCTCCCTCCCTCCCGCTCTGTGTATCAGCATCTGTTTTGGATGGGAGGGTAGGTTGGTGGCGGGGGGGGGGGTGAATCAATACAGGAGCAAACAGCAGAATGTCATCTGCAAATTAACACAGCCTTCAAAAGCAATGTTTTTAACACAATCAGGCAATATCTTGATTATTTTCTTTATTTTTTTGGCCTGTAAAATGTCATAAAATACCATTTAAGCCAATGTGACATCACCTAATTTATTCTTAATCAATGTATAATTAAATAAATTTTTTTTAAAAAGCAGAAAATCTCGCATTTCTTTTCACTGTTTGTTTTTTTCTTCTTCTTCTTTTTTTAAAAAAAAAATCGATCGATTTATTGTGGAATCCTCTTCATCGTCGATCACCTTTTCGGTTTGCCGGCGAAGCGGAACGAGCGTGGCCAATGTTTCGTTTGATGTTTTTCCACCAGTCGAATCGTTCAATTAGAAAAACAAAATACAGATGAGTTCATCCAATTTGTTTTAATTTGATTCCATTAACGGAGAATTGAATGAGGCAGGAATTTATAGAGGAGCGTTATTGTGAAATCCGTGACTGTGTGTGTGTGAGGGTATGTGTGTTGACATGTTAGTTAAACAGGGGGCAGTTGGAGGGGCGGGGGGGTGATAAGCTGATTCATCTTAAGGGAGGGCGAGGGCGGGGGCTTTGGTGACCTCGAGGTGCCGGCTCACCTCCTGGAGTCCATTCTGTGAATGCTTTTATTTTGAAATCCTCCTCCTTCCCTATTGGAGGACAGAGAAAAGCTGCTGCTCACACCCAGACTGCTCTTCATTCACGATGACTGTTTCATGTTTGGCGGTTCTGTCGCTCTGACCCGCCCCCGGTCACCCAGTTGCGTTGGACGACACCCCCCCCCCACACACAAACACACACACACACTCCCTGCTGGGGGTCGCGACCTGTGGGTGTCAAACCCGCAGAAAGGAGTCTGCAGCGAGGAGCTGGTGATCTGATCTGATGGGGGGGCTCCCTCGTTACCGGAGTGTTAACACACACCCATGTCAAGATGAATACACTCCTGTCCTCAGATGATCAATAAACGGCCATGGAGGGGGTGGGGGTGTAATGCAACGGGAAAGCATTAGTTTTTATATGCAGCATCTCTAAATCTGCTCCATGTGCAGCTAAGCTAATGAGTGCTAAATGTTTCAACCAAAAAAAAGTGTGTGTGCTTTATTAACGCTGCTTAAAGGAACAGTTCACCCAAACATTTGAATTCAGTCATTACTGCTCCCCTCATGGCGAAGAAAAAGTGAAATAAGTCACTTAGAATAAAAAAAATATGAATGAAATTTGATCACAAAGCGCGGCGTTGTCGCGCTTAATGAGGAACATGGATTGGAAAGAGTTACAAATCCTCCAGAAGCAACAAAAAAAGATTTCCTGCAGCTCAAATGAGAGAGATTCTAAAATTAAACATGCTTACTTACACATGTAGTGAATACCTGTAGTTTCTTAGACCACACGTGTGCTAACAGTTTTAGTTTCGATGGTTTTGAAAAAGGGTGTAAATCAATTTGAGATCTCACAAAAAAGATTTCTGGAGATGTTTATTAAGAGTCTTTTTATCTTGTTTTAAAAAGTAAGAAGAAAAAAGAAGACAAGTCTCCACCTTCTTCAGGTGTTTTGGACGGATGATTAAAATTATTTTACTCCAGAAAAAATGAAATTTCCCCCTATTTTACTTTTTCATTCGAGAACTAGACAATACTGAATTTATATTTCTGGATGAACTGCTCCTTTAAAATTTGTAGATTTTGTGGGATCACCAATAAGCTGATGGGGATGAGTCTCTGGGAGGGCAGATGGGGCTGTCAGTCTGCATGGGGGGGGGGGGGGGGGGGCTGTGCTGACCCGGGATGGTTTGTCTTGTGTGTGGGAAGTGTATTCTTCAGTGCTGAATGACAGGTATGGTGGGTGGGTATTGATCAGGCGCTGCGGCTCAGGCTGGCTGATGGAAAGTAATTAATGACTCAATTTGCTTTGGTAGCAAAGAGAACAATTGAGTTTGATGAAGTGACGAGCGGCGGCGAGAGAAGGTGACGCCCTTCATCCAGACTGATGATGAATATTCACCGCAATGGAGCAGGATATCCTGGTTAGAGGAGGACTAACTGTTTACCCCAAGCTGTTTGCATTCAAAATTAAAAGAAATAATTCAACTTCAGGAAGATTTTTTGGAGAGATAAAGCCAGGCTAGCTATTTCCCCCTTTGTTTCCAGTCTCTATTCTAAGCCAAGCTTGCTGCAGCTTTGCATGTGTTGTATTTAGACTGTAGTTTTTGCACAAAAACTGCAAACGCTTGTATTTATACCCCATATCGACGAAAAAACAGGTGCATTCTCCGATGCCTCTGAATCTCCAAAAGATCCCAAATTATTTTGCAAGATTTTAATGTCGCTGTAGCTGCTGAGCTAAAAGCCTTAGCATGCATCCCATCTGAGGAGGGTGCACAAGCTCAATTAAAACATTTTTTTTTAAAAATCCTCCACCTTCATGCAAAAAAAACACAAAAAACAAAAATGAATGAAATCCAAGCTCTGAGGTTTTGGGGCCGTTTGTGATGAATCCTCATTTTTGGGTGAACTGTTCCTTTAGTGTGTGTTTTTATAATCACACTGGTGCGTCGCTCATTTTGACCAGAGAACAAACTGTAACGGCACGTTGTTAGCAAACTTGACATTTCACAGCTATCAGCACAATTTCTGGTCACACACACACACACACACACACACACACACACACACACACACACACACACACACACGTTTATAGCTCTTTCGGCTCTTCATGGGGGAGTCGGGTTCATCCTCTGGTCTCAGCCTGTGAAAAAAGGTCAAGCTGCAGAATAGAGTGGCAATAACCCTCCCAAATGGTACTATCACGCAGACATGATTGATCAATTGAATTCCATGGCAGGAAAAAATGTGGGATTAAGTAGAGTATTATAGGCACAATGAGTTGAGGCATGATGTTCATTTCAAGTTCATTTCAGCTCCCCCCTGCCACCAGATCAGGCAATCAATACGAGCCTTGCATATCATATATCACCTCTCTCCCAGCGAGGGGAGAACATAATCTGTCACAAATTTAGAATGACAGATTTGCGAGGGAGCTGAAGCTTTCTGGGATCCAGGGAGGAGACCTGGAGGCTCTGCAGCCTGGAGGAGTAGGAATGGGGGGTGGGGATGGGGGTAAAGTAGGATGGTCTGTAAAGGCTTTACAGCACATGTGTCAAACTCAAGGCCCGGGGGGCCAAATGTGGCCCTCCACATCATTTTTTTGTGGCCCGCAAGAACATAAAAGGGTCAGATTGTCTAAAAATAAGGAGGTCAAAAGTGTGCTTTGACCAAAAACTACATTTCCCACAATGCAGTAATTCAGCCCATTTTAACTTTGACAAAAGCATTTTGAACCAAGCTATTTTCCCAACTTGTGTTTGATGTTATTTTTCTTTATTCAGTTGGATAGTTTGATCCTTGATCGATTATTATTGATTACAAACTAAAAGAATTTATGTTTACAACAGATAAACAAACAAACATATTATTTCTGTGTTACTGTAATGCTTGCAGTTGGAATAAGTAATTAATTCAGTTATTTAACATCAAGGAGAAGTTATATTTATTTTACATTTATTTTACATTACATTGAGTTACATTTAGTTACATTTATTAGTTACATCCGACCCTTTGAGGACAGCCGTTACCGTGGACCAGTGCTTTTCAACAGGAAATTCCTGGATGTTGGATATTTTGGTTTCTCCAGTGCAAATGTGAAAAAGGGAGAAATTGTGCTTTTTTTTCCCTTCTTTTTTTTTTTAAGCTATAAAAAAACAAAACACCTCTTGATTCCTGTCAGGGAGGGAGGGGGGGGAAAGGAGAAGAAATCTCCCGGCTGGGGGATGAAAAGACGCCGTGATGCTCTCGCTCCTGCTTACATTCTCATCACAACATGTGTATATTTGCAAGTGATGGTAATCCATCAATTACCAGAGGGCTCTGAGATCATGATGGTGCTACTGCTGTGGTGGTGGTGGTGGTGGGGGGGGGGTTGCAGGGAAAAGCCTCTATGATGTAGCCGGTGGCTCACTACAGCCATTAAGGAGTGGAAAAACCTGCACTCCATCCCTTCCTGTCCTCCTCAGATCCCCCACAGTGGAAGGGGTGGGGTGGGGTGGGGGGGACGCATGAGGAGAATATAAAGTGCACAGCTTGAAGTGAAGGCCAAGCTTCCCAGGCTCTCGATTGTCGCTCTCTCTTCTTATAGATGGTTCAGATGGTTCTGGCCCAAACAGTGATTCTCAGGGTAGTGTGGAGAGTTTACGGAAACACCTTAGGGCCGATGCCTTCACCCAGCAGCAGCTGGAAGCGCTGGACCGGGTCTTTGAACGCCCCTCGTACCCCGACGTCTTCCCCACAACGGAGCACATCAAACCGGAACAGGTTAGTAAAGCAACGCAGCACTCCAATCCATACACACACACACACACACACATACACACTCCAGCTAATTATGGGCGAGTATGAGTAATAACACAAGGATGACGCATGCAGAAGTGATTTTTGTGATGACAAACACACTCCTGGTGTCCCCTGTAAGCTGGAATAAGAGTCAGGTGATGTAAAATTAATCCTCAAGCTGGATTTTTCTTCCTATTTTTGTGTGTTTTATTCGCCTCTTTCTTGCTTCTTTCTTTGAAATGCATTCACAAAACCCTGATGTCACAACCACAGCCGCCATCCATCCTCATTTTAAAAAATTAAGAGGCATTCTTATAGAACAAACACCCCCCCACCCGTTCAAACACGCCAAAAAACCCCCAAAAAAAACCAAAACGACAGCCGCTAAAGCACCTCTTATTAAAACCTCCAGGTTTATTACAATGGATAACCTTTATTTACTTTCATTAAACTATTAAACAACAAGCGACTATTAATTTCTCCCACCAAAAAAACTACAAGTCGGACCCATAAAGCAAAAAGCAAGTCGACTAATTGAGTTCATTTTAATTTCTTTCCAATCGGGGCGAATTACGCAGGTGATAAATCAGTGGGACAGGCCTCACCTCCAGAAGAGGGCCTAATTTGCAGCTAATTACAAAACTGATTTCTACTGGAAGATCAATACCAAAACGAATTGGAAATGACTTGCAATCACAAAGAGCATCAGGGAGAGTATTAAAAAGGCACAGGGTCAAAAAAAAAAAAAAGGGGGGGACAAGTAAAGGAGCGGTCTAGAAAAATCAGCTTTAATTTAATGTGATATTAATCAGAGCATGGGAGCCTCTTCTGGAAAATGTGGCCCTATTAGCCAGTGTCTGGGCATTAAAAACCCATTCTGGAGATGCAAAACTCAATGGATGCACCCCTCCCACACTTCTGCGAGCCATTTGGTCATCCCTTTCAGACGCATCTTTTCAGAACCCCCCCCCACCCCACCCCACCCCCATTCCTGCCCCTCCATCTGCATGATAAAACGTCTGTTTGGCGTCTGAAGCCTCTGAGGATAGAGGAAAACATCCGACATTGTGCCGGCGAACAGTTGTAGCAGACAATTAGAGTTTATCGGTGATAGTGGCGGACAAGAGCGGGGTCACGGGCGTCCTCCTGTGGGACCTCGGCGCCCCCCCCCCCACACACACACACACACACCCTCACTGGGCTATGGACAAACGTTGTCATCATTCAGGCTCCGGAAGTCTCTTCTCATTTATAAAAGCTGCTGACATCTGCCATGAGCGAGGAGATGGAAGTAAAGGGTCAGTTCACCCAAATTACAAAAAATTGGAATTTTGCTGCAGGGATTTAAACATTTTGGATATTTTTTTATGTTTAAAAGTCTTCCTAGAAGCAACATCCCACTTCTTCTGCATAGACTGGGAATGGTTTTAATGGGTTCCCAATAAAGATCGAGGTCGAGAAATCAAAGTTTAACCAAACAGATTTCTAGACAGACCTTTCAGCAACATTGAATTTTGAAAAAATAACTAAATTTGGCATTAAAAGTGTGATTTATTCCCATATTTTTGAATCAGACGTCTCCTGGTTTAGGAGCGTGAGTGTTCAGCAAAAACTTTTGAGAAGTTTGGTTTCATTCCTTAAATGAATCCAGAATCTAATCTTCCCAAAATTCACAGAAAAATAACTGTTTAAAGTTCCAGGAATGAATTTTTAAAGTTTGGGCTCATGAAACTAAAAATGATCTTCAACAACATATTATTTCACGCAAGAATCAAGATCGGATGTAGTCTGATTTACATCCTAATTTTGCAATTAATTAAAAATTGACACTTTTATAAAGAAAAATAGATAAAAATGTTTTCAAATCTCTTGAAAACAGAATTTTAAAACAAGCATCAAACTCTTTTTCTCTGTAATAAACAAACTAAAAATAAAAGCGTGCGTTGAAAGGCATCTCTGGTGTGATACGGGTGAACAGGTTCTTTAACGACTGAATGCACAAAGAACAAAAAAAAACCAAAACTATTTTTTTGCAGTCGCTGCTTAAAAAGAAAGTTTCAGAAATCTAACAGATGCATCTTATTGTGCATATTTTAAATTCCGAAGCATCTTTTCAGAAACTTTAAATGGAGTTTGAGTCATCATTGGAAAAGATTTAAAAACAAATAAGAAAATAAAAGCGTGTGAGTGGAGTTTTGTGTCTTAGGAGGCCTCAGTCGCAACACTAGCGGCGCTTAAAAATACACAATTTCCTTTAGAGGATGAACAAGTCCTTGAACACAACACTTGACTTTAAAACCAGGTTGTACAAGCTCTTCTTTTCAAAAAATAAGTAGCAATGAAATTTAAAGGTGCTTATTTTAGTGTGCAGACTGAGGAAGGTGCCACATGGCGAGCCGGTAACAAAGCAGACCTGCTTTCTCCCTTGGCTGATCAGGGGTAGGGTCGGCAGCGGAGCACAAAGGGCCAGCTGACGCCTCGGCTTTTCACCCATCTCAAAATCCCACTTCCTCTCAGACAATACCAAAATACATTCATGATATGCTTGAACTGCCACCCTGCAGCTCCGGACGGCGCACACACAATACTCTCACACAAATTTATACGGCGCGGGGGCCTGTGTGCAGCTTAATGGAGGAGGAGAAGGGAGGATTTCCATCTTGGTATTGTTTGCTTGTGTAATGATTCAACTGTCCTTTTCCCAGGCTAATGAGTACTCGCTCCCTGCCCTGAATTCCGGTCTGGACGAAGTCAAACCCAGTTTATCCTCCAGCACCAACCCAGACTTGGGCCCCAGCGTGTCGCAAAGCTACCCCGTAGGTAAGATCCAGTGCCGCCTTTCCTTCAGTTTGAGGGTGGGGTTTGAATGTAAAACAAGCAAGGAAAGGAAAGTTTAAAAAAAAAGTGTGCAAATAAAAGCAAAACCAAAAAAAAAAAAAAAGTGAAGTGTGAAGACTTTTTTAATCCCATTTCACTCCCGAGTTGGAAAAAAAAAAAAAGGTGGATCGATGATGTGAAGAGCAGCTGGTTTATTTTATTTTATTTTTTGTTTTTGCTGAGCGAGCAGGTTGATAAGAGGGATGTCGGCTTTTGGGGGTGGTGGGGGTGGCGGACAAGGACCTTTTGGGGGTGTCAGCACATCAGAACCCTGACGGTGTATCAGAGCGAGGCCACCGTGCAGGACTGACGGCGCCTCGGCCGCGTTTTGCTCCCGTGATTTGTTCGCCCCGGAGACAGTTTGCGCGTCTCCAAAACACGACTGATGTTCCTCGGTAAATACTCTCTGGCATTTTCTGCCGCCTGACGCCGTGATCATTTTTTTTCCTCCCCTCCCCACCTCCTCCTCCTCCTCCTTTCCCCTTTTCTTTTTTCCCTCCCTCCCTCCCTCTCTTCTCCCTGTCACAGTTAATGGCTGCCTGGCTAATTGAAATATTGTTCCGTTGTTGCCGTTGTTATTACCAAGAAGAAGGTTAGGTTTACTGAAAGTTTACTGTCGGTGGGGGCCTGAGATTAATATACAGAGCTTTTATTAAAATTCATATAATTATGCAGCTGCCATCAAAGGCAACGTGGGGGAGGAAAAGGGTGATGGAAAATTGCAGCAGCCCTCCTTCTCAGATGATAGCCAGGCCGGGCTTATGAGAAGAAAAAAAAAAGAAAATAGAAAGGCTCTTTTCTCATTAACATGTGGGAGGTAGGTTTTCCCTGTAAGGCAGGCCTCCTGAGAAGAAAGGTGTGTGTTTGTGCTTTGTGCCCCCATGGCCTCCGAAAGAAAGAAGGTCCGGCTCTGCAGGCGGCTTTGTTTGCACCTGGGATATCTTAGATGGCCTCCGCTGAGGAATGGTGGTTGTGGTGGTGGTGGTGGGGGGGGGGGGTAGGGTCTCCTTACGGCGGCACAGGTGCAAAAAGAGGAAGAGGGTGGAAGAGAAAGGATGCATAAATTCACCCCAGTTTTCTCCATCCAGAAAAGAAGGAGACATTGGAATCAGACGGGAAAAAACCTCCTCGGGTGAAAAGTCAGGCTGACATTTTGGGAGTGGACAGATGTTTGTGGACAACCTGAGCTTCACGCCCGTCCCCTCACATAGTTTGCATTGCATTGATTTATCTTATCATCACAACTGAAAACGGTTTCATTCATGATTACTAGGAGAAAAACCAAACCAAACTGATACTGAATGGGAATCTGATTTTGTTTTTTTTTTGTTTTTTACATGGAAATACTTCATTGTTGGTTATGAATGAGAAGCAGTTTCCTGTTTGTAATTAAATAACTGAATCGGCACAACCGATATAAATACTAGCAGTGGCTAACGTCGATTTTATCGTGCAAAACGCGAGTTTTTTGGGCGCAAAACTTTCTGTTTGTTTGCTTGTTTGTTTATGTATTTGTTTGTTTGTTTTTATCCTCTCACTCCAGTTTGGCTCCAGTAATAAAAATGGAATGAGTGCAAGGATGCACAAGAATTGTAGCTTCGCATGGTTTCGATAACATAGATATACGGGGAAGGATTGAGCTGAAGTTTAGCAGCTGAACTCACCAAGACCGAAAAATCGATCGAAAAATCGATTGATCGATCGATTGAACTCTTCTTCTGTTGCTTCCCGACAGTTTAAACACCGCTGCCCCTTGTGTTTGGACTTGAGTACTGCAACAATGCATAGCAGTGTTTGTGTGTGTGTGTGTGTGTGTGTGTGCGTGTGTGTGTGTGTGTTCATGCCCTTTCCTTGTATCAGAGATAGAACGTGCACAGAGGTAAATCTGATGTTAGCATCGACACCCTGACTCCAGGTTTAATTACTATTTGGCTCGCGGCCCCTCTGCTGGGACTCCTGCCGGCGTGGATGATGTTCAGGTGCGTCGTTGGCCCCCCCCCCCGATGGCGGAGCATCACACTTTAGTTGCCAGCGATAAGCCTACCAGAGGAAAGAGCAGTAAATTATCTGCAGTGCTTAGGCCGCGATCCAATTTCAAATTAATTGTGTCTTTACGGGGGGAAAGAACTGGAGATTACGTTTATCCTTAAAATGTTTTCGAACACCAATTAAAACGCCTGCAGTTATTGATCTTGTTGATTTTATGGCTACGGAATTTGCATAATCTATTAAAGATGAATGATTCATGAAGTGTTCGTTTGGCAGAGATCAGGATGGAGTGAAAAGACTTGAGAGATAGAAATCTTTTGTGTCCTCTGCTTATCCTATTAAGACCCACAAGTACCTGCAAAGCAGCCTCCAATAAGAAAGGGATTTAAGGGCATTGTGCACATCATCAAAATTCAGAGGCAAGAAGCCACTTCCATTAAAATGTCCTTTTTTCTCTTTCCCTCTCCTCCACATTAATGCTGTATTACCTGCTAAATAGTCCCTCTTACCCCATAAAAACACCAAAGGGTTCCATGAATATGTGGATAGGACAATTGCATATTGTGAGGTAATTTCTATTGTTGGTATGGGAAGTAATTTCTTTGATGAATTCCCTCCGAGAGATGAATTTCATCTCAAGTGCTTCTTATTCTGGTTCATTCAAACTGCTTAAAATTCAAACAGTGTGGGCAGATGAATAGCAGGAGGACGAGCCCTCAACTTTTTTAAATTTTTTTTTTGTGTGTGTGTTTTTGGAGAAATAAATGGAGAGATAGCCTTGATACGGACGATTGTCCACTATTTCTATACAGAGTTTCTGTATTTCCTGAAATTATTCGGAGCCCACCTGTTTTTTGCGAGGGCGCTCTGGGGCTTCTTTTCGATCGTTGAGTGGATTCCCTCGAGCTCTCAGTGGGAGTTTTACACTTCTCCACTCAGCGCCTGCATACTGAAGGCTCTTTAAACATATTCCCTGCTGAGCCTGTTAATGGAGGCCTCTAAAGGCTTAAAGCCCCTGTGTCAATGACTCCTCCAGCAGCTGCCTCCATACGCTCCCGTCGATGCTCAGCCCACACAACACGACCGTCCGCCCAGGAAGACTCAACTTCACTCCAGTGAAGTTTCTCCTTAGAATTTTGTAGCTTCACAACAAAACAGCGATGCGTTATCCTCCTAATAATTGAAGCAGATGGGGATTACCTTTAGAAAAATGCTGTTTGCACCCCTTTTATCCACATGTGTCAAACTCAATGTCCCGGGGGCCAAATGTGGCCCTCCACATCATTTTATGCGGCCCGCGAGGGCATAAAATGTCAGAGTGTTGAAAAATAAATAGGTCAAAAGTGTGCTTTGATCAAAACTACATTACCCACAATGCAGTAAATCAGCCCATTTTAACTTCGTCAAAAAAGTTATTGTCTTAACTTGTGTTTGATGTTATTTTTCTTTATTCATTGATAGTTTGATCCTTGATTGATGGAGTTCTGTGGGTTCAATAACCTGACAAATTAAAAAAGATTTGTGTTATAACAGAGAAACAAACATCTCTTTTTCTGTGTAACTGTAATGTTTGTAACTTGATCATAACATGCATTCATTGCCGCAACTTCTGCAGAGCTTCTGTTGTTTGAAACATGGGGTCTAACGCTTTTAGCTTGGAGGCTAAGTCCCCATCTTCCTTTAGAGCTCCAGCCTGCGTGAGTTGATGATAACAGGACTTTCATTCCGACTGAACTGTTCCCGTAACTTTGCCGGGCGAGCGCCGGCAGGGCGAACTACAGACGAGGGGTCGCGACCCTCCGTTCTCCGATGAGCAGCGAGCAAAGATCAGATGGCGAACCTGCCGTCAGTGATGAGTGGCCCCCGCAGGCCTACGCGCTCCGAAATTAATGCTTATTTCATCTTCACAAAAGCAAACTAACCTTTGAGCACACATTTGATAATGAATGACTTTCAGCCGGCGTTTGGGGAATTAAAGCAATTTGGCTCTCCAAACATTCTTTACTTAGTTGTAATTAATTAGGGCGCTGAAATTTTTTGGCTTGTGATAAATTGCCCCCATTCTGCATATAGCCTAGAAAATGGAGGTCAAAAGTTTTTTCCGTTGTTGTTGTTGTAGCAAACATGAAGGTGTCCCTGTCATGCTAAATTTAATACTCTTGCAAGCAAAAAGAGCGATTCGCAAACGACTTTGTTTCACTGCCAAATAAAGGGAAGGTCACCCCCGCTGCACTGTTTGCGTTTTAAGACACTGAGGCGACGCTAATGCAAAAAAAAAAAAAAACCAGAGCGCCAACCTTTCTTGTCATATTGGAAATATAGTTAGAAACATGTGGATGTTCAAAAAACATAAAAAAATAAAAAATGATGATCTCTCCCAGCTTTTACTCAAATTCCACCACTCCCCAACAAAAGCCGATACTTTAAAGCACCTTAGCAGCAGCGATCGACGTCCTCCCGGCTCGGCTGCGACCTTTACCTCCCAAATTAAGACGGAAATCAACAGGCGTTCGTGGCAGCAAACCGAAAAATCTTTGAATTGATTTTCACAGGGGAGGAAAAGAAAAGAAAAGAAAAAAAAAAAAAGGAGGGCAGAGGAGAATAAATAGCTTGATTCGCTGGCGGTCAATCTGAGGCAAGCATGGGCAACATAAAGACGATCCTTTAATGAGAATCTGGACACACATCTCTGTTGTAAAAAGCAACAAAAGCTAGGAAGCAGCTAATGAGGCTATCATTACTGTAGAGAGTTCTCTGTGAAAGAGGCTTTTTAAAAAAAACCAACGGGTTTAAAGCTGCAGACGGAGCTGCCAGAGTTTCCAGGAATACATGAAACAGGCCTCAATGGATGATTTCTCACACAAACACCATTTTTTGTTTTTTATATATCAAAATATCTTTGATACTCGTCTCTTTTTGGATTTCTAACCTCATTCCTCCAGGTTTTGTGCAAAGTTTTAGAATTAACGAAAATGCGTCTTGTATCGTGTTCTAGATTTCATGGTGATGTCATTGTTGTCCAATAATCATTGACTTTATCCTTGAAATCAGAATAAAAAATCTCTCTATCCTCCAGATCGGATTAATTCATTCTGCATCCTAAACCTTTTCTTTTTTATGTTTAAGGTTAAGTTAAAACTGATGAATCACGTCTTTTGCTTCGTCTCTCACAGCCAATCTGACTCAGGATCAGTATTTGATTTGGAAAATTAAAAGCATAAGCGTTATTTGCACATCCGCACGCAGTTTAAATAAACTAAAGCGGCCTTAAAGGCAGGGATTCTGCTCTCTTTATGGATGTCATCTTTCTGAAAGGAGGTAATGAAGAGATAGGAGTGTTTACTTTTATCAAACGTGTGCCGCTGCTGCAGTAATAAAGAGGAAAAGATTGGCTTGGTGTTTGCAGAGACAGTCAGACAATAGTTACCAGACCTACACGCCGCCGCGCCCTGCTGGACCCCCCGCCTACAGCACTCCCACGACTCCCCTTGGCTTATGTGCACTGGCTTGTGGCTAACTAATTCTTATTGTAAATGAAAGGTCCAGCATGACCTCACTCTAAAGCTCTTTTACTCTGCTGCGCCGGAGACTGGTCTCCCCAGGCTGCACCACGCAGGCTTCAGAGCTGCAAGGAACGCAGAGCTGCTGCTGCTTTAGAGTCAGATTCAAATGGAAAACTGGTTTATTTATGGCATGGATGGGATTGGGAATGAAATTCCCAATGGTGGAAGTTGTTGTTGGATCGTTTTCCTAAAGGGTCTGGGGGGCGTGTCTGCACGTGTTTCATTATGGAACTATTTTCTATCTGTATCACTACGCGGAAGCTTGACTGTTGCAGTACAATTGTATTCTCAGACTAGAGCACATTTGTTTGTATAATAGATGTCAAAAGTTTAGAGACAACTTCCCATGCAAATGAATGGGAATGTGTCTCGAAACTTTTGACATCTTCCAGTATGTTGTAATCTACAAACTTTTTTATCTACCGGGTGCATAAAAACATTTTCATTTTCATGCATTTTTCGTAATTTAACCAGATAAAAGTTCTCTCTTCACTTAAAATATCTTTTTAAAGACAAAGCAAAGGATGTAATAACTTTTTTTTTTTAAATGCTACAGCAGTAAATACAAACTGAGAATCCAGTTAAATGAATAAACGGATTACAAAACTAAAATAAAGCAGGAACGACACCTTTTGTCACTTTTACCAGCCTAAAATCAATTTACTGTTGATTATCGACGTAAAACTTTTCCCTTTAGGGTCTCTGACGGTTTCTCTGTTTTCCTCACGCCGACAACAGTTGTGTTATGATCATCACATCCACCGGTTCCTCATTAAAGCTCCAGTTGGAGATGCTTTTCCCTCATAGCTGACAATATAACAGGGGCCTCTGCCACCCCGGCCCCTGTGCAGATTGGGGTTACGTGCTGTTGTCCAAACGTCCCGGCGGCTAGCGGTGACGACCCGGACGTCACTTTCAATTATGGAGCTGAATATCTGCAGCCAGACGGGGCCGGCGAACTCGGACTTTACAGCCACAGAGGAAGGAAAAAAAAAAAAAAAAGAGAGAGGGTTCTATTTTCAGACGCGTCTGAACTGTGTAATGAGGACACGTATTTATTCAGGCCCCTCAAAGCAGCAGCTGCCATATTGTTTTAGTTTTGACCCGGGCAGGTTGAGCCGCTACGAAGCGTGTTGTCGTTCCGACTGATGAGGTGATGAGTCAGGATGCAGAGTGGAACCCTGGGAAAGCAGAAATGATGATGACTGATGCTAAAACACCTAAAACAGACGAATAACTAATAATCACAATATATAGCAGGTCAAATAAGCTCCGCCTCCACCTGCTGGATTAGTGATGTTCACGCTAACCTGCTTCAGCATGTCTCCAGGTGACACATTTAGCTAGAAATCACTGATGTTGTGTTTGATTTTGCCCCTCCAGGACGAGATATGGCCAACACGACCTTACCAGGGTACCCCCCCCACGTTCCCCCGACGGGCCAGGGCAGCTACCCCACCTCCACGCTCGCTGGAATGGTTCCTGGTGAGTGACAGATGACATCACTGCTTTGTGATGTCATCAGCAGGAAGCTGTGGATGCAAGGGGGGGGGTGGGGGGGTTAGGCGCCAATTTATGCAGAGAGGTGATAAATAGCAGCTCAAAGGGGAAGAGGCGCCCACTTCCTTATATCAGTTCTCTAATATGATTGGACCAGACAGGCCGAATAAGCGATCAGAGACAGGAGAGGACAGTCGCTCTCCTCTTATTTGTTCATTATCTGTCCATTCATGCTCCAGACCATATTCACACCCCCACACCCCCTTTTTTCCACTTAACCTGCAGTTCAGGTTCACAGAAAACAGCCGAAGGTCAAAAGGTACAAGAGCGTAGTAAATATTCAAAGGAGGTCAGATTCTTTTACAAGTCCAGCATCAGACAACACGACCGTTTGTTTTTGTTGTTGTTGTTGTTGTTGTTGTTTTTTGCTCCGGTGTGATGAAACCAGGAAAGCAGCGGCGTGTGTCCCGCGTCAGCACATCATTTACCGATCACATGACACATCACGGGCCCAGGCCCTGCTCCTCTTCCCTCCTTTATGAACGGCCGCCACCAGGCGTTTATCACCTCAGCTGAGGGGGGTCGCGTCAGCCGTCCTATTTATTTCACCCGCTAGTTAGCAGCTAATCTGGTGGAGGGAAGCGTATTTCACTGTTTGGATTTTAAGTGGATTTCCATCTCAGGGTATTTATTTATTTTCTTTTGGGTTTTTTTTTAACTTATATGGTTTAAAAATGTGAAACCTCTGAGCACAAATGTAAACCAATCACAGTGCAGATGAGTGTAAAATAAAAAGTGATGTAAAAGAAGGAGGAAATATCTATAAGATAAATAACAAGTAAACATTCAAAATGCATGGAAATACATATTTTAAGGTACGCATGTCTTATTTTATCGACATACTGGTAAAAAGAAAGCAAATTTAATTAATTTTGTGATGAAAAAAGCTTTAATTCATTGCAATTTGCATGAATTAACCCTTTAAAATCGCAAGAAACTTGACTAAATTTCCTTCCTTTCTAATTCCTCGCCCCAGCCACATGCATCCGCACCTCTATACGGTGCAGATCTTTTCCTTCTTCTTTCTTTCAAATTCCATTTTTAAAATAGCCACATTCCATTTCTCGACATATTTTTTGGAAAGCCGTTTAGGAGCCACCAATAAAGCACAGCTGGATGTGGCAGCGCTCCTCAGTATGACTTTAATAAAACTGTTAAATCATCTCGGTGGGGAAAAACGTCATGTCAAACATTCTTTTACTTTCCATTTGTTCTTATGTGGCACAAAGATGGGGGGGGGGCTTAATCCCATGGCTTGTGGTTTTGTGTTACAACCCATTCGTCCTATACACAACCACTAAATTTAGTGACAGGCGCAAAACACTGTTAAAGCAAAGCCATTTCTCACCAGCTTCATATAAAATCTGGCCTTTATTGTCTCGTAAAAAAGGAAGAAACGTGTTGAACCAACAGCAGTGCTCACTGACGTGCTCCAAGTTACTTCCCCAGCTATGAAATTCTGCCTCCACCAGAGCTCAGATAGGAGAGGTTTCAGATTGGAGATGTTTAAAAAAAAAAAAACCTCCAGGAAAGGTTGCAGGATTTATTACGCAGATCAGAAATGTATGCATGGAGCTGTTTATTACCGCCCTGTATTTATTAGACCGGTTTGGAATATACCAGAGGAAGAAGAATGGGAGGGTATCCATAACTGGGACGGGGGGGGGGGGGGGCCGCCTTCGGTGTCACATCCTGTATTGTTCAGTGTTGCATAACTTAAGTGAAATGAAAAAGAAATAAATTACTTGCTCGACTGGTCTCAAAACGACAACGATCATTTTGCCCTCAAATTGCATCCTGTTTTGAATGAAGAGGAATGAGTGCATGTGAGGTGGTGGTGGTGGTGGTGGTGGGGGGGTAATGGTTCGACGCATTCAAATGCTAATTGATTTGCTGGTTTTTGTTTTGCAGGGAGTGAGTTTTCGGGGAATCCCTACAGTCATCCGCAGTACACCACCTACAACGAAGCCTGGCGATTCAGCAACCCAGCGTTACTAAGTGAGTCGCCGCCGGCAACACGACCACTGACTGACCGTTAGCTAAACCCTCCACCCAAACTGTAGCCTCAACAACTGCCAAAGCATTGCATTCCAACTATTTTTTATAGCAATAGAATATACAGTGTGCCCTCGTTCTTTGCGGTTAATGCGTTCCAGGAACCTTGTCGTTATATGGCGGGATTAACGAATCCCGCCATATAACGACAAACTACTTATCTAATTATTTACGGTAATTTAAACGTTTTTGAACCCTCCCCATACTGATATTAAACCACCCTCTATCTGTATTACCTTTTCCCACACTTTTATCGACTGTTTAAAGCACTTTGGTATCTCACGTAAGTCTGAGACTTAAGGAACGTAGCGCACTTCCGGACGCCGTCAGCCAATAGAATGCTCCGTACGGTGTCACGTGACTGCCGACCAAAAATCCACGATGAGGTGAAGTCGCGAGCGTTGTTGCGCGAATGCACAAGGGCGCACTGTAAATACAATATATATTTATGGAAATTCAGCATTAGACCTAATTATCATTAGCACTCGACATCAATCATGAATTTTTAGTCTGTTTTAGAGTTGGCATGTTTTGCTAACTAGTCTGTTATTTAGTAGTAAGTGACCATTTCTCCAATTTATTAATCAACTCGGAGACAAATAAAAATTTTTTTTAAATATTTTATTTTATTTGAATCAGATAAACTGAACTGAAGTGTGCAATCACTAGCATATCATGCTAACTGGCTAAATGTTTATCAAACAGTAGCAATTTAGCTTTACTATTATTAATTAACAAGTTATTAAATTACCATTAGACATTTTTTTGTCCTTGAAAAGGAATTGTCAAATTTTACTCTTAGAAAATTTTCAATCATTTATTGGACGCTATTTAGCACGCAATCTTTACATGTTGTCTGATTGGTGAGATACAAGCACAGGTACCAAAAAGGGGCGGGACTTAGGCAGCGGTCACTTCACTGTAAACATAAACAAACAACACATAAACAAACAGTAAATTTGGTATTTGTTTCAAATGGTTCGTTCTTCTGTTAACTTCCAGGTTCCCCTTATTATTATAGTGCCGCATCGAGAGGCTCCGCCCCTCCCACTGCTGCCACTGCCTATGACCGTCACTAGTTACCATGGAAACCAAATCAACCTGCAGGACCATGGCCTTAGCCTCCATATTGCCCCGGTGTGAGCGTCATGGCCCACCGGACGCTGAGCAGCGGCGCTTAAAATGTTTCCGGCTCACAACATTAAGTTTGTTTTTTGTTTTGTGGGGGTGGGGGGTGGGCATTCCAGATGACCCCCATCTTCTCATGCCAAAAAAAAAAAAAGGTGTCACCTGAAGTCTCACACATGAGGAAACGCTTTGCTTCAAAATAACAGAAAAAGACTGAAAAGATCAGAATTTACTTTCCCCTCATTCATCCCATCACGGATCAATACTGTACATTCCTGTTATTGACGGCCCCCAGCAGGGGACCCCCACCCCACCCCACCCCACCCAGGAGCTCATGCAGGTCGTCTCACAGTAACTTTTTTTTATTTTATTTTTTTAAATCTAACCGATCACCGATCAAACGTCCAGCATGAGTAAATCGCTTCTGATGCCATGAGAAGATTAGGACATGTTCTCTGTGATACACAATCAAGATGTAAAAATGAAATCAGTGAACATCTGTGCGAGCCGTGACTCTATATCACCCTTGCCCGCTGTTCACAAGACGTCAAGGAACTAGTAAATATATTCTTAAAATTTTTTATTTCATTTTTATAATTTGTAAACTGCAGATTGCTTCTAGTGTTTTTTTTTTTCTTATTTGTCCGGATACGAGAGGCCATCAGGCAAAACCTTTAATGTCTTTTCTTTTGTTGTTGTTGTGTTAATTTTGCACTATTTTGGAGGTTTGCAACACTGGAGTGTAATTATGCAGAAAAATGATGATGCATATTTGCTTTATTTCACATCTCGGTCTGAAAAGGCACTTAGAGACTCACCGTTTTGACCCCTGGAGTTCATCGTGTCACCGCCGTGACCTGCACTACTACCTTCTCACTGTTTACATTTTTATTTAATAAGTCTTTGGCATTCAAAAGGTTACGATAGCCGTCCCAACCAAAATCATTTGTGTTTGTCTGATGCCAGGAGATTTGGAGCGAATCCAACGACTCCGATAACGTCAAACAAACAAAAAAAGAAAAAGAAAAGCAGGGCGACGACTTCAGCTAAATGCCTTAAACATGTTCCCTCCTAACTTCCTCACGTGTTTCAGGCCAAGTCGTGTCCTCCAATCACGTGTTTCAGGCAAAGTCATGTCCTCCAATCACACTGGAGCAATGGTTTATTCATCTCTCAAGTGAATGTATTTGCATTTGCCAAAGACTTAGTTCTCATTTATGTTTATTTACAGGCCACTAAATGAATAATGAGAGCAGTATTATTAATATTATTATTATTATTATTATTATTATTATTATTATTATTATTATTATTATTATTATGAGACACCCACGTTGTTCATGAGGAAAAGTCTATGTATAAATTCTATGCAGTGCAGAGATGGTCATCATATGCATACTCAGCTGTAAACCTAAAGGTAGGTGGAGTTTATTTAATTGCGTTATTTACAAATTGTTCATTTTGTAGAAGGATTTTTTGTGTGTGATGTGAAGACACTTCTCTGTAAATACAGTAAGAAAATCTGTCTTTCATGTTCATGGGTATTATTATCACTTTCATTAAGCTGGTCTCACTTGTACAATAATAAAAGTGGAATCTTTTACGCAACCCTGGTGGAGTTTCTGACTGTCTGGATCAATAATTTGTTATTGAGAATATTTTTTTTATTTGTTTTTTACGATGTTAGGAATTTGCGAATGTCAAATAAAAACACATTATTTCTAAATATTCTCACCATATAGGAGTTATTTTTTATTTATGTATATATTTTGGATTTAAATACTTGAATTTTAATCAATAAAAAGTTCCTATAGTTTTACTTTGCAGTAATATGAAGTGAATTAAACAATTTGAAGCCCAAAGAAAGTAACTGAGTGTAAGAAAGTAATACTTTTATAGATTTTACATAAAGTTCCGCTTGTTGTTGATTAAGTAAATGAAGTAAACAAACTAAGAACATTTTATTAATAATAATAATAATAATAATAATAATAATAATAATAATAATAATAATAATAATAATAATAATAATAATAATAATAATATCATTTAATGAATACATTTTAAATAAATATGTAATGCTTTGAGTATTTTAAGATGTATTATTACAAAATAACGGTAATAAGAGCAGAAACAACAACATTATTCATTAAATTAAAGTATTTCTGTCTAATTTCTTCCGATCAAATGAACCAAATAACAGAAGGTCAATCTGCAGGAAGTTGTGGTCACAACAGAATTAAATTTGGGCCTTCTGGGGACCCTTATATACAGTAGCTCCAAAAAAAAAAAAAAGAACATCCAAGGAGGAACCTTCTATCCTCTGATCAGGAAATCACAGCCTTTGATCGCTCAGAGTGACATGTAAGTTTGATATCTAACATCTATCCCATAATAAACATAAAACAAGAACAAACATATCAAAGTTATTGATCAGTCAAACCAATAACCTTCTATATCTCATTTATAGATGGGAGAAAAAGACACTTTGATGCTAAATAATGTGTTTGCATCAGGTTTAAGTTGTGAATGTGTGTGTGTACTGTATGTGTGTGTGTGTGTGGGTGGTGGGGGGGTTACAGTGAGAATGCCTCTAAATGTTTTCTCCATGATTTGGATCACTGAGCAGCACATAAAGTGTTTAACCTCTCCTCGCTTTGTAAAGCTGAATTAATTTTTCTAGCAGTGTGCCTGAATTCAATTTGTGCTAAGTTGGTGGGAGAGATTTATGCATGAAATCCCTCTCAGAGCTTATTTTCACTCACTTCCTTCGCCCCGTAATCCCTCCGCCGCCGCCGCCATGTACGACTTAGTTATATCATTATTGATTTACAACAAGTGGACGCTGTCCTGATTAGCGCTAAAGGATTTGGGGCTGTGTGAACACGTGATAGTAAAGCGGCGTGAGCGTCAGAATGGGGATGCGTTTCTCGGTGTGGACGCTGCTTGTAATCTGACTTTAATGACAAAAAAGTGAGTTTTTCACTCTGCTTCTGCATTGATAGCAGTGATATGATATTAAATTAATGCACTATGAGGTTTCTATTCACTTTTTATCCCTCTATGGTGTATTTTCCTGCATATTCCACCATTACAAAAAGAGGGGAAACAGTTTATCCGAAGAAATCCTGCGTGTTAGGTGGCCCCTCTCTCGGGGTCCACAAGCAGAGGCCCCCTTTTTTTGTTTTGTAATTCAATTTCTCTGCCTCTTGTTTATTTCATATCTCCCCTGTGAAGCGTCAGAAGCTGATGTTCTGTCAGCCCCTAAACTCACGTATATGTTTGTCATTCAAAGCCCTTGTTAAAGAAGGAAGGGGGGGGGGGGTTCCACTCTTTCCTCTCCCCAGCTGAGAATTCCCAGAAGCAGAATTATTCTATTTAGATGGAAACTTTTTTGTCACTTTCCTACTAAATTGGCATATCTGGCTCTCTCTCTTTCCTCCGAAAACCAATAAAGTGTGAACCCGGATGTATCTGTCAATCAAGCTCAAATTGACTGCGGCATGCCAGATGACAACAGCATCCTCTGGAATAAAGAATAAATATGGATATATTTATAAGTCGCTTATGAATCAAACAATAAGATACAGAAAATGAACCTCGGCAGCAAAATAATTACATTATTTCTCTCAGATTGAGCAAAATACATTTTTAAAAGTGCATATTTCCTGTTAAAAATATATGTGAGTATGATCATAAATCCTATATACTGTATATTTTTATTCCAAACAAGACAGCTTAAATCTTGATTTAAAACAAGCCTCTCCAGCTATGATTTTTAATTCTCTATTTCTTTTTCGCTCCATACTTAACCGTGACATCAATGCTGCTGCTCCTAATTGGATAAGTAGTAATTATCTTAATGTGTAAACCTCATTCTGTAGATTGCTCCTGAGGAAATTCAATTGTTATGCCTCAAAAGTTGCACCAGACAAAAACATGTACATATGGAACGATCGGTCTGGAAAATTTATGACTGGATAAATACTGTTTGTCTGTTTATGGAGACGGAGAGAAGAAACAGGTTGGGGCTCATCGTGCGGTCGGACACGTACGAAAGTATATATGAACAGATATAGCAGTAATTAGGATAAAGGAGCGCTCACGTCTGATTTGATTAGCTTTCCTGACCCACGCTTCACCCCTCCAGGAAGTTTTACGCAGATCGGTTCAGTATTTTTTGTGTTCTTTCGGAAATTCCTGGATCCCTAATCCAGATTTTTAATATTATGCTGTTTCCAGTTTGGATGGAGGCGATCCAGATGGACATCGGGACACATTTCAGAACAAAACAACTTGATCAGGCATTACTGTTAGATGATGTTAGCATTCCCAGCTAATATTACCATTTGGTAGAGTACCAGAGGTGTGATTTAATTCTGACGTATATCTCATCACACCTGGGAAGTTCTCAGGATCCTTCAGAAGGACAGTGTTGATGGCAGGAAAGTGGAGACTCCTGTTTCATCTGCTGCTGGATTAGTGGATGAAAACAGAAGCACGGGTAGAGGTTTGGTTTTATTAGAAAAATCATGTTGTGTCCTGACTGTAGAGGATTCATGATGGCTTACAGTAACATAATAACGTAAACCTCGGTTTACGTTTTTAATCATCAGTTCCAGGAGACGCGATATAAGTCAGAAAACGACGTAAGTTGAATGAACTCGTCTCCAAGACTAAAATGTCGATAATAAAGTTCTGGACTGAACTTTATTTATGAATGCATGTTCAGTAATATTTGCTTATTGCTGACAACAAATTTTATTTCTTATTATAGTACAGAAAACATGTTGCATCTCCTCTTCAGCCTCTTCTTCCTCGTTGCGGGTCACAGGCGTTGCTACGTGCTAATAATATGATATTACATGTTGTTATTCCTATTTATTATACAGTAACATGATATTATGTGCTTTTAACAGTTTTCCAGTGATTTTATGATTCCAATATTTGTGACAGGCAAACGCAAAGTGGAGTACAATGACGTCAACTTGATTTTTATTTTTCTCTGCGCTTTCTTTTATTTAAACAATCGTTAAAATCGAGAACGACGTATCTTGAAATGATATAACTGAGGTAAACCTGCATATTCTCAATCAAATTAGTGTTCCTGGTCCACGTGAAAACCCTCCAGGAAGTACTGTGGAAATTTGTTTTTGCATAATATCGGAAGCACCTCCTCATTCCAAACTTTAAGCTCCGCCCTTCCACTGACTTTTGCAGAAACCCTTCAGGTAGTTCATCATCGCCGCTCAAATTTGTGAAACCCTACCCTCCTCAGCGACGTTAATAAGAAACATTTCTATTTCAAGTCAGACGGAACTTCATCATGCATAGCTTCAAACACAATGTCAGATCACGCTGTTGACCTTTTCAACCTGCTCTACATTAATAACTGCCGACTGAACGCCCTCTCTCTCTCTCTCTGAGATCTGTAGCGCGCCGCTATGAATGCCACCCCAGCAGCTGAATTATAATTTGGTTACTGGTGTGTCAAATGTACAATAAATCCTCAGGATGTTATCATTTGCGGTGACAAGACGAGGAGGCGCGGCGGAAGAAAAATATGAAAATGCATTTCAACATCTCTATATCTGGTTTGGACGTTATGAAAAGAGCGGAATGGATCTGCTGCTTTATGTGCTGTATCTAATTGGATGTGGCGATATATAACACCATTCTCCGGTATCCATCAATTCCTGTGTTAGACCTGTTTGTATGGTCGTGTCGCCGGGGCAGCCTAGCTTGTTATGATGCCTGAGCAGCAATTATGAGGTAATTTTTGACTCTGGCTGCGCCGGGGCCATCCAGAGGATACTGGAGGGGAGGTTCCTAATGAGGGGGCATTGATTGATCGGGGGTAATAAGCGCTCGACTGAAAGGAAGGAAGTGTGAGACGAAGTGGGATCCAAATGAAGCCGACGACCTCTGATTAGATGTTAGCAACAAAAAAACAAAAAAAAAAGACGGGCGACACGCCTCGGCCCGAACTAGGCTTGCTGCCCGGCGCCGGACCTCATTTACCCTCCACCGGTAAATAATTACCCTAATGGCTATTTTGTGATACATGATGCAATTAAAAGCTTAATGCAATGCACCTCTTGTCGGTGTCAGGTCCCGCGCAGCCGGCGAACGCGGTTTCGAGCTAACGTGGGCGCGTTTATCTGACCGGCTAAATGAGGATATCCTCCGAAAGACGGCGGCGCCTCCGAATCAGCGAGGCGAGTTTGTTTGGAAGCTGAGAAATATTCCGACAGAGGAAAAGCAGGATTTGATGCCAGCTTTCCAGTTAGCGAGAAAAAAGGGGAATAATAGCAAGGAGGGCACAATCTCCCCACCCCTATATAACCCCATCTTCTCCTGCTAAGCTCCCCCCACCCACCACCTCCGCCGCCGCCGCCGCCGCCGCCGCACTCCCAGCACCCCCAGTCACTGTCAGGCCAAACACATGATGAATTGCCCTGTCAACAGAATTCATTCAGGGACCAATTAATTCAGCAGAAATGAACTAGAGCCATCAGTCGCTGAAAAACTCGGAGCAAAGAGAGCAAAGTAGCTCTTCTTTGGAAGAAGGAGAGACGGCGAGAGGGAGAGCGAGGGCGCCAGGGGAGAGCAGTGGAAGTTAGCCTGACAGGAATTGGTCATTTAATGCTTTAGCGCACTGGAGACAGCCCCTGTCATAGAGGAAGCCATGACGGGACTCCCCTGGTACTTTATTTATTAATTATCCAGAGCAGCGAGGGGCATTTAACTGTCTCACTCCAGGCCTGTCAAGACGACTTCTTGTCATTTTCCTCGCCGTAAACAGGTCCTTTGGCAACAAACGTGGAGGAAAACGTAATTATTCACAGAGCAAACAAATATTAGGTCGTGACAGCTGTTGCGTTTGAGGGAGGAATAGATTTAATTGTCGCAAAGTGTTGGAGATTCGGATTCAGATTAACCTGTAAATATGCCAAATAAGTCCAAAAGTGACCTTTGATAACCTTTAAGAACCCCATTTCTTCACCCCAAGTTGGATCTAATGATGTGCGAAATATAATCTTTAGTTTAATTACATCACATCCTCCTAAAATAACCTCTCTGATTGGGTGAATCTTAATTTGATGACAGGTATATTTTTAAAAAAAAACACCTTTCCAACACCGTGACGACTTCTGCAGACTCTCTCAGGGCGGCAGCCGCCTTCCCACGTGGTTCTGTTTAGTCTGCATGAAACCCAATGAGTCTGCCGCTGACCTATTCCGTCAAAGGTCTGATCTTTCGCTATTGTGCGGCGTTGATCAGGTGGTAAATATTTGATGCAACCGTCCCCTTTTGTATCCCGGTGTAACAGGAGGACGGAGAGGCAGCTGGGAAGCCCGAGGACGCCGTCAACGTTTTTTTTCCCTTACAGGAAACTTCACCTCTCCTGACATGCGTTAAAAAGCATTTTAATGGACTGGGAAAAACACGGGAACTTAATGAAGGAATGTTCGCCTGGTTCCTCCTTCCATTACGGGCGCCACGGCGTTTCAAATAGGTGCATTTCGGCGAGTTGATCAACCAGAAAGTGAGTTAAATCCACTAACTGACACAGGAGGCGCGACCTTAGACCGGGCACAACCTTCCCGAGAGCCGATCTCCTCCGCAAGTTTGAAACAAAGGCGAGGAAGCACACAGGAAGCCAGGAATAAGGAGATGTGCTGCAGAATATAATTAATTAAATGAGACTAATTAGGAACATGAGAGCAGGTGCCAGGCTATGAGCTGACAGCACAGACAGCCAGACAACAGGAAGGGGAAAAAAAAACCCCGCTATGGGTAAGGGGTGTAACGTGACAAGAGGAGGGACAAAGCAACTTTCTGTATTTTTGTCACATGAAACCTCCAAGGAATATATGTGACAGAAACTGTAGACCCAGACGCCATGGGGGTCTCTCCTTTTGTTTAAGACAGATTTTCATTTCTCCAATTTGAGGTTGATGCAAGCAAGAGATTTTCCTCCTCATTATTTCTGCGTGTGGATTGAAAAAAAAAAAAGAAGAGGGTAAGAACATGGGGGGGGGACTGGAATATGAGCATAGAGATGTTACGCATTTTCTGCAAGGCAAGGCTCACACCTGAGATGGCAATAAAACTTTATTTATACCTTCCACATATTAAAAGAAACTACAAGCACAAAGTCTTGAAACATGAAATAAAATGAGATGAAAAAGTCCATTAACACAGAAATAGAAAATTAATAGTGGTTGAAAATTCATGTGTGGTGTTTTGGATGCATGCAATATAAATGATGACTAACTTTCAGTGTTTCCATGGAAACCAAACTTACTTTGTAAGTTAAAAGTAATATAAAAAAAAGACACAACTGTTCATCATAGTTTGCATAAATGTAAAGTTTGTTGACGCTGCCATAGATTGTGAGATATACTTGTGATTAACATAATAATCACCGTTATGTTAGACGACGTTAAAAAAGCCTTTGAAATAAATTTCTTTTACACACACACACACAGTGCTTATTGTAAAAGCAGGAGTGGGAAGAAAGATAATAATAAAAACGTGTATTCTATATCTAGAAAGTAAAACTACTGGATCAAAACAGGAAGCAATAAAGAGCAAGATGAAGAGAAAATGAGTTCCTCTACCTCGCAGCTACCGCTAACGTGTACAGCTACATTTTAGCTCTCTTAAAATACGGCAACTAGCTCGATTTCCATCTCCAGAGGTATTTACAGCTAACTATGTGTATCACAGGAAAAAAAATATCTGTGTTTGTGCCTCCCATCCTCCTCTTCCTACACCGATCCGGTTCCCAGCGTTATGAAACGGTCCAGCTTGTGCAGCCAGAAGGGGCATCAGCCTATTTTATCACAATTTGCTCGCTAACCAGTTACAAATGTGGCATGTGATGACAATAATGAGGCTTGATGTCACTTAGCCTTTGGGCCGTGTGCGTGGAATAGCAAAGCAGGATGTCAGGGAGCTGCAGGTCCTCTTATCTGAGAGGCCTCCTGCACGGCTAGGTGACAGACACCTCGGTGAGAGCGGGAGCCGCCTCCCTAACAGCATTATAAATTACTGTAGATCCTATTTGTGTCAGTGGAGGCAAGTGAGGGGAAAATTCAACATCAGCCTATTTATTCATTTACTTATTCCCTGGCTCGGTCAGGCTCGGTGCTGCCAGCGAGGAGCTCCGCTTCGCTCTGCTGTGCCACTCACGACAAATGCTGTGTGTTTACAGGGACACATGGGCATTTGATTTGAGAGGCTCGGCTCATATCAGAGTCAATCAGGACAGAAAGGGGAAGCGTTACCTCTCCGGATGGCGCTGGGGATTCCAGACAACCATAAAGTGCAAATAATCAAACCGCCGAAGACGAATCTTCCTCCACTGTGGTAAAAAATGTTGACAGTCGTCGCAAATCTTCCAACGCTTCTTCAAATTAAATTTCCCAGTGAGACTTTCTACACTTCTAGAAGTGTTCATGATGCATTTTTAATGGGGTGAAATGGGTTTATCCCATACATAATCTGCTATTGATGTGATCTGAGACAGTTCACGCTACGTCTACTACAACTACGACGATCAAACACTCAAACGGAAGTCGAAAAACGAGCACCTTGGACTATTCAAGTCATTAAATTTGAAGCAAACGGTTCATGTTTTACTCCAAAAAGCAGGAGCTCATCTGCAAAGAAAGTATTTTTGTACCTGCATTTGACACAATTTACAAATCCGTCGAGTATAACTTGCTTTCTCTCTGTCAAAATACCGAAGAGACGGAAAATCTATTTATTGGACATTTAAATCCTGATTGAATCCGAAGTTCGGAAACAGTTCAAACTCTTGCGGATTCTAATGTATCTCAAAAATACTGACATCCGCGTGGCCGATAAACCGGCTCACCTGACTAGACGTCCAAAACAAGAACGTCAACACTTCTTACTCTACGTGATCGATAGCGGGTGATAGAGAATGGATCCTGAAACGAAGTCATTTCTCAGTTAACAACGCCACCAGTGATTTAAAGGAGAGTGACCGCGGCTCGATAAGCTTTTTTGCATCGCACCTGTTAATTCACGCTGAAGAAGCTAATGTAGAAGAAGAGATGGAGCTTGGGTTTAATTATCAAGGAATGGTCCGGACTGTGCATCATCATTAGTTTGACTAAATAGCGTTGGTCAGTGACTCAAGTAGTGGTAAATGGCACAATTAGCAGGCTGAGCAGGGAGAGGTATATTCAATTTGAGAGCCTTCTTTCTTAATCCATCTCCTGTGATCACGAGAAATGCTGAGCTATGGTCTTTCACGCTCGTTGGCATTAATCAGATTAATTCCAAGTAAAATGTCAACATTGTAATCAAGAACTAGCACACTCCAGCAGAACGTAAATGGATGCTAACTTTAAACGTCCAGCATCTTTGGCCCCCATCTTTCCCGCAGATTCCTCCGCGTTTAATTAGCAGCTAAAGGAAAAAGAGGATTAGGGTTCCAAACCTACGTAGCAACCGGCAACAATGAATAGCTTAAGCGCAGACACCAGGGAGGTGTTGACATGCTTCCTTAGCATGAATCTGTTGTTCCTCGTCCTGCTCCCGGCGCCCCCGGCCCTTTAATCCCCCCCATGCACTCGCTCCGTAACCCCAGCAGGTGCAGCGGGATTCCATAAACACAGCTGGAGCGTCCCGGCGTTGAAACCCTCTCTGATCTGCCCTCACCTCGCAACCTCACCCCCTCAGTTTTACCCAGAATGCCGCTGCCGTAACCCAGATTCAGGCCGCTGGTTGCTTTTATCAGGGTTCATGTCGACTAATTACGAGCACTCAGTGTTTCCGTCAGGGTTTTAGGAATCTGTCAGAGAGGGGAAACATCTCGACCACCGTTAAGGCAAACGTTTTGATGCAAAAAGCGTCGGAAATGGCAGAAACGGATTAGCGTCGCTGGAAATTCTGAACTACTCAAGACTGTTTCTACGCTTTGACAAAAAAAATTTCAACTAAACAACAAAGTACAACTTGTTTAGTGACACAAATTACAGTTTTGATGCTGGATTTTTAAGTGTTTTCCCAGCATTTTGATCACGGCAAACATGCTTGTTTTTAAGATCATTAAAAAAAAACCTTACTGTAAAGCAAAATGATGTGCAATGCATGCATGCACCGCCAATTCTTGCATGCTTCAATCTGCGGGGAATCACTGACGATGCAGCGAGAGAGGAAACTAATGAGTGCAAATGCTGCAAATATTGGATTTCATATGACACATCATTATAATGCACGTTTAGTTTAAATACTTCATGAGCCCTGCTGACTTTCTCTGCGGAGTTATAATGTCACAGTCATTGCATGTGCAAACAGAGGTTTCCTTGTAAGGCAAAGAGAAAGGTCGTTTTTAACAAATGTCCTTTCCAAGTTGAGGAGAGTCTAAAAATGCAGGATGTAAGAAAAGTTTAAGTGAGACGAGGCTACGAAGCTTCGTAACGAGTGTTTATGTACAGACACGTCACTGTCGCTCGTCTCCTCTTGAAGCCTGACGACTCCGGGTATCGGTTGTCTCGTTCGCTCTGATTTAACGTTCGACTTGGCTTTGCATTTCAACTCGTTAACACGTCTTAGACTATACCTGCCCGGGAAACGCCGGTCCTGATTGCTCAGGAAATTCAGCGCTGCCTGCCAGTAATGAGAGCGGACAGAGGTTAGAACAGCTCAATAGAAGAGATAACCAGTCTTTGATCCAAACAGCCATGCAGAACATACAGGCAATACCGTCAGAAAATGTCCTGTCAGGAATTTTGGATTTTAAATTACACCTGATTAACCTGACGGGAGGCGGAGGGGAGAGTTTGTCGGGACGAAAGAGAAACATGTGGTCACAAAGAGCTGTCAACTTTCCTGATGACAAAGAATTAGTGGTTGCTAAACGCGTACAGTTGTCATGTTTAATAGGAGAGAGTCTGAGCTCGCCTGTGATGAGGGATTTTATTTGATGCACCTGTCAGTCAATCTCCGTCTCCGGCGCCACGGAAGCGGGAGAAACAGGCCTCGCTGATCAAGATCAGTGAACAGTCTCATGTCTGCAGATGTCGGCGGCGTCTTTGTCAGGAAACGTCGACGCATCAAGACGGCTGCCGAAACATCTCACAGAGGTTTGATTCAGTCGAAGTGAAATTTTAATTATCCTCACTTTTTTTTACTCCTGTTTTTAAAAAAAAAAAAAAAAGTAGAAGATGGCGACAGTCTTGAGGGCAAACATAGAGAAACATCTCCACCCCGGTCCAAACAGGGATTTAATAGCAGTCAACATTTGGGGGGGATGAGGCTAAGTTTTTATTCCAATCAGAAAGTGCGAGCTAGTCTGCTAAAGCTACGCCGCAACTTCAGCGCTCCTTATGTTTTCTTGGGATTTGACAACGGACAGTGTCCGTCCAACTCAACCAGTTTGTCTCATACTTTGTACTGTACTGTCTGTTGTACTGCCCGTGTTGTACTGCCTGTGTTGTTCTGCCTGTGTTGTTCTGCCTGTGTTGTTCTGCCTGTTGTACTGCCTGTTTACCGTGGGGCTGAGAGGACTGAAATTTCATCTGTGCTGTATGTCTTCTATATATGGTACACTTGACAATAAAGCCGAGTTTGACTTTGACTTCAGTCGAGTTCTCAAATCAGTTTCTAAAAAGATCATTTATTTCGACAATAGTAGGAAAACAACTGTTAGATCTGCACCGACATGTCGTCCTGATCCCTCTCCTATAAACCAATCCAGTTGGTTTCCTGGATGGATGATAATAATTGACTGGACACACATTAATGGTACCTTTTCCAACCCAGGACCCAGTCTCCATGAAACCCATCTGTAGACTGGACCCCATAAACCCCTTCCTGTTGCGTGACACGTCTTCTTCCGTCTTTTATTCAAACCCGTAAATTGATATTAAACATCGTCTCAAATCCCTCGGCTCTTGAATATTCAGAAGGTCAGCTGATAAAATATTCCGAGCTGCCGCCGCCACAGTGTGACGGCGCTCCAAAACACCTGAGGGGGGAAAATGATTTTCTCATTGCAGGCTAATGGTGTTCATTTCTGTTAATCTATGGCCCAGTGTTTTCCAATTTGGAGGGTGTATCCTCACTCTCCACTGTCTATTATGCTCCAGGGCCAGAGAGGCCACTTCCTCCCCATCTCTGTGGCACTTGAATTAAATGGAAGCAACTTGATTGCTGGGAAGCACAAGGCTAAGTGATAAAGCAATTAAGACCCTCCCAATTCTTAGCCAAAGGACGAGCAGCTAGCGCTCTGGAGAGAATTAATTTGTGTATAATGGTATCCTCTAGTCGTTTATTCACATTTTTGTTTCATGGCTCTTTTGTGTGGAAAGGAGGCTGCACTCGTCGTCTGGCTTGTCAGAGAGATGAAAACAAATCTGTGGTTAATAGGTTCTCTGTGGACAAAGGAGGTCTATTAGGGGAGCGGTTTAGGAATGGATGGGAGGACCGGCTGAGGACACCAGGAGAAGGGACGCTGATCACCGGGTGGAGGAAAGCGACAGCCTCAATTTGTGGTTGTGGTTTATTCTCTGGTGTCTCTCTAAACGACAGCTTCATCATATCAAACACAGATTTCCCCTTCCCTGATACCAGAGGAGAAGCCAGGTGAGAACGGGTCCAGGTTAAATCCTGGGAGGCTGACGAGGAAACTGGCTGCAGGTGAGGACGTGTGGGCGGGCCTTATCAGGTGAAGGGAATGCGCTTCAGGTGTGGTTGAATCTGAACGAACAGGAGAGTGATGCTGCGTTCAAACGCTGCGTGTGTTTTTCAAACCTGCAAACAGATCAGACATCGACAACAAAACGTCAAGCTGCGTTCACACGAAATGTTTTTATAACCGATTTTCATTTGTGATGTCATGTGATGAAGCCTAAAGAAGATAATTAAAGACGTTCTGTGTGTCACTCCCTACATTATGGGATTCAGCTTGTGTTAAAGCATTAAAATATAGTTAGGTTAGGTCAGGTTAGGTTAGGTCAGGTCAGGTTAGTTTAGGTTATGGTTAGGTTATGCTCTAGGTTAGGTTAGGTTCGGTTAAGTTGGGTCAGGTCAGGTTAGGTTTAGGTTAGGTTAGGTTATGGTTAGGTTATGGTCTGGTTAGGTTAAGTTAGATTAGGTTAGGTTAATTTAGGTTAGGTTAGGTTATGGTTAGGTTATGGTCTAGGTTAGGTTAGGTTAGGTTAAGTTGGGTTAGGTCAGGTCAAGTTAGGTTTAGTTTAGGTTAAGTTAGGTTAGGTTATGGTTAGGTTATGGTCTGGTTAGGATAAGTTAGATTAGGTTAGGTTAATTTAGGTTAGGTTAGGGATAGGTTAGGTCAGGTTTAGTTTAGGTTAGGGTTAAGTGAAGTTTAGTTTAAGTTACATTAAGTTAGGTTTAGTTTAGGTTAGGCTAGGCTATGGTTAGATTAGGTTGGGTCCGGTTAGGTTAGGTTAGGTTAGGTTAGGTGAGGTTTAGGTTAGGGTTAGGTGAGGTTTAGTTTAGGTTACATTAGGTTAGGTTTAGTTTAGGTTAGGATAGGCTATGGTTAGATTAGGTTCGGTCCGGTTAGGTTAGGTTCATGTTAGGTTAGGTTAGGTTAGGTTAGGTTAGGTTTAATTTATGTTAGGTTGTGTTAGGGTTCCACTCTGGCCTTGGAACCAGTTCAAATGAACAAATGAGTTGTGATGATGCATAAAACAACTAAAGTCATGACTGATTTTCTATTTATTGACAGTTGAACAAGAGATTTAGAGGTTAAGTATTAAAAATCAGTATAAATTGAAAACCAGTGACTTTAACTATCTGGATCATTTCCACAACATAACTGTTTAAGTTGCCTTCATCTACCAACACACTCAAATAAGTGTGTTCCAAGAACACTTAAAAGGAAATGCAAATGAAATCCTTTGCTGCTGTACTGAGGAGCAAAAAAAATCTATAAGCATAGATTCCTCTGAGGTGAATGGGAAAACACATTTTCTGGTAATTTGTGTGAACCTTTTAAATTCATTCATCTACTGGAACTATTTTCCACACACAAACATGGAACTGTATTTTTCCCATTAAAAAAAACAAAACAAAACAACGACACAAAGGAGTTCAAGGAGCGATAATCATCTCCTAATCACGGCCGTGATGGCTTATAGACACTAAATGTTTGAGAGCAAACAATTTTCTCTCCAGCTGGTCTCTTTATAGATCATGAAAATATACTACTTAAATCAATGGGAGACGTCCCGCACACAATGGCAGCCCTGCTGTTCAATGATGGCTTTGTATTGGGGGATAATCTGCTGAGGTCATCAATCATGTCACGCATCCTCCCTCTGAAGGAAGCGCCGGCTGATGTAATGGATGGAAACATACCTCTTATGAACACCCTCCTCTTATTGTTCACAAAGAAACTGTATCTGTAAGGAAACGCAGCAACTTTTTATGCCGAACGCCGAGGGATCCGATGAGGCAAATTGTTCCAGATTCACCGTCAGGCATGTGGCGAGAGGCACGAACGTACAATTGACCCCGTCTGACATTTTGAAAATGGTGCAACATTATAACCTGGGGGAATGTGTTGTCATCCAAATGAGATAAGTTTATTTTCTGCGATGTAGCATTTGTTCCATCAGGCGGGGAGGCTATAAAGCCGGGAGGATCAGCGGGGAGTCGAGCTCGGCACATGTGGTGCGAATGAGGAGCCCGACGAAAAGGCTTGGCCGCCGCCCAAATCTCTGCCTCTGCCTTCTGTGCGGGCCCTGCCTTCAGAAAGCAGGAGGCCGCAATATTGTGGAACAAATTTCCTCTAATCTGAGCGTGCCGGTCCCGGGCCCCTGTGGGAAGGCGGCTCTCCTGTGCCCTCCCCACCCCGTCCCGCAGATCAGCCCGATTTACCCTTCACAGTGCCAACACACGGCAAGACAGATGAGGTGTCGTCGTTGTGCTGGTAGTGGGGGGGGGGTGTTGGAGCTGTCAGCATCTCGGCGCGTCCCTGGACCGCTCATGTGTGCTCTCAGCAGGTCGCAGCTTTGCCCCCGAGAAAGGAAGCGAGCGGAGAAGAGCTGGCACGGGATTGGACGGCTTCCGCCTGCAACCCTACGGCGAAGTTTTCTCAACTTAGAAGCGTGTCAGAAATCACTGCTGATGGATGAGTACGAATGTTTCTAACCATAACCCCTAACTACAACCCTAACTCTAACCCTAACTCTAAACCTAGCCCTAAACCCTAACCCCTAACCTTAACTCTAACTCTAACTCCTAACTCTAACCCAAACAATAACCCTAACTCTAACCCTAACTATAACCGTAACTCTAAACCTAACTATAACCCTAACCCTACCTCTAACCCTAACTATAACCATAACTATAACCCTAACTATAACCCTAACCCTACCTCTAACCCTAACTATAAACGTAACTCTAACCCTAACTCTAACCCTACCTCTAAACCTAGCCCTAACCCCTAACCTTAACTCTAACCCCTAACTCTAACCCAAGCAATAACCCTAACTCTAACCCTAACTCTAACCCTAACTATAACCCTAACTCTAACCCTGACTATAACCCTAACTATAACCCTAACTCTAACCCTAACTATAACCCTAACTCTAACCCTAACTATAACCCTAACGCTAACCCTAACTATAACCCTAACTATAACCCTAACTCTAACCCTAACTATAACCCTAACTCTAACCCTAACTATAACTCTAACTATAACTATAACCCTAACTCTAACCCTAACTCTAACCCTAACTCTAACCCTAACCCTAACTATAACCCTAACTCTAACCCTAACTATAACCCTAACTATAACCCTAACTCTAACCCTAACTGTAACCGTAACTCTAACCCTAACTATAACCCTAACTATAACCCTAACTCTAACCCTAACTATAACCCTAACTCTAACCCTAACTCTAATCCTAACTATAACCCTAACTATAACCCTAACTATAACCCTAACTCTAACCCTAACTATAACCCTAACTCTAACCCTAACTATAATCCTAACTATAACCCTAACTATAACCCTAACTATAACCGTAACTCTAACCCTAACTATAACCCTAACTATAACCCTAACTCTAACCCTAACTATAACCGTAACTCTAACCCTAACTATAACCCTAACTATAACCCTAACTATAACCCTAACTCTAACCTTAACTATAACCCTAACTATAACCCTAACTCTAACCCTAACTATAACCCTAACTATAACCCTAACTCTAACCCTAACGCTAACCCTAACGCTAACCCTGACTATAACCCTAACTCTAACCCTAACTATAACCCTAACTCTAACCCTAACTCTAACCCTAACTATAACCCTAACTCTAACCCTAACTATAATCCTAACTATAACCCTAACTATAACCCTAACTATAACCGTAACTCTAACCCTAACTATAACCCTAACTATAACCCTAACTCTAACCCTAACTATAACCGTAACTCTAACCCTAACTATAACCCTAACTATAACCCTAACTATAACCCTAACTCTAACCTTAACTATAACCCTAACTATAACCCTAACTCTAACCCTAACTATAACCCTAACTATAACCCTAACTCTAACCCTAACGCTAACCCTAACGCTAACCCTAACTATAACCCTAACACTAACCCTAACTCTAACCCTAACTATAACCCTAACTCTAACCCTAACTATAACTCTAACTATAACCCTAACTCTAACCCTAACTATAACCCTAACTCTAACCCTAACTCTAACCCTGACTATAACCCTAACTCTAACCCTAACTATAACCCTAACTATAACCCTAACTCTAACCCTAACTATAACCGTAACTCTAACCCTAACTATAACCCTAACTATAACCCTAACTCTAACCCTAACTATAACCGTAACTATAACCCTAACTCTAACCCTAACCCTAACTATAACCCTAACTCTAACCCTAACTATAACCGTAACTCTAACCGTAACTCTAACCCTAACTATAACCCTAACTCTAACCCTAACTATAACCGTAACTCTAACCCTAACTATAACCCTAACAATAACCCTAACTATAACACTAACTCTAACCCTAACTATAACCCTAACTATAACCCTAACTCTAACCCTAACTATAACCCTAACTATAACCCTAACTCTAACCCTAACTATAACCGTAACTCTAACCGTAACTCTAACCCTAACTATAACCCTAACTCTAACCCTAACTATAACCGTAACTCTAACCCTAACTATAACCCTAACAATAACCCTAACTATAACACTAACTCTAACCCTAACTATAACCCTAACTATAACCCTAACTCTAACCCTAACTATAACCCTAACTATAACCCTAACTCTAACCCTAACTATAACCCTAACTATAACCCTGACTATAACCCTAACTCTAACCCTAACTATAACCCTAACTCTAACCCTAACTCTAACCCTAACTATAACCCTAACTCTAACCCTAACTATAACCCTAACTATAACCCTAACTATAACCCTAACTCTAACCCTTACTATAACCGTAACTACAACCCTAACTATAACCGTAACTGTAACTCTAACCTTCTTGTTCCTAACCCTTACCATTACCCTGTAGCCCGTAACTCCTAACCTTAACTAGAACTCTAACCCTAACCCCTAATTCTAACCCTAACCTATAAACTCTATCTCTAATTTTTAACCTCTAACCCTAACTCTAACTCCTTAATCCTAAAATACCCTTAACCCTTTTTCTAATCCCTAATCCTAATCCTTGTTCCTAACCCTGACCCTAACCCTATGGCCCATAACCTCTAACCTTAACTCTAACTCTAACCCTGACCCATAACCATAACCCTTTACTCTAACACCCGTTCCTAACCCTCACCCTCACCCTTAACCCGAACCTTCAACCCCACCCTAACCCTAATCCAAACCCCTAACTTTTTATCACATCAGAAGTGGTTCTGCCGGCACAAACTCTTAGGATGGAGATGGGGGGAGCCCCCTCCCGTTGTCAGGGACTACATTTAGATTAAACGAGGTGCCATGAGCGCCGATGGAGACGGGTCACATGGTCCGCCGGGGACTGTATCCATCAGTTTCCAGTCATTCGGCGGCGGCGTGGAGGCTCCTCGGCTTCAGGATTGATCGAGGCAGGAAAGGAGTGGGAGTGATGAAATGTATAGCAGATAATTATTTACGGCGCAGACGCGACGAAGCTCCTCCAGCGCTTCCTCCAAGCAGCTTCTGTGAGGAAAACATCAGTTATCACAAGTTTTAAAACTTTAAGATGAATGTGTCTGAGTTTGGGAAAGAGATGAGATCTTGACAATTAGAGAATTAAAACCTCAGTGGAGATTTAACCCATAGAAATGAGCACTATTTGGTATTTCCTGCTTTGTTTACAGCTCTGGAGGAACAGGTGTCTGACGCCATGCAGGTGGAAGATGTCAGAATTATTGACATCCCTCCTGCAGATACCAACAGGAGCCAGATAAACGTGCAGGCAGAGGTTCATATTTACAGAACAAGCGACTGAGACGTTCTCCTGAACAATTACCTAAAAAACTCTGGAGGTGAAATTGGCGGGATCGTCACCGGAGCGTGTATTAGTTTGTTTCTAATTTGTCTCAACCCCACTGGAGAGAGAGCCGCCTTCAAAATAAAACATACCCTTGACATATTTAAAGGTAGGTAGCTGCAAAGAGCTTTACCTCCAACAAAAAATGATTTCCTCTCTGTTTCATGTGGCTAAACTGATTTATTCTGCAACGATTAACAATGACTGTAAGTTTGTTTTCACGATATATTTCCAATCTGAAAGAAACTCACATGCAGCTGGTATATTTGCACGTGTTTGCAGAGCCTGTTAGTCCTCATGCATCCTGCACAGCAAAGACCGACAACCTACAGACGCAAATATTACATGAAAATGCATTTAAGCGCAATTATGGACCTAAATTGTCTCAATAATGTTAAATATAACGTAAAAGATGAGGATAATAGGTTTTAAAATAACAGCTTATCCTGATGGAATATTTCATTTTCATGATCCATAGAATTCGACTGCGTTGCTTTTATAAATATGAGCCAGTACTGTGAAGCAAACGGCTTCTCGGTCTCCATCTTTAGCCGGCGTTCAGGAGCCCATTCTAGGAAATGTTCCAGCTGCAAAGCTGAGCTGAGCGCCGTTAAGTACCCCAGTGCACCCCGAGCCATTTTCCATTTGCAATAAACCCTGTTTGAAACGGGGCAGAACAACACAAAAGTTGACTTGTTAACACGGGGAGAGGAGAGAGGACTTGTATGGTCTCAAATGAGCGGTCTGGGGCATTTTCATGCACTCAGAGGGGGTGGGTGGAGAGGCAAAGAGGAGGAGGGCGAATGGGTGATTTCCATAGCAACAGTCAAGTCCCCAGCTGTCACGTTTGGGCTGAGATAGGTGCCGAGAGCATGGGGACCACTTAACCCCAGCCACACTTCAACTTAGGAAGTTAAGATGCTGCTGAGTGTCTGCGCTGTGCCTCACTTAAAATGCAAACTCTATACCCACAGGGAGATAAAGAAATGCTTCTGAATTAACCCAGGGACACGGGAGTTATGCTAAAAGCCTCCTCAGAAATAATTAACCATCAATGTTTTTTGGATGTCACTGAATGATGTGCAGAAACGGAGGCGGACAAACACAAAGAAATCCCAGTTTATCATCCACAATTACAGCAAGCTGGGATCTTTGATACGCCAGATGAGATGTATTCTTTATCCACTTTCCTGCACTCGTGGATTCAAAGCTCACCCCCAGCATTGCTGTTTTTATTGAGCTGGGATGTCAAAATAAAAGCATTGATAAGTTGTTTTCTATTCAAATGCGGCGTTTTCGTATTCTCTGCACCAGCGCGGGGTTTTTTCTCCCTCCAGTTACGACCATCTGAGAACCGATGCTCGAATGAATTCATATCATGTCTGGAGCTGCGATCCTGAGCTCAGACAGAGAACACGGCATCATTACAGCGTTTAAACTGCACGGCAGCGTTAACGCCTGAAGCGCAGAGGTGGTGGAGAAAAAAAGGAGGGAAAGATGGTGGAAGAGTGGAATTGATGAAGAGAATCTGCTAAAAGAACATCTATGTGGGTTTATTTTTATAATACCGTCATTTAGAACAAGATCAGTGAGGCTGGATGCACCGAAATCTGACTGGTATTCACATATTAGGCCTGTAATCTGGATTTTAAATAAAACTGTGTTGTTTTAACGACTTGAAATGATTTTTAGACGTCTTTGAGATGAATTTTGACTTTTGATTTTAAAAGACTAACTTTATCTTTTAACTGTTTTAAGACACTGAATATTGATTTTTGCCCCTTTCTAGTATTTCTAGAAAGATTAATGCAATTCTTGCGGTTTTTATTTATTTTTTATAAATGACAAGCCACAAGCTAAGCATGAAAAACTGGAAACAGCAGGAGGCAGCTGGTTTGATTCTGCCTGAAGCTAATAAAGTACATATCAAAACATTTGGTTTCATCTGGCTTCATGCTAAGCTAAGTTAGCCGCGTAGCATTTCAGACATGAGGATGATGCCAATCTTAACTCAAAGAAGGGAGCAAACAAACATATTATCCTAAAAAAAAAACCCCACATAAATGGATCTAAATCATCCTTTAATGACGCATTTTCTCTTATTGAGGCTAAATATTTCCACAAATTTCTCCACTGGTAGTCGAAGACATCCAGGAAACATCCCGTCTGATTGGAGGCGACTGCAGCTTAAATCTACGTGCTGGATCCCCTGTGCCCCCCCCCCCCCCCCCTGTGCCCCCCCCCTCCGTGCCTCCCCCCCTCAGCCTTCCTCAACATAACAGATATTGCTCGCGACAGGCCAGACAAAATGTCCCTGTTGTTTTGCAAAGGAAAATGTGGCTTTGTCCCCCGTCCGGCGGTCCCCTTCTGGGTGTGAATGGCCGTCTAATCAAGCTCTCCCTTTCACTGCAGCTGGTTTACAGCGAGGAGCGGGGGCTGACCTCTGAGGGGCCGCCTCCCCCCCTCCCCATCCTCTGGGACCCTTCAACAAGCTTTAGAGGCCAAATGAGGTGTAAGTCTATTAAAAGGGAGTTTGTGTGTAGATCACAGTCCCTCTGGGGGGGGACGGGGGGGGGGGGGGTCGGGAGGGGCGGGAGGCTTCGCCTTGTCATTCAGGTGCGGCTAATTTCCTTCTGCTCCCAAACGCAGATATGAGGCCCTACCCGCCGTCGCCGCCGTCGCCAATCGCCACGGAGACGCTTGCTGGAAATTCAAATGACAGTTTCTAACGGAGGCGGCGGGTGATTTATTAGAGACGTGGCGTTTTGTGGATGAATGCAGAGTGAATATGCAATCCTCACAAAGCATCATTAAATTCATTTAGGAGGCTCATAACTGCGGCGCGAATATCATTGAATGCAAATTATGATGGGAAAACAAACTGTGAGAGTTTCCGAATCCGTTTCCGAATGCGGCCGCCGCCGCCGTTGATGTTGACGGCAGCGTTTATCGAGCTGAAGGGGGGAGAGAGAGAGGGAGAGAGAGAGAGGGAGGCAGAGGAGAGGAGAAACGGAGGAACAAGGCGATGCTTGAGTGGATGTGAGATAGAATTTGTGGCATAAGTTTATTGGAAGTGAGGGTTGTCAGAAAAACATCATGTACTACCAATCAGAGTCCCATCCAGAGATCTGTTTATCGCGGCGCCACCGAGGCACCTCAACCGCAAACACGGAGGCGACAACAGCAGAACGCTCGCACTCGACTTGACATTTCTAGTACGAGTTTGCCATCGATGGCGCCCGATTCCAAACCGGGTGCGAAAGGAAATGAGGATGTAGTGACATTCAGGTTTAATTTGAGGCATCCAAATAAGGTCAAAGTGTTTGACCTCTTGTTTCTAGACAGTAAAAGAACAGTTCTGATTGGCCAGATCGGTCACATGTCCTCAATCTAACACCAAACTGCTCCTCATTACTAGGTTCACAGCTCAGGACAAATTAAAGTACAGTATTTTCCGCACTATAAGATGCACTGGACTATAAGACGCACTGGACTATAAGACGCACTGGACTATAAGACGCACTGGACTATAAGGCGCACTGGACTATAAGACGCACTGGATTATAAGGTGCACTGGACTATAGTCATTTGTCGTTGTGTCCCTGGACAAGACACTTTGCCCTCCTTACCTCCAGTGTGGCTGGTGTGTGAATGTGTGTGATTGTTCCGGTGGTGGTTGGAGGGGACGTAGGGGCAGATTGGCAGCCACGCCTCCGTCAGTCTGCCCCAGGGCAGCTGTGGCTATGTATGTAGTTTACCACCACCAAGTATGAATGAGGTGTGAATGAATAATGGATCCAATGTAAGCGACTTTGAGTGTCCAGACAAGAAAGCACTATATAAATCTAATCCATTATTATTATTACTATTAAGGTACACTGGACCATAAGGTGCACTGGACTATAAGGTACACTGGACTATAAGGTACACTGGACTATGAGGTACACTGGACTATAAGGTACACTGGACTATAAGGTACACTGGACTATAAGGTGCACTGGACTATAAGGTACACTGGACTATAAGACACACTGGACTATAAGACGCACTGGACTATAAGGCGCACTGGACTATAAGACACACTGGACTATAAGGTACACTGGACTATAAGACACACTGGACTATAAGACGCACTGGACTATAAGGCGCACTGGACTATAAGACACACTGGACTATAAGGCGCACTGGACTATAAGGTACACTGTGGGTTTTTTTAAGAAAATGAAAGAAGAAAATGAAAACTATAGGTGCGCCTTATAGTTTAAATTTTTTTAAAAAACCAATCAAACTTCCTGATCTTAGCTGCTCTATGATGTCATAACCATGTTGTGATGCGAGCATCGACAGTGTTTTGTCAGAGGGGACCGGGGGTCACCCGGACGGCATTAACCTCTGTGGACAGCCACCTCTGGGAGGCGCATTAGTCACATGACAGAGGAGGAGGGACATCCCGTAATAGATTATTGACCAGCGGCCTCCTCATGTGCCCCCCCCCCATGACCTCTTCATCCCAGATGGAGGAGCCCACCTGCAGGCCGGAGGAGGCAGTCGTAATGAACAACGAAAGAGTCGTCTTCTCCTGGTGGGAGACGACCAGCAGGACCAGGAACCCGAAGTGGGGGGTTGAAGGGGGTGGGGGGGTGGGGGGACGGAGCCTCGTTCATTCATCGCCATAAAATGGGAGTCCTTGGCTCATCAAATTGAAAGTGCTGGAAACAACAATTGCTTCCATGAACTTAGACTACCTAATTAAAGGAAGGCAATTTCTCTCTGAGAGTCACACTCAGGATCTTTAATTGAAATCAAAATGAATATCGCTGGAATGCAGAGAGCCGGGCGGAGCGGGGGTGGTGGAGAGGGGTGGTTGGGGGGGGGGGGAGGAACGGACGCATCCTTTGCCGTTTCATTGCTTTCAGCGTCGGCTAAAGGAACAGTTAGAAAATGAATTTCTCTTTTGTTCATTGGTGAAGCATCACAAAGGACAGAAGAAAAAAAAAAGCAGAAACCGTGGGCTTGAACCCACAGATTCCATCACCGTCTGCTCTCCGTTTCCCTTTGGCTCCGCTTTCTTTTTAAATTTTAATTGTTTGATAATTCATCTCCGAGCTCCAATTTACCCCCCATCGTCAGCTCTGTATGTTCGACCATTTTTGCATTTGAAATGAGCTCCTAGCGTATAAAGTCTCTCTTCCAGCGAAGGCACCTATTTATGGACGTGTTTGTTTGTTTTCCATCCACATTAACCCTTTGGGCGAGGAACGTCCGTATGCCGTCTTTTTCAAGAACGGTCCCAGGAACGTCCTTGGGCGGGAAGTCACGCTGTGTTTCAGTTAGTCTGGCTCTTCCACGACTCCCACGGTGAAATTAAGAGATAATTAATTTTGTTTTCGGCATCAGAACGCGCGACCTGTGAGCCGGTCCCTTTAAGTCTGTTGGCTATGTGTGAAAATCACCTTTAAAATCCCACTAAAATGCAACACGGCTCTTTAATTAAGATCCGTAACACAAAGACAAAGGTGCAAAATAATGATCTGTTTGTTTTAAAGGAGCAATCCACCCAAAAATGAAAATACATTCATTCTCTACTCGCTTCTTGGCGCCTTTTCTGGAGCTTCACAGCAGAACAGCTTTAAAACCAAATAAACCGAGTCTCCAGAAATCCTGAAATTTTTAAATAGATTTAAAAAGGTTCTATTTATTTTATTTTCTAAGCAAAATCTTAACTGTAGACTCTGTGAAGCCACAAGGAGCAGCTAGTTTGATTGAGGGGTGTCAAACTCATTTTTACATCAACATAATGTCCGTCCTCAAAGGGCCAGATGTAACGTATAACTGGAACTATAAATGTAACCCAATATAATGTAACATAAATGTAAAATCAATGAAACTGATATTATTTTTAGACACTCTGACCTTTTATGCTCTCGCGGGCCGCATGAAATGCTGTGGCGGGGCCACATTCGGCCCCCGGGCCTTGAGTTTGACACATGTGGCATAGAGTATGTATTTTGTTAACAGCATCTTTTATTTAACTTTCCTGTATTTGAACAGCCTATCCTGTTGTTCATGTATGAATTCAACTAAACTGACAGGTTGTAATGATTGACGACGATGGCTCCGCCCACAGCCTCCAGTGGATTCACGAATCCTTTCTGAATTTTTCTAGATATCCGTTCTTTGTCGGGTTTTTTCTTCACTTGCGGTTTAAACCCAAATATGAAAAACACATCAAGCGTTGCAAAAATATACTGTATATTTACAAAAACAACAACACACACACAACCCTTCCAGTGTGCACACAACTGCACATAAACAAACACCCCCACACCCAGGCAGGACGGGGGGAATATGAGGCTATCAGAGCCTTGCACATTACATTGACTGGTGGAGGTCTTCACTGTTTAAGTGGAGCTGCCTGCTGAGGTTTTCCTCCCTGGCAGCAGGCCTATAAGGGTGGTAAGTGGCGGTGATGAGACACTGTCCCCTGTGCCTCCTTCAGCTGCCATTCCCTTTAAATTGAAACAGAGTCCTGCAAATAAATGCCACATTCTGCACAGGGAGAACACTTGAAAGTTGAATTTCATATAAGCACCCGTTGGGGAATTGGCCCCGGCGCAGTCTGCTTTATTCGTTCTGCTTTTTGTTATTTATATGATGAAGGAACGGGGGGCTACGTCAGGGTCATTCAGTGTTCATTTATCTTTTTATGTCGCTCCTGCAGCCGGCCTGCCTATAGCCACCAATCCTGCCGCGCGACTCCCCGCCTATGGCCGCAAATATTACCCCAACGCTTTCACCTCGCCGTATCAATATGCATTCATTTTGGCCCCCCCTCCGTTCATTAGCTTTAAATGGTATCTCTCTTTAAGATTAATTGAAGCTGAGATAAAAGAAGATGGCTCCCATGAGCGGCCCGCTGTTTGTTATTCATGTTGGCCTGAAAACGGCAACAGTAAATCCTCTAAGTTGTTGTTAAAGCCGGCTGCATTACCATATGTGTGCCATTTCCAGGGAGTGACAGACCCCCCCTGGATCAAATGGGGACTATTGATCCTGCAGCACTCCATTTCAAGTTAATTGTGCTTGAAATGAGGTGCACACACTGGAGCATACCTGCATCGGGGGAAGGCTTTATTTATTTATATTTGTCAGGGAACTTGTGTCAGATCAACAGAAAATATTCAATTCATGTCTCTTTCAATTTTGCTCCAAAAACAAAAAAAAAGAAGAAAAAAGAAAAGAAAATCCGGTTGTGCTGAAGTCAAACTCGTCAGCCGGTGAACCAGATTGAATCGGACTTTGATTCCCATCCGGGGGCCCGGTGCGGCAGGGGGGGGGGGACTCCAGGCGTGTTCAGGTGAACACGATGCAGCGGATTGACTGAAATTATACTTATAGAGCAATGATTTAACCTCATCAGCGGGGAAAAAAAAACCCTCCTCCTCCTCTAGAGCTCTTCCTCCAGACATCGGTAAACCCGGCTGCTATATTTCAGGAGGGGGTCAGGTGAAATCTGCCCTCTCCCTGACCCCCATTCCCTCCGACACTAACAAACCAGGCTGTAAGGTAACCAGGCATGAAGAGCCCGGTGGAATCCCTCAGCAGACATCCCGTTCAGCCTTCAGCGCGATCATGTGCCAGATTATGACTTTGAATACACACTTCAGCCCCACGGAGCGTTTATCTCTCCGCTGCAAAAAGCGGTGAAGCCGAGTGGAAGAGAGGGCAAAGGGGATTAAACGTTTTCCGAACACAATGGAATCGGAAAAACATGCTTAAAGGCTCGCTAATAACGTGTTGGACGCGTTTAAGCTGACGTCCTGCTCGGTACGACACGGAAACCGCAGATTATAAAAATGTTGTGAGGACCTGCGGGGATTAAAGGTGTGCTGATCTTTCGCTAAAAGCGTTATCGTGCGCGAGTCTGTGAATGCACCGCGTCCTGGCTGTAGTGTCGCACAGCGGGGCAACAAGTGCATGAGTCGGATTCACGTTTCTGCTGCACGGTAATCCAGGCAGACGTGATGGAGGCGATGGCGCTGAGGCCCAATCCCAGTTCTCACCTGAGAGCTTGACCCCACCCCTCCTTTTTTTTTTTTTTTTTTTTTTTTGTAGGATGCTGTGTCAGTTTCTTGAGCTGACGTAGCAGTAGTGGTCATCTAGCCCCCCCCCCAGATGTAGACTAAAAATGGAGAGGTAGAAGAAAAAGCCCAGAATGCTTTGCAGACAGAAGGAAAGGAAGAGAGTTTGGGTTAAAAAAAAAAAGAAAAAAAGCAAAGGGCGGGGCTAAAAAAGACAAATTGGGATTGGGTTTAATTGAAAAGTTGGTTCAACTCGCCCCCGTCTTCTTCTCCTTCTTCTTCGTTGGTTTTTCCTCCAGACATTTTGTGCACTAGTACACTGAGCGCCGAGCAGATAACAGATGAATGAATGTTCTTTTTTTGGGGGGGCTGAACTGTACCTTTGAGGCAACTGAGTGTAATTTTGTGCCCCACTGATAGTGAACAACAGTGAATGTCACTGCTCCCTCCACCGGGGGGGGGGGCACATGGGGAACCGGGCCGGCAGGGCGCCATTTATAGAACAAGCCCCTCCCCCAGTTTGTTTATAAGCCTATCCTTTCATAATAGTATATATAAATAAGTGAAACTGGTGTAATGGATCGCATTAAACAGGCGGGCATATTGCACAGGATTTAATTTGCATGCCAGATTAGCCTGCCGTTGGTCGGGGCAGCGCCGTAGGGCAGACTGTTCATTAATAGGATCTAGTCTCTTCAAATCCATTAAGTCAATTGAACCCATACATAATCTGATTCAGAGGCACCGTGGAAATGTTGCTGTTCCGGGACAGGCCTCTGCGCTCCCGTGGTTAACCCCTTAATCCAAGCCTACTAAACGCCCCAAAAGCGGAAGAATTAAACGCATTTCATTGGCTGAAATCAGTTTGGGGCGGTTTATACGCTGGTGAAATATAAGTATATCCCGCTAACGGCTGCAGAGACATGAGTAAAATAATCAAGTTAAGCATCGGAAGCTGATGCAGGGGCGGTCAAGATGAGCCAAATCCTTGTTTGTTGGAGGGGGGGGGGTGCGCTGCTGGAGGCGCTCAGAAGATGAAGCCCGACACAGTCCAGGTCATGCCTGAGCGACCCGACTAGCCCCAGATTTACACACTGAACACACCCCGGCATCTGGGCCATGTGGGGGAGCCACATACACACACACACACACACACACACACACACACACACACACACACACACACACACACACACACACACACACACACAAACACACAGACAAGCAGCTCACACATACATGCACACACTGCAGCGGCGAGGACAGGACAGGGGATTCACCGTGGGGAAATCTATAGGGTTTATAATTGGGGGAGACTGCAGAAGGAAGAAGAGAACCATAACAAATCTACACAAGGGGTGCATGAGGCTAAATAGACTTGGAGGTCTGGGAGGAAATGGGAAGAATTCTGCAGGAAGAAACGCGTTTGGAGGCGTCTAACTGACCAACAGGAGGGTTTAAGCGTGTTTTGAGCGTTAATAAGAAAGCCTGCTTGGAATGAGTTTCTGTTTCAAAAAAAAGAACACCCTAAAGTATATTTAATTGGCTGATTATAGGTGAAAACTAAATCTTAGATAAAGCATCGCAGCAGGAAGCCGTTAACTACCTGAATACATCGTTTACAGTCCTTAAACTGCACCGCTGTGACTTCCCTGTCAGAGGATTTGTCTGAGGTCGTCCTGCTTTTTTAAAAAAAACACACACACAATAGGGGAAAAATTAAATCCTTGGAGGAGGATTTAGACACTTATATAACTCCCCCAATTATAAGTTTTTTTTTTCCTCAAGAAGCCACGGCGTCCTCCCTTCTGTTTATATGCCTCACAAATATCTAATACTGAACTGTGTATAATGCCAGTATGCCCACATGGCTACAGAAAAGGCTCTTTCGCTTTCTGCCCGACTGAGTCAGGCATAATGGGAGGCTTGAAAAGCTGCGAGCTTAAACCAGCACGGTCTTGACAAAGCCTCGGCGGCTCGCCGGGAGGCTGCGGATCCCGGGAAGTTGCCAAAAAACTAATTTTCAAGAGCACTCAGCATGGTCTTAAAGCTATCTAATGGAACCACACCCAGGCTGGACGTTAAATACCTCACTCCTGCATGGGCAATTTGCTGACAATGACGAAAGAAATGACTGAAGATTTTAGAACCTGACTGCAAATGCACCCCCTACCCCCCCTAGATTCAACCACAGGAGCATTATGGGTCAGAAAATCCCTGTCGAGGTCTTCACACCATGGGGCGCAAATAACGATTATTGTTTTCATTATAAAGGCATTCGACGATTAATTTTTATTGCATTTATAAACTGCATGTTTAAAAATGATTTTTTTTTTAAATACTCAGCATAACTTCCCAGAAGCTAAAGTAACTTAAAGGAGCAGTTCCCCAAAATCTGATGAAATAAAGGCTTATTGATGACAGGATGGGAATGATTCAGTCAGCTGACCTCTCTATCCAGCATCGTTAATCAATATTCAGCTTCTTTTCAGCTTCTTCAACTCATTTATTAATTTTTTTTTTTTTAATTAGGGAAAATGTTCAACAAATCCAATTTAACCACATTAAAAAAAGTAGGAAAAATTTTCCAACAGCTGCATTTTAATCCGGATTTACACTTAAATGTTTTTACTGAATCATTCCCAAATAATTTCAATAAATTTCATCAACATCCTGTCTGTCGTTTTTTAATAAATCTACAAAAATTCTAAAATATATAAAAGCTGTGAACTTTGGTGGATTGTTTACTTATTCGAACCCCTTCTGATTCGTTCCCCCAAGTTTTGTGTAAATCTACAAGTTTTCATGTTAGATTTAAATAAAAATAACTTGTCTATCTCTTCTATATTTAAAACCACGACGGCGAGTCCTTCAGAGGTTTGTGGCCTCTCTGATCCCTTACCTGCCCCCCCCCCCTCCCTACTCATCTTATATTTCAAACCACCTTGATGTACCTGTTTTCTTGCCTGTGGGTGGTCTAGCTGTTGCTAAAATAACCCCCCCCCCCCCCCCCCCTTTGCGCCGACGGACCCCGAGTATGCCCGTTTATCCGATTTCAGAAAAAGCCGAAGCGACCCGCCTGTTTCTGCGTTTTGGAAGAGAAAGGATGGACGCTGGGCCGCACGGGGAGGAGGGGATCGTTCAGCCAAAAAAGTCCCTCCCCAGGCTCGGCCTCGGGACCACCTAACCTGTGGCTTCAATTCCTGACCCCATAATGTGTGCATGGGAGGGGGGGGGGGATATTACCTTTTCGCCGACAGTGCTTCCCCATATTCCCTGACCCCACAGAGACATTACAGTGGGCAAATATAAAGCCGGGTTTCATGGAGCCGGAGCTTATCGGGGCCCTGAAAGTATGTGAGACATGCCGGGGAACAAAAGGCCGTCTCTCAGCCTGGGAGCGGGCCAGGAGGATCTCTTTCAGCGGCCACAGATTGCCCTGTGTTTTCTTAATTGACAGACCCCGGCCACATTTGATAGAAATGACATGCAGCTGGCGGGGAGCCCCGGTCTTCCAGGTAGGCCGGCTTTCAGCAGGAAAATTGTCCTCAATCTAGTTCTCAAGAAAAGTTCGTTGGAGGTCTCCGCGTCGGCGGTGGGTTCGGCTCACCTGTGGAGGGGGAAGGGTTAAATTCACGAGTCTAAACGTGTTTAACACCCAAAAGCAAAGAATGTTCTGCAGTTAAATTATGATGATTGACTTTTTTCATGCTTCAAACTCCACGTTTAACGCTTCCAACAACAGCTTTGTTTGTTTTTCACTTTCTCTGAGTTATAATTATAGCGGATTGAATTACAATTAAAACTACAACAGCTTTCCAGGGATGGAAAGTCCTCCACCCATGCACCCCCCCCCTCCCCAGTCAGCTGTAGTAAAGACTCGAACTATAAGAATGCTATAGTAATACATATGTGCATAATAATGACTTATAATGCTGCACAGACACCTTTGAAGTGATGAAAATGCATAACGATAATAAATAAAGTATTCCAGTGAGTCATGTTTTATTATAGATGCACAGATATGGACTTCACTTCACTTAACACATACAATGATGCCATAATAGCACACTACGAGGCCTTAACACAGCTGACTGGTGAGATGTCTATGAGTAGGCATAATGCATTATAAGCCTTTTTGTTAAGTTTATAACAAGTCAAGAGAATCAGTTTCAAAATGTTTTAAATCTGTTGCATAATGAGTTGTATTCTAATTCGCTCATTGTAGTTTCCTTCCTTCTACACACACACACACACACACACACGCACACACACACACACACACACGCACGCACGCACGCACGCACACACACACGATGGTTTACTAGGGGTAAGTGAGGGTGCATGCTTGTCACCTTTATCCCAGTCTCAGGAAAGCGCGACCTCCGCTGGTCAGAGGCGGTACTGCATCTCCTGTCAATCACTCCGAGAGGCGGAACCTTCACTTAATCCGTTTAAAATGTATTTACAATCAGATTTAATGCTACTCTGGAAGACAACATTTGTATAATACTAATATTATTCTTATGTTTCAGGTGCTATTTAGAATGACATTTTTTTATGTCCATGACTTTATGATCAATTTACATCTAATTCTGGTTTATGGAATATTTGGTGTTACTCGTCTCATGTTGTGTGTCAGCGGCTCAGTATTATTGCTCCTCACCTTTCACGTGAATAAATGTCGCACCTCACAATAGACTTGCAAGAAATTTTACTACTCTTATAATACTTAATATTAATTAATGGCTATCTTAAATTAATGCAATATAAGTTATTGTGGGTCGTGTGGCTGTAAATGTTCTCAGATCTCTCCCATAAAGGTTATCTTGATCTTAATAATAAATCGAGTCGATTTACAAAGTTACAGCAGTCGATGAACGCATCCTAATCAGCCCAGTTTTAAACATTTGCATGTAAAGATATTCTCTTTGAATCTCAAGGAGTGAAAAACACAACAAACAACATCAGCTGGCAAAAAGTCTTCCTCCCACCACGTTTAGTCATCCCAGAGGCCCTGAACTCCACAGAGAATAAACCGGGGCCATATGGCATCCACGTCCCAAGCCTCTGTGATCCACCCAGGCTGATCTCCCATCCAGTGCAAGAGAAAGGATTCGAGGGTGCCAAACTGTGCTGTCCCCTGTGGATTTTAGTGGGCCGTGGAAGATAAGGAAGCAGCCATCCTAGACTGCCAGTTCCATCAGCAGATAAGAGGCCCCTCTGCTACACCTGAACCTCCACTGATCCACTTCAGGCCTGATGTGCTGCAACTTTACAGCATGAAACCGATTTGTTTTCGGCCTCATAAAGTGCTTCTGATAATAAATCTAATATAGTTAATGATTTTAAGCATCACTTTTGCTGTATTTGTGCGTAATCTTGATTTCAAGTAAAATATATGACTTGAAAAAATGAATTCTGATTTTTGAAATTCTAATCTTTGACTCTGGTTGAAATGTGTCGGTGCTTAAAAAGACTTTGGATGACAGAAGCAGCGGAATATTTGAATAAAATAACAGATGGCTGTATAATTAAAGTCTAAAGGGCTTTCTGTTGCTGTGGTTTCATCAAATGTTGTAAAAAGTGGACTGAATAAAGATTTAAAACAGTAAAACATGAGTTCAAAGGTGTCAAACCTCTGACGGACGATTAGGAAAATCGCTCTTTATAATTATTTATAATTTTCTGCTTTAATTTATGCTCATATAGAAACTTAATTAAACTTTTTATATCATAAATTGTATATTATTATTATTATATTTTATGTTTTCAATTATATATATTTTAAAATATTATAAATTATCAACAGCTTTAATTTGAAATTTAATTGATTTCGGAAACCGGGGTGTAAAGTGGAAAAATCTCCTTGCCTGCTCCAGATTATTCCGTGCTCCAGATTATTCCGTGCTCCAGATTATTCCACCCAGGTGAGTCTCGGTGGATTTCCCGGCGTGTTGATCTCTTCTGGTTCTGCTTCAGGCCCCCCTCCGGTGAGGAAAGAGGAAGACGATGGGTCACAACTTCCCTCCCCTGCCCTGCAGATGCTGGTTGGTTAATGAAGTAACAACAAATTGGGCCGTGGGCTAATTTGGAGTGGCGTTTCCTGGCCCCTGTTGGCCCATAGAGATGTGTTTCATTTTCTCTTATCAGTGATTCAGTCATGTGGATTTACGCATGGACGCCTCTGTCTCCCCCAATCGCTGCGCTAATGGAAACTTCGTTAATGTCATTAATCTGTGGTCAGAGACGCGTCCTAAACACATATTTTGTGTTTGTTCAGTGGTTGTCGAATAAATGCTGCTTTACGACAGTCAGAGAGAAGATAATTATGACCGGACACTTTGGTAATATTTGGATTTAGAAATCCAGACTGCCTCCAGCCGCTGATATCCCATTCATGGTTTAAATAATGCGCAAAGGAGAAAAAAGTGAGACGCACAATCAGAGGTGGTAAAGCGCATCTTGATCTCCAGCATCTCCTCCGAGATGTGATCAGCGATTAGGACACATCTTTAATCTTTAATCTCTCATCTCTGATGAGTGGAAGCCTCTACTTCCGCGCCATGACGCACGATTTAGCACAAAACGTTCCTGTCAGGACGGATCGGCGTCACGTTTATTGTGTACATATTCTCAGTCTGCGTGTTTATATCGCGGGGAAATTGGGTGTAGCTGCAGAAACACGGCCTCTGGGGTTGAACTCGAGTGCGCGTGGAGGAGGAAGGTCACCTCCTCATCCGTGGAGCTCCATCTGCTTTTGGAGGAGATGGAGACGCGACTTTTTCTGATAAAGCAGCAACAGGATGTAAACGTGAGCGCTTCCAGACGTTTTCTTTTATTTATAGCAGGAATTCAAACCCATAATATGTAAAAAAAACAACAACAACAACTTATGTTCAAATGAAAAATTAGGTCAATGTTGGATGTTTTTTTGCATCAAATGTTTAAAAACCTTAAAACCCAGGAAAATATGTCATTTTATTCAAGGTGAAGTATTTATTCCGTTTCTAGGAAAGCAAAAAATCCTCTAAACCAATTTGAAATCTCTTGATCTTGTAATACTGTATGGTGACGGCGGCTGATGACTTTGCTGAGACTTAAAAAGGCTAATGTAACGATGGAAGTTGGTGAATCTGGCTCCTAGTGGTCTCATTTGACACACGCCTGTTTATTCATGCTGATTTTAAAACCCAACACTATTTCCCGCTTGGTCGATCGACATTTTGAAGGCTACGCTCACGAAAACATTTTAATGTCGTCATTAGTTATGCTCCTCTGGTGGCCAAAAGATGGATCCCTAAGTCGTGGGATCCAATGAGGTTGTATGTGAATGGTTGAGGGAGATAAACTACATCAAATGTACCAAAGAAAGACTCATTCACTGATGGAAGACGACAGGGAAAGTCTGTTAATTAAAAATATGAAAATGAACAAAATCTCTGACAGTTTCGGGCCCATCTGAACGGCGACGCTAAATCTCTCTCCACCTTCGATGAACTTTCATTCACAGGACGCTGAACAGCCGGTTGTTATTTTCAACTAGATGAAAATATTCTGCATTCAATTAAATAACTAAAAAAAAAGGTCCTTTAATCACTCCGACTATTATTCACTTGGTTAATGTCACATGAAAATAGACGTTTTCCAAATATGGTCGTAGTTTCCTCTCGCCAATCGATTGGAGTCTCTTGTGAGACAAATGGCAGACGACCTGCAGCCAACATCGACTGGACGAAGAGTGTTTTACTAAAATTGCTTTTCTATTTATGGAAAACATTTTATTTGAACAGATGTAATGAGAATTAGAACACGCCAGCCTTTGTTAAGATGATTGGAATGTAAAGCTCCACAAATATCGAACTAACAAACTTAGGCCTAAACTATTATGGCTGGATAGATATATATATATATATATATATATATATATATATATATATATATTCATTCATATATATATATATATATATATATATATATATATATATATATATATATATATATATATATATATATATATATATATATATATACACCTCTGGGGGATGAATTTTGTGTGAATTTTACACAAATGTAAAATTCACACACATTATTTATATATATATAACTTAGATTCATCCCCCAGAGGTTAACACCACACACAGAACAAAGTGGACCACCTTCATTGCTCTGACTCGGTATAAAATGATCAGAAGCTATTGATCAATAATTTAGACAAGTGCTAGATTATTGACAGGAAGACAAAATATGTTAGGCTGGCTGTGTTTGAGAAATACCCCCATCTACTCAATCACTGGAACAGAAATTGCTCTGTGGTATATAATAACGCAGCAATGTTTCTTTCCCCTGCAGATCGATGCTAATTGAGGTATTACATGATGAATGTAGTCTGGAGCGTTTTTAACCCGCTGACTGCTGAGCAGCAACCAGGTCACGCTGCTGCAGTGACCGCTTTTATTCTGTTCTTTTAATTGCAATGTGCAGGGAAAAAAAGAAGAAAAAAGAAAAAGAAGCATAATTTGGAATTTTCAGAAGCAAAAAGTTTATTATTGTTTGAAATCATGCTGGGAGTCGTTTCTTTTTATTGACATCTCAAAAATGGACTTTTTTAACTAATGACGGCGTGACGCCTCCAGTGCAACAGAAGCAAGCTGATCCCTGAAGCCCCCCCCCCACACACACACACACACACACACCAAAAAGAAGCAAATCTCTGCTGGTGCAAATTCAGCTTCTGGACGGCTGGCAGCAGATGGGCTAAACCATGCCATCAAGTGGAAAATAGACCTGTTGTGTTGTCACGGAGACAATAGAGTGTGCCAATCAGCCCACCAGAGGAAACTATAATAAGGATTTTTAACATGTAGCTATAGCAACAAGAACAGCATGAACTCATCTGGGGATTCATCGCATCGAGAGTTAAGCTTGTGTTTTTACCACTCAGACATCACACTGATCCAAATCTAATAGATTTTTTCCACAGGCCTCCGTGTCCTGACCCGACTGTCCCTGAATGCATCACAGTTTAACCATCATGCATCCTCTGAATCAGCAGAATGTAAGGAGATAAATATTCTGACTTGTTGCTGCCACCTTGTGTCATAAATCAGTGACGTGTTGAAGAAGTGAGTCTCATGTTTAACAGCGGCCACCAACAAAACCACAAGTGTTTTTTCACCTCCTCATTCAACACGTCTTCTGTATCAACACAGTCTGCACACATTCTTCCTTTTGTCCTCTGCACTGTCAGGGCATCTGAGTTCAGGCACAAATACTCCTTAAGCAGTAGTAAAGCAACAAAAAAAGTGTGTGTTTTACACAGGCGCATTATAAAAACAGTCCTAATACATAGAATATACATGTAGCATTGACTTACACATGAATTATAGGATGGCTTCACCCACATTACAAATATTATCCTTAAAAATTTCTGTTGTAATGTGCTGCAGGTGCAACAGTCAGTGGGTGATAAACAAAACCCACCTTCATGGTCACATGGGAGCAGCAGGAGACTCAGCAGTGCAGGAAAAAAAGCCTGGACTAATAATAAAACAATAAGATGTTTCTGTGCAACTGGGTGGACTGAGCTTTTAAGATTCATTCTTTAATGTTTCTAAAGGAAACATGGAATAGCATTTCATATACACAACAAAATGTGTACTTTTTTTTGCAGATCAACAACAACCTCAAGTAGGAATGCCACATTATGACAACAATGCAGGATTACAAAATATTCAAGTGCTATCTTTAAGAGTCATTCTCGACAGGAACACTGATTGCATGGCTTTCTGCAAGCATTTAAATATTCACATCTTTCACATTCTGCGTTTTTTTTGTTTTTGGTCCATGTATTTTTTTACCACAAAAACTTGGGAGCAAAAGGTTCAGGTCTTCACAGACGTGTCCATCTGATGCAGCTCAGACATAAAGCTTCAGACACCTGCAACAAAAGTTGGTAGGCCGTCACCACCATTATAGTAAGCAGAAAGAATGTGAGTTACTCTTTGTACACAAACCTGCTGATGTTAATTTTCTGTGCGCTCTAGTTGAACAGATAGATGAGCCTCGGGTTATATCTGCAGGTTGATAAAGCGGGGGATCGACAGCCTGTCCTGAAGGAGAATCAGAGCCCTTTGTGAAGGCGGCTCAACATCTATGGCGACGTTCCGCTTCCGTAGAGGTTCCAGGCTCGTCTCGGTCACGTTGTGGCAGTGATTCACCTTCAGGGACTGCAGCTTCGGGCAGTATTCTGCAAGAGTCCTGTGAGCACAGCATGCAGAGGCCCTTATGGTGGGTAGATGCACAAATGAGGTTGTGGGATGGCAGAAAGTGAAAGTAAAATACAACACACCTGATGGACTGGTTCCTGACCCGCAGGCAACCTGTCAGATCCAGCTGCTCCAGGCTCCTACAGTTCTTGGCCACCTCCTCCACCGACTCGTCGGTGACGTTGGCGTTGACTGCCAGCGACAGAGACCTCAACTTCAAACACTTTTTTGCCAGGTAGCAGATGGCGTCGTCCTTGAGCTGGCGGCAGGCCGTGAGGTCGACCGACTGCAGCCCCACGCAGTGGTCGGCCAGGCTGAACAGGGACAGGCTGTCCACCCACTCGCAGTGCCCCAGGCCGAGGTGCTGGAGGTGCACGCAGCTCAAGGACACGGCCACCAGGGAGTGGCGAGTGAGCCAAACACAGCCGCTCATATCAACCCTCTGCAGTTGCTGGTTCTGCCCGATAACAGGCAGCAGCTCTGTGTCCGTAACCCAGTCTGAACAGTTCTGAAGTGACAGGCTGTGGAGAACCTTGTTGTCCTTAAGCATGGAGCAAAACGCCTCTTTTGGAACAGACGGTCCGGTCTATCGACACCACAAGAGAGCAGAGAGCAGATTATTTATAAAATATTCATTGCAATTGGAAGAAAAAGTGTTCAACTGTAATGTTCAATAAATACTATTATGTTCTACACAATGCAACAATCCAATGTATTTGATTTTGTTGATTTTAAAATCAGCTGTGCAAAAACATTGTTGTGTGACTTGGTTACTGCAAACAGCTGCTAAATCGTCTATTTTGTTAATAAACTAATCAGGACTTACCGATGGCAGATTGAACGTCCTACAGTTGGACAGGTACACCTGGATCAGGCTGTGGAACTGTTTGCTCACCCTTTGCAGGCTGACGATGTGTTGCAGCGGTAAATGACAGAAAACATGCGGGATGAGGACGTCCTCCCAGGGCAGCTCCAGCAGCTGACATCTGCCAAAGCAACGGTTCACAGCTGAACTTTGATACCAACGCGGGGACACACATGTACACAAACGCCTTAAAAGGCAAGAAAAGTCTTCAGAAGTAAAATATTTGTCACTTAAATGTATAATAGATGTAAATCAGCTGTAATAAACTACTACCGGTAACAACAAACACACCTCTCGCCCACTGGTTGGGTCATAACAGCTAGCGCTGTTAGCTGACAAGCTAGCTCACCGGGCTAGCTATCCAGATGTTTTTTTAAATATATAACTCAATTTGAGGGGTACATACATTTGTGTTTTATTTTCTTCGTCCATTCTATGTCCGCTGGCTTATGTCGATATTTGGAGAACCCGTCTTTCTTCGCAAAAATGGTAAAATAACATATTTTTCTTTAGGATCTTGTAAGCGTTTGAGGAGCAACCTAGAAACACAATGATGCCTTCACGGTTCATGGGTAACTTCACTTCCTCTGAGCGGCGCGCTTGAGCTTTCCAACAAGGTTGTACTGTTTATCTTTAACAATGGGGCATAAGAAAACAGTTTTCTAAGACGTAATGATAACAATTATGTATTCAAACATTCATTGCTGTTTTTTAGGCTACCTTGCCTAAAATTATTCACTTACCAGATTACAAAGTTTTAAAAATGCGCGTATTTAAACGTGCTGACAACAACATCAATTTTTACTCCGTATTTAGAGGACATATTTGTAGAAATTACATTCAAATTATATATTTAAATATCCTATACGTTGTATTTACGTGAGCTGTGTATACTATAATCACAGATGGGCAATTGTACGAGGGACTTTGAATGCAACAGTTACGTTTTTCCGGGTTTACGTCAAATAGAAGGTTTTTTAATCTTATAAATACTACGAAATTACGGCTACTGATTTGGAGACGTGACGTTTATTTTCTGGTATTTGTTAATGGTTAATTTTAAAATTTCTTCATTGACAAAAATATATTTTGGAGCGAAATAAAAAGACATCTTGAAAAGTAATCATTTCAAGGGATAAGAAAGCAGGGCAGGACTGTACAACTAAGTAGTATGCATTCATTGACCAAATAAGTACTGTAATACTCATAATTATGTAGATGTTGTCACAGACAAGAAAAAAAAACATATTTTTAAAGAAATTTGAAGAATTCTTGATTTTTTTTACTTGAAAACCCCCAGACTAACTTATAAAGAGGACAGGATGTAGACCCATACATATATTTATCTTGAACAATTAATTTCCCAGTGCCAATTAGACTTGCTGTCATCATGTTAGCAGCCTCTTCTCCTGGAATTGATGTGTTGAACAAATGACCATCATGTCAGCTCACCTCTGCACAAGAGAACAATGAAGTCAGTCATGCTGAACAACTGCTGACCCGTGAGTTATGTTTCTGTGAATGAGATGAGCCAACAGGAGAGCTGGGAGAACACTCACTCTTGACTGACTACAATCCCATATACAAGCTAAGTACTAGCATGGCGAATAAATCAATCTATGATTTCTCTGCTGAGACCCTGGATGGGCAGCCGGTTCCGCTCAGTAACTACAGGGGTAAAGTTATTCTCATCATCAATGTTGCCACGTTCTGAGGGTCAACAATAGAGGAGGTAGTATTGTGTGAGAGGATTGATCAATTAGAATCAGATCATATATGTCTTGTCATTTTTACTTCAAGTATTTTATTTTGTGTCCATTTCCCTCAGTACCATCGACTGAATGCACTGATGGAAATGTTTGGTGACCTCAACTTCACTGTTCTTGGATTCCCTTGCAACCAATTTGGCCTTCAGTCACCAGGTAGGTGTACAGAAACCTTTGATATGTGATGGAAATACGTTGCTGTTTATTGGCTATTGCTATTAGCTATTGTTTACATGGTCACTATTTTTTGTTTCAAGGAAAATACTATAGTCTTTGCCGACTGAGGAAATAAATTATGCATATTTACATATAAACTGCATTTAAGAGTAACATCGAAGTTTTTTTAGTCTTGCCACATTTCAGATGCCAGAGCGATGTCCTGTCCAGACTCTGGTTTCACTTAGTGCCTGTTTGGGGTTCAGTATTATTACAGTAATATCACTGATTATCTAAAAAATAAATACAGTGCTCAACAACATAGTAATGGTCAAACCAAACATCTCATTGAGCAGTAGTAAATAAGTAATATGGTCTTTAAGCATTACTAAATATGTAATGAAACTGTGAATAACTGTGAAATTTTAAGCACGATTTTTTCTGAAACTGTTGCAAGCTTTAAAAGCTATTTTTGACAACAGATTTGTGATTTTACACTTTTTTCAGATTTTAAAGTAATACTTCATCACTCTTTTTTACTCTTCTTCAGAGGTGAATCATGAAACTCTCAATATTCTTAAGTATGTGAGACCTGGTGGGAATTTTGTACCAAAGTTTCCTGTGTTTGGAAAGATTGAAGTGAATGGATTAAATGAAGAGCCCCTTTTCACATATCTAAAGGTATTGTCATTTACACAGTCTATACATGAGTTCTTTAACCTTTATAATTTACTGTTTTTCTGATATTTTCTTTCAGTACTGCTTGACCCTAAAAAAATTAAATGCTGTCATTAATTTCTTGTTCACCACAGGAGTCTTTGCCATTTGTGAACCCTGTTATTGGAGATATAAAGAAATTCTACTGGTGCCCAATCAAAGTAAATGACATTCGCTGGAATTTTGAGAAGTTTCTAATCACTGCAGATGGCATGCCTTTCAAAAGGTACAGTTATAAACCATAAAACTCAAATTAGAAACCAATTAATCCTTAACTTTGTCGGGCATGGGTCTAACCATTATAATGGCTCTAATGTTCCAACTTTACTGCAGGTATGATCTTCATTGCCCCATTGAGAAAGTGGAGAAGGACATAGCAGAACTTATCTGATGGAGTTTGGTCAATATGTCACCAGTGACAGAGTGATGATCCCCCAGTAAATGCACCTGTGCACCTGAGCTGGATCTGATGGGAAGAGGAACTGGCCTCAGGGCTTCAGTGCATTCACTCTGAGGAAAAGTTCCTTTCAGTCATTGGAGAATTTTTTACGTCACAGACACATTTCTCTCTACAATTTAAAATGTATGACACTCCCAAATATGAATAAAACAAATAAAACATTATGAAGTAACTTTTATTTCTGTGATTTATTTTGCTGTTCCATAGATATCAGTATGTTTATATATATATATATATATATATATATATATATATATATATATATATATATATATATACATATATATATATATATATATATATATATATATATATATCAGTATGTTTATAGAATGTATATTCTTTTCTGCATTTCAACGTTTCCAATACTAATTGTGTTATAACTTAGTTTGTCCCTTAAGCCAATCCATACCTCTGATCCTGCGCATGCGTACTTCAGTTTGTTCGCTTGTAGCTGCTTGTAAACATGGCTGGCGTCGGTTTCCGACGGTGGGCCCAAATCCTATCTAAAGGGAAAAGTTCTGGCATTTCAGCCCTTTTGTCGGGATGTAGAGCAGGTCAGTAGAGTCACAGCTTCAGACAATGCTTTGTATACTTTCAGATATGAATAAAAGTTTAAAGTTCAAGCCTCACAACAGCGTAACCTTGACATGCTAGCGCTAGCAACCACTCTTGTATGAGTGGACTCGGATAGAATAACACTGTTGTTATTTCATTCACATTTTCTACGTGCTTTCTGAATTTCACTTGACGTATTACTAACACATGTATGTGTTGGTGTTTCAGCCTCCGGTTCTTCAAAGGATACCGAGCTCGGTCCATACCCGAGTACCCCAAAAGAGAGAGCTGCTGCTGCAAAGAAGTACAACATGACTCTTCATGAATATGAACCGTATCCCGACAACGGCGAGGGGTTAGTTGTGTTTTCAACAACTTTACTACAGTATGCATTTTTGTTTTTGTTTTTGGATCCAAATATATGACTAATTGTATTCCATCATTGTGGTTTCAAAGCCATGGTGATTATCCTAAGCTACCAGATATATCTCAGCATGAGAGAGACCCATGGTACAAATGGGACCATCCTGATCTGAGGAGGAACTGGGGAGAGCCGGTAAGATACCGAGACCTTCGTTCCTTACCGCTGCGGTTATGTATTTTGGGATTTCAGGATGCACATATGTTGTTGTTATAATCTGTTGTAATCACTGCTGAGAAATGCCTTTTTGTGATGTGCAATATGTATTAGTTTTGATAACGCATAGCCTGAAATTTCTATCTGAGAATAAGAGGCTAAGGCATGATGATTCGATATAGCATAAATGTAATGAGTTCAGTTGTTTCAAAACTCATACATCCTTTCACTTTACAGGAAATTTACACACGACAGTGCCTCTGCACCAACCACACTTCTCCTAAATGACAACATAAGCTAATTAATTACAATATACCATTTAATCAACCACTGCTCTTTGTCTATTTGTAGATGCACTGGAATTTTGACATGTACATCAGGAACCGTGTGGATACATCTCCTGGCCCTGTAGACTGGTCCACCATGTGCAAACAACTGTTTGGTTTCATCGGGTTCATGCTCTTCATGTTCTACCTTGGGGAGAAGTTTCCGTCATACCAACCTGTTGTAAGTACAAATCAAGGGGCTATTTTGTATTTTTTGCAACACTCTATTGTCTGGGGTGGGGACATACAGCAACTTCTATATGCTGTATGTTCCTAAGTGTTATCACTACTCATTTATTATATACTTCCAAGGTCAAAATACTTTACAAAGTTAGCAAAAAACTATTAAAAGGGGGGAAATTATTCCAGTAAAAGGAAAATTAGAAAAAGTAATACTTTATGTGCATACCTGTATTTCCATGGCAATGTCTTAGTTGGAGGCCAAAAACAAAAAACAACATTAAAATTGTGGTACCAGTAGAGTCGGATAGGTTAACAGGTTTACCAGTCTGGTTAAAGTTTGTGTAAAACGGTTGAACCAACAATTGCCAGGTGTAGGTTGGGAGACCTAGCAAGATGTTAGTTGGAAGGACACTGCCACTTTATCCATCACAGAAAGCTATCAACAATATCAATTATGTGCAGGTTATTCTGGTTAACTTCAGATAGATGCAACAGTACTTGAGTTCAAATCATTGCTATTATGCACACCTGTTTTTCTCCATTATTTAAATTCCTGTTTCCATTTCTAACCAAAAGTTATCTGGTATTTCAGCTGTCGGAAACAAAACAAGGCTTGTGTTGGGCAGCAACAGCAGGGATGTCTTATCAGAATCAGAGTCCTTTGTTGAAGAGGTGTTGCTATTACTTATATAATGTTACATACAATTTAGTTAATTGCTCGTGCAACGTTTTTTCACAAAATTCTATTAATTTGAGCATGCTAAACAAAATCAGATTAGAAAATGTTTTAATTGATTAAACAGCAATTGTCTTGTTTACAAGAAAATCAGTGCTTTCAAATAAGTTGTAAATGCATAAGATTGTTTAACATTAACAAGGATTTATATGAAATATGTGCTTTGCAGGGATTTTTGTTAAGCTCTGTGACACCTGTGTATGTCTTTGTGTCCAATAGTTAAGACAATGCTGATTTTTCACAAGCATCTTCCTCTTTTTCAGGCCCCGAAACAGTATCCATATAACAACCTTTACCTGGAGAGAGGCGGAGACCCAGAAAAAGAGCCGGAGGAAGTTAAAAATTATGAAATTTAATGACTAAACTCTCATTCTACATGTGTATATTTCTCTCCAGAATAAAGATGTTAAACTTACATTTGTATGTGTGTTTTATTTATGTTGTCGACATAAAGAACATTCAAAAATATATTAAATTTGGTTGACCAGAAACTTTGTTTTTTTGGTTATGAATGTGAGTAAACTGTGCACACAAGCATTTTTATTGGACCTGCAGTGATAGCGGGGTTACTTCAGGTCATTGCCAAAGGGAAAAAGGTCCGTGTCGGCTTCCGTAGCGCAGCGACAACACGGCAAAGGTCGGAAGCGTCCTGCGGCTAAGCTGCTAGCTTGGCTCAGAAGTAGCGCTGCTCGTTTTGTCGTGGATGCGGACTGTCAGGCTGCGATTCGAACTGTTGAAGTGAGTTGCTGTCAGATTAAACTTTATTTTTTCGTATTTTTATTGGCCTTAAATATGTGATATTTGTTAACTTTAGTTGTCAAAAATAATAAGGGTGGTGGCTGTTAGCTCGCTTGCTAGTGCCTCCGGAGCGCCTAGGCTCTTGTCACAAAGATTTGTGATTTGTGGTAGCATGCTTGTGAAATTCTGAAAATACTTATATAAAAATTAATTCAAGTCATAGTTATGTAATTATTTCACCCAAATCCAGTGTTGTTAACCCAGCTGAGCTGGTTCAGTGTGGGAAATTGGTTTGAGAGGCGTAAACGTTTAACGCTAACGTCAGCTAGCCGCAGGTTAGCTTGTGTCCCAATGATTTGTAAGCTGGTAGATAACATTTTAATTATATTTACCTCAGAGTTGATTTCACCACGTCCAATAATATGTACTAAACCCATATAATATGTAAAGGGTGTATTTAAACAAGCTAAAACTGTGAACTAAAGCAGCAGTTTCAGGAAATAGTCGGTGGATAGCTTGAATGGGTGGAACCTGTTTAACTAGGCAGACCGTATGAATTTTGATTTATGAGTATCGCAGTAATTCAAGTTATTTAAAATTTTCAACTCAATTTAAATTTGAAGGATGACAGGTATTTATTATATTTGGTTTAATTTGGTCTCTCTACTCATCCAGGAGCTGCGACTTGTAGGAGACAATGAGGCTGAAGGAGATCCAGAGGACTGCCCACCAGGCCTGGAGCCCAGCCTCACACTATCCCATCTGCCTGGCCTTAGGAACGTCCGCACAGCAGCTTGATGCCTCCTTCAACACCACAGCTGCCCTGGAGATATTTGAGGTGGATTTTTCTGATCCGTCACTGGAAATGCAGCTCAAAGGGTCGTTACCCACATCAGACAGGTAATTCACGCCTGATGAAGGTCTATCTGGAAGATTTTATTGCAGTATGCAGATGATATCTGACTGCTAAGAATGATTTGCTGTGAGTATGCTATTGGTAGCAAATAACTGCCTGTATTGTGTGTATTCAATAGGTTGCACAGTATCGTATGGGTGAATTTTGGAATGGGAGCTGATGGTGGCCGAGGCAGACTGGTTGCCGGTGGTGAAAATGGGATAATTACTGTATATAACCCAGATGCCATCATCAACTCTGGAGCAGATGCCATAGTAGGACAGTCCGACAAACACACAGGACCCATCCGAGCTCTCGATTTCAACCCTTTTCAGGTAGATGTCTGCATATAAAATCTGCAGCATCCTTACAGTCTGTACTCCACTGCTTTTCATTCCAGGTATTTTGCCTCAATTCTCTCCGGATGTTTCCTCTTTCAGAGTAATCTCCTTGCATCAGGAGCAAATGATTCTGAGATATATATCTGGGATCTGAACAACTTCAGCAGTCCAATGACACCAGGAGCAAAATCACAGGTGGGTGTGAGTTCAAACTAGAAATGGAAAACACAACCCCAGCCAGGCAGGTTGCTTCCTGTGTCTTCATGTTTGTATGTCACCATTCAGGAATGAAAGTCACAAGAATGTCTTTGTGCATAGAACTTTGTTTACATTCTCTTTGACTGATTTTAAGAAAGTGAGGCATTTATGTATTTTTAAGGACATTTTAATGAGTGTATTGATCCTACATCACTTGAGACCCTTTCTCTAAAATTGCATGTTCCCACCAGTTTTCATACAGCCTAAAATACCATCACTTTTTTCAGTGGGTTTTGACAGCCTTGGTTTCTTTTTTTTAGCCAGCAGAAGACGTCAGCGTTGTGTCCTGGAACCGACAGGTTCAGCACATCCTAGCCTCCGCCAACCCCAGCGGGAAAGCAGTGGTGTGGGACCTGAGGAAGAATGAGCCCATCATCAAGATCAGTGACCACTGCAACAGGGTCAGTGTGGAATGAAACCCCCCAGTGTCTAGTCATCTTCCACCGAATCGGTGTTTTAAAAATCAACAAAGCTCACATCTCAGCCATATTTTTAGTATTTATTAAAAGATTGGTCCCTGAAACCAATAAAATGACCACTGAAATTCTCTGTGTGGTAGATGCACTGTTCGGGGATGCTGTGGCACCCTGATGTGGCCACTCAGCTGGTGTTGGCCTCTGAAGACGACCGGCTGCCCGTCATCCAGATGTGGGACCTCCGCTTTGCCACGTCGCCCCTTAAAGTCTTAGAGAACCACACAAGGTGAGCTTTGAGCAGTTCGAGTGTCCTTTCTCTCTTTGTTTTGTAGGCGTCTTGTAGACGATACTACTTAGACTTTCTGTTGGGGTTTTCTTTCAGGGGAATTCTATCCATATCCTGGAGCCAGGCCGACTCTGAGCTCCTGCTGAGCAGCGCTAAAGACAACAGGATCCTCTGCTGGAACCCGAACTCTGGAGAGGTATTTGACAGTCACGGTGCTTTATCTATTATCAGTAACATGCGTAACGTTATCCCAACTTTATAGAGAGGCCCCAGATCCTCTCAGATGTTACATTTCCTTTATCTCAGGTCATTTACGAGCTTCCAACGACAAACCAGTGGTGCTTCGATATCCAGTGGTGCCCCAGGAATCCAGCCCTGCTTTCAGCTGCCTCATCTGATGGAAGGATCACCGTGTACTCAGTGATGGGGGGGAGTCTGAAGGCTCAGCAGCAAAGCACGGCAGATAAGGTAGAGGCTGTTCCTGTGTTTGTCCACAAGGTGGTGCTGAGAGATGAATTATGAAGCGAGAGGAAGGGGTCGTCAGGTCTATTTGGCCTCAGTGGCAACAGCACAGGTCACCATGGCAACTAATGCTGCACATCTAACTTGGCCAAATGAAGGGAGTCTAACAAATCAGGAAACAGTGATGATGTCACTAAAGCAGTGTTAAACTATGCAAAATGTGGTGCTTGCGGTTGTTCGTGTTTATCAGTGAACACTTCCTCTCCACAGATTTCCTCCTCCTTTGACACGATGGATCCCTTTGGAACGGGACAGGTGCTGCCTCCTCTGCAAGTTCCTCACCCCACGGTTCAGGAAACTATTGTTCCCCCTCTGAAGAAGCCGCCCAAGTGGGTCCGCCGGCCAGTGGGGGCTTCCTTTGCCGTAAGTGAAATATTTTTGATCGAGCTAATGGTTCCAGCATTACTTCCTCCTCATTTCCTGTGTGACCGATGTCTTTTATTCCCCTTCTTTGTTTGGCAGTTTGGTGGAAAGCTGATAACCTTTGAGAATCCCAAGCTGCCTCCTGTGCAGAGTCCCCAGCCCATCCCCAGACAGGTTTTTGTGAGCCAGGTTACCACGGAGACAGAATTCCTCCAGCGCTCCAGGGAGCTGCAGGCTGCGCTGCAGTCGGGCTCTTTCAACAGCTACTGCCAAGCCAAGATTCACAATGCCAGGTCGGACGCTGAGCAGGACATATGGAAGTTCCTTCTGGTGGGTCCTCATGTCTCCTTCATGTTCGATCCGTAGACAGCGTGTCGGTTCAGCCCCGTGAGCTAACTCACTCTCCTTACAGGTGAACTTTGAAGATGAGGCACGCATTAAATTTCTCAAACTTTTGGGATTCAGCAAAGATGAACTGGAGAAAAAGGTACCAGCTTTAACCGAAATCCATCATTTATACTGAAGCGTTTGGCAAATCCTGTGTCTAAGCATTTAAACTGTCTGTGTTTAGATTTCAAAACGTCTGGGGAAAAGTTTCCAGCACAACGGGCTGGGAGTCGATGCTAAAGATCTGGCAGAGAAGATGCAGCGACTCTCCACTGAGGTGAGCGCACAGGATGTTTAGGTTCAAACCTTCCTGGTCGCCGCGGTGCAGCCCCTTTCTGATGCAACGTCCTCTTGTCTTCCCAGAGGGCAGATGAAGCAGCCGATGCTAGAACCTCAGGTTCTGTCTCACCAGCAGATTTCTTTAGTCAGACCCCAAAGGAAAACTTCCACATCCCTGTGTCGTGTGGTAAAATCTCATGCCGTTAAAACACACACAGCATCTTTTCGTTGTCCGTCGATGACTAATCATCTTCCTGTTCTCTCCAAGACACGGATGGATTGATCAGCCAGGCGCTGCTGGTCGGTAACTTCGAAGGAGCCGTGGATCTGTGTCTGAACGACGGTCGCTATGCTGAAGCCATCCTGTTAGCCATCAGCGGAGGAGAGGAGCTGCTCAAGAAAACCCAGCAGAAATACCTCAGCAAGCAAAAGAACAGCATCTCCATGGTGGGAATGGCTCCAATGTGTTCCCTATCAAAGTGAGGGGGTGCTTTAAGAGCATGTTAATTTAATGTGTCCCCAAATTCAGCTCATATCCTCGGTGGTGACCCAGAACTGGAGGGACATTGTGCAGAGCTGCGAGCTGGACAACTGGAAGGAGGCTCTGGCCGCCCTGCTGACCTACGCTCACCCAGAAGACTTTGCCCATCTGTGCGGTACGGCGCATCACTTCCACCATGACTGCAGTTCTTCATGTACCTCACCCACCCCCCACCTCGTATCTGACGCCCATGTCGTTCCTTAAATGTCGTCGGCAGACACGCTGGGCGGGCGGCTGGAGTTAGAGGGGACGGAGAAGCGCTGCCTGCAGGCCTGTTTGTGCTACATTTGCTCCGGGAACATCGACAAGCTGGTGGAGTGCTGGACCTCGCACCGAGACAGCGCCACCCCTCTGGGGCTAGAGGTATGGAACCTGAGCGGTTAGGAATGTGGTGCAACACGTGTTTCAGGAGTCACCCTATGATTTGTTTGTCTTTCTAACTTTCATTTTTTTGTTAGGATCTTGTAGAAAAAGTAATGATGCTCCGTAAGTCAATCGAGCGCCTCCGCAGCAGTGAGGTGGTGGTCCAGAGCCCCATCCTGGCAGAAAAGCTAACCTGCTATGCCGGGATACTGGCGGCAGAGGGGAGTCTGGCGACCGCCATGTCGTACCTGCCTGACAGCTCAGACCAAGTGAGACCTACAGCCTCGATTCAACATCCCAAACTCCACATTTTCCTGCATTTGAATGGTAGTATTTACTATGTTTTTGTCACCTCCCAGCCTGGGATCAGGATGCTGAGAGACAGACTGTCTCGCGCTCAGGGAGAGGCTACCGCCGGACAGCAGCAGCCTCCAGACTCTTCCATCCGAGGCGGCGCGTCTGCAGCAGCTAAGCCGGCTCCCGCTGCTGAGACTCCTGCACCAAAAGCACAAGTTATGGTATGTGAGTTTTTCTGGCGGATTGCCTCCCAAGCATGTTGGAATTCTCCTCCATAACGGCGTCTGTCCCTCCTTCAGCATCAGTACCAGCCTTCCTCCGTAGCCCAGCAGCAGCAGCCTCCCATACCGTCAGTTTTTACTCCAACCAACACCGGCCCCAGCCTGCCCCCGTCTTCTCACGGGCTGCCCCCCCGCCCTGCCATGCGACCGTCCTACCCCCAGCATCCTTCCCCAGGTGTGTTTGTCGACTTCCAGGTGTCTTGGGGTTGTGTTTGCCGCTGGAGGTGTTCAGTGTTTCTTCTTCTTTTCCAGGTTTCCCTCCTCATCAGACATTCCAGCCGGTGCCCGTTGGCAGACCTTCCTCCTTCCCCCCTCCAGGTCCTTCTCTACCAGCTGCTAGCCTGTCAGGACCCCCACTCCAGCCTCCATCATCTAACCCCAGAGGCCTGCCCCCCATGCCCAGCCCAGGGTTGCCACCGACGGGCTTCATGCCGTCTACCTCTTTACCCTCGGGCTTCATGCCCCCCATGTCCCAACCCGGACCTTCAGTTCCCATGTACCACGGGGGCGTCCCGAACCAGGCCGCTCCCCCAATGGCTTCCGGTCCGTATGCTCCTGTTGGGGCGGGGTATCCACAGGGGGGGCCAGGGGCTCCTGCCGTGAAGTCCTTCTCCGCCGCTGCTGTCGCTCCTCCTCCTCCTCCTACAGGTAGATGATCAGCGGAAGAATTTCTAGCTTGAGTCGGATTTAAACGTCAGCGTTGGGTCAGTTTAAACTTTTCTGACACTAGGTGTCGCTCTACACTCAGCAGGTGTTTTAGTAAAGTGTCACCAGTGCTAACATTAGCAACATGGCAGTTATTGAGCGATTATGATCTACCTACCCAACCCTATCTGCCGGAATCTGTTGCTAATGTTTAGTCATTCTCAGCCCTGTGCCTTGACTTGCAGGATATTATCCCTGGCTGGATGCTCAGTGTGACCCACAAGGTGACAAGAGTCAGGATGTGGATGGATGTGGGATGTGATTGCAATGAATTATTCACTCAGTGACCTTAAAAGTCTCACAGTGTCACAGCTTTAGGTTTTATGTGTAGCTGATCGCACGGCATGTTGCTGTCACCCGGGGTGTTTCAGTGACGTTTGCTTTTGCTGCTTGACAGAAAAGTAGAGGGCTAAAGAATAGAAAAGAATAGTGATGCTGTTTTTTCCATTTTTTTCCACGTTTGAGCTCATGTGTGAGATGGTAATTATTGCTGCTGCCTGAACGCTCGGCTGCAGACGTGGATCTGTTTCTGCCACAGAGACTAACGTCGGCTCAAAGAGCTCGTCTTGTTTTAGAGGGTGTTTGGGTGTAACGTCAAAGTCTAATTCTCAGTCTAATTCTCTTTCTTCCTCCTGAATTTAGGGCCTCATGAAGGCTGGAATGACCCCCCAGCGGTGCGAAGTGGATCCAGGAAGAAGAAGGTACCCCCCCTCTCTATTTATCAGAGGAGTCTTAACACCTGCAGTTGTAGTGACGTCTGTCCTCACAGACTGATTGTGTGTCTGTCTGGTGTGATCAGCAGGTCCCTGATAACTACACTCCACCTGCCCCCATTACCGCCCCCGTCATGGGATTCCCAGCAGAGGCCCATCAGCCGCACGAACGGGGCCAAGTCCCTCCCGGAGCCCCCCAGGAGCCTAGCGTGCAGGTTAGCTTGCGACACGGGGGGCCAGTTGCGTTAAATCCCATCAGCGACGCTCGGCAGACGTGATCAAATCTGCGTTGTTATTTTTCCTCAGCTCCTCCAGCAGCTGCCGGCTGAGAGGGTGGAGCAGAAGGAGATCCCAGCCGAGCACGTGGTCCTCAAGTCCACCTTCGACAGCCTGGTGCAGCGCTGCCAGCTAGCAGCCAGGGACCCCGTGAGTGCGCAGCTTCACGTAACGCACAGCTTTTATCACACGGAGAAAGAATTGTGACCACAAATGTTTTCTCTTTCAGCAAACGAAAAGGAAGCTCGACGACGCGTCCAAACGATTGGGATACCTGTATGACAAGCTGAGGGAGCAGTCGGTGAGAAGTTTAAAAAAAATCAGCTAAGGAGAGACATAAAAGGGATTTCTACCATAACCCAGAGATTTGAAAAGAGACCATTTACAAGCAAGCTGAACTGTAGCCGCTAAGCTAACGCCTGGAGGTTACAGTTGAGAGCAAAACAGAGGGTGTAAATAAGTCTGTACGGTGTCTTGTTTTCATTTAAAAATAAAATATAAATCAACCAGTGAAATACAGTAGAACCTCAAGATATGAGTTTAATTCACTCCGTGACGGTGTTCGTAAGTCAAAGTTTCCCCGTTTAACAGAACTAAGATCGTCTTATTCCATTCCAGCAAGGGAAAAAGCCCCAAAGCCTCCAAAATTATTATTTTTTTTATAATTATCAACCAATAAACATGCAAACTTTACCTGTGAATAATTAATTATATGTAAGTTACGGAAACAATGATAAAGACTGAAAAGAAACACAAAAGTCTGAGAACACACGAGCTACGTCTTTACTCCATCAACGAGAACGAGATCCGGTCTCACTGATGTTGTATCCATCCGCCAACGCCAACAATTCAGATTTTCTCTCGTAAGTCAAACAGAAATATAGACCGAGGGACATCTTGTCTCAAATAACTCATATCTCGAGGTTCTCCTGTACAAAAAAACAGATAAATCGTTTTGAGATTTTTACCAACCCAGACTTGACCCTCATTCTCCTCTGACCTTGCAGCTCTCACACAACATCCTCAACGGGCTCCACGAGATCAGCCGCTGCGTGGCGAACCAGAACTACCAGCGGGGCCTGGAGGTCCACACACAGGTGGTCAGCAGCAGCAACTTCAGCGAGATCTCCGCCTTCATGCCCATCCTCAAGGTGCTCATGACCATCGCCATTAAGCTGGGCGTCTAACCGCCGGACGCGCCACCCAAACCAGACTCCAGTGTTATCACGCTGTTATATATCACGCTGTTATATATGTATTTATTTCTCTTTTTTTGACCTGATCATTCTTTACAAATGAGAATAATTACTGAGAATATTCCCAATCGTGTTACTCATCACTTCTTTTTTTTTCCCGGAGGACTCGGCTGTTCGGATTTTTGTGGATTTTGTCAGTGTTGCTGTGGTAATTTTCCAAAAAAGATGAATGTATTCTGAAGGTGAAGATTTTGTGTAAATTAAACGGATGATGTAATATACAAAGAAATGTGTGCAACCATGTCCAGAGTCCACACTAGACTCTACCCGTGCACATTTTTTAGTGCCGATTCTGCAAGACAAGCATCTCCTGGGGCCGAAACCATGAGAATAAAATTTGGGTTGAACTTCCGAGCTCTCCTGTGAGTTTGTACGAGACAAACTGTTTGATTCTCTCTTTGCTGAGATGACAGAATTCCAAAATAATCCCGGAGAGCATTTGGAAGCGCTGTAACATAGAAGCAGATTGATCTCTTCAGCTGATGTAAGCTTTTTAAGGTGCCATGATTGTCAAAAGCTGTTCTATTTGTTAATTTCCTGTTAGCTTGTGAGAATGGTTTGCTTTCTGATCTGTGTGCTTGCTTCCATGTTTTTACTCATTGCTGAGGTCTACTGGCAGCTCCTGAACAAAAATGGCACTAATTTATGTCGATATTTGAGCTGCAGCTTCCACACAAGCTGCATGTGTTGTTTTTAGAAGGCGTGGTGGTTTTAGATTAGATCATGTTAAGACATGACTACATGAACTGACAGATGAAAACGTGTTTGCTGGTGGTTAAGCCGGATAGTTTCATGGCAGCAGAAGGCAGTGAAGTGCCTCTGTGTTTGTTCTTTTTTGGTTATACATTTATACTGCTTACTTTGCTCATTGCTGGTTTTTTCAAATAAACTCCACTTCAGATGTTTTCACATTTGATTCCTCTCTCTAAATGTGACGAATTACCTCGGTGTCTGTCGTGACATTTGTCACATGTTTTAGAACTGAAAGAAATGAGAAAATTTTCAAAAAAATTTCACACACCAAAAAAAATTAGATGCATAAAATACTTCCTGTGTGTAAATGTAATTTTGCATTCGTAACTCAACATGGTAAAAACTGTTTAGTTATGTAATACACTTCCGTATGACAATAGGCCAACCTAAAAGTCTGGTTTTACTTCTTGTCCCTAAGCATAAATAGTTTGAATACCTTTCTATTATACATGGATACATATACCATGAAGAACACATTTATGCACCATTGTTCTGGGTTAAATAAATGTTTTTAAAAAAAGTTGGTTGGACTTGAAAGCATCAAAATTGGATTATAAACTAATCCGATTTTGATCAGCTTTATTTTGAGCAGTTTTATTTTCTGTACAGTAGAACTCTTCCAACAGTAGGTGGCTCTCTGTTTCACGCACATTTACAGTATTCTGTTTCACGCAACTACAATTAATAGCTCAGAAAAACTACACTGCTGGCTGGGGAGTCATTTCCTGGTTCTCTATCAGAGTCCCGCCCCTTCCGGAAGCGCGCGGAAGACCCCAAATCAGTTAAAGCTGACAGGAAACGGCATAATTAGCATGTTATGACCGATTATTTACGTGTTAAGTAATTATTAGAGCAAACGATGCATTCTTGAATTTATACCGACAAATAACGAGAAAATATACTGTAATTTGTTTTCGCTCTCCATCAGAATCTCGCGAGATATGGAACTCTGGCTTAGCCATATATTGTCGTGATATGAAGCCCACTGTTTGTTATACAGTACAGTAATTATATGCTTTATCGTTCCTACAACACGTCTTTCCCAGCTGCTCTAATCAAACAGTTTCATTTCTCCCTCAGAACGGTTACTTTTACTGTTCCCCTACTTTCCCACAGTCACAGGAGCATGTGAACGCACCATGCTGTACTGTGTTTTTTTTCCGTGATGTGTTTAATGACCCGCTTCGTACACTTTCAGAACCTGAGTCAGTGAGTAATTTGCAGATGGTACAAGTTGTTCTCGCGCCCTTCTTTCATTGGCCCAGCAGGATCATAAGTCGGTTGGTCGTCGCTGATTGGCCGGTTGGGGTCAGACGCTCGGAGGAGCATGGTGAGATCTTAGGGGGGTGAACTGTAGTAACCTCGGTCACCGCTGTCTGGAGTGATGTGGATTTCATCTCCTCACGGATCACACCACGCTGCCGTCCCGAGTCGCGGTAGAGACTCCAGGAGTTCATGGAGTTGTCCTCCTGCCAAGAAGCACTCAGATGTTAGCAGCAGAGGCCAACAAGTCCACCCCAACTAAACTTATACTTCACATGTTCAAATGAAGCACTTGGCAAATGATAATACACACTTACAGTACATTCCAATGCATTATGTATGTCAAGTGGAGAACTGATTAATTAACATAGTTCATAATGGGAACTATTCAAAGTCTAGTCTACAGCTGGTGCTTTCACTAGAGAGATTTATTTAATGAGTAACTTTTACTAGTATCACTAACCAGAAGTCAACTTTTGAATGTTTATTCATGACAATGCTTTTATACTTTAGATTGCAGCACATTATGCATGCTTTTAAGTACTATATATAGTATGTTTGGATTTGTTAATTCTGAATTTCATCACACTGAGTGAAATAAGACAGTAAAAAAAAAAGAAGTAAATTTACTCCTTCCCACTACTTTCTTTCTCAATAAGGAACACTGCATGATTTTTCAGTGTTTCTCAAGGTTACTGAAAGCAACTGCAACCTTGAAATGCTGCCAACATTTAAACACATCATCCAAAGTAAGTTTCATAAGGGAGTTATTTAATTTGATAGCTGGCGCTGCAGAGCATTGGTGTAACACAAACTGGTCACCAGTCAGCACACTGGTCTGACATTCCTCTCTGCCTGGTGTGAAGTATTTTACACATTCAGACCGTTCTTCATCTGCAGGCAATGAAACAGGCAGGATATATTTAACATGCACACGTACCGCGTGTCAGACGCTAACGGGACGTGTTGAGTAATTTTTAGCCCTCGTTGGCTCCAATGTGGAGCAAATATAGCATACATTTAACGTTGCTTTCAGTTCATCCAGCAGCAAAGCACCCAGGAAGAGAAAGCTTTAGATCCAGTCACCCGATGATAATGTGAAATAAAGCTCCCCACTGGTTCTGGGCTGATCGGTCGACCACGCTGGAAAGGTGTGACATCATCACATCAAATCGTAGTTTGATTGTTGGCTGGATTATCAAAGGGATTAGATGACACAAAAAACACTGAATGTATTCTTGTGGCAGTGGATAGGATGGTGGATTTCTGACTAGATCTGGAGCAGATCTGGATAAAGAGGTGGATTCTGGAACGCCAAAGCTGTTCACCTTAACTCATGGTAACTGGTTTATAGATAACTTCATCACACTGATGGAAAAGGGTTTTAAAAAACCTAAACAGACATTTTATTGGACTCAAGGAGGCAGAAATGAATTTAAAAGCCACGTTTAAAGATCCAATCGGTGTTTAAAAAAACTGTACCCAGATTTGCATCGTAGATGATGAACTAAAAGGAAGAGCAACAATCAGTTTGAATTCCAAGTGTATTGAAAATATCTTGGCTTTTATTTGAGAACAGAATACAGTTGAGATCTGACATGAATCCATCATTGTGACTTGATTTCCGGGAAGCTGTAGCGTTTACATGGTGACGTACGGTCGGGTGGCATGGCCAGAGTTGTGTACATGACGTTATAAGGCATTAGGTTGAGTCCTGACTCAGAACAGACGTTTCACGACATAGCCAAGTTTTCTACTCAATAAGAAAAATAAATACATAAATTAAAATCCCAGAAGCATTCCTCTTAACTCAAACATAGATGCACCTGAAACATCGAAGGGAAACCAGACGCCGTGGAGGGGAATCCATCGGCTCTGATGGTCAAAAGACACGCGGCTCCGCGGCACATTACGACTCACCACAACATCGACAACATATCATCATCATCATCATGCACGGGGGTGGCGTTGTGACGCCAGAACTGTCACGAGACGGGCCGCTGCCTTGACCAATGAGATCTCTGCTGGAGATGTGGCAAAGAAACCTCAAGACGATGTCACAGTAGCAGCTTTGTGTGCTCTCACAGACTGCCGAGGTCCTGACAAATAAATCTTGTTCTCAGCACGCCTTCAAAATTAAACATTTCCTGGTTTGGAGTTAAGAATTCAGAATTTTCTCCAGTAATCTTCAAATTTAAATGTATCAACAAAAACTCAGCTAGCCAAAAGGGAATTTTAGCGCTGGCATACCAATCACCTTACATCTGTTGTGTGCCTGTCTAAAAATGACCTGTGTTTCTCACGGCTGTCTGACCCCAAACGCGGCGGCCGAGGCATCATCACCGGATATTCATGCTGCAGTCCAATCTTTATTTTTAGGTTAGCAGACACAGACTACCGCCACCTGCTGGTAAGGAGGGCAACTTCCTCTGATGAATCTAAAACTGATTTGGGAAGCTGAGACCTGATTCAGCAATAAGGCCAAAACACAAAATTTCTTTTCCACTTTTAAATCAATTTTTTTTTTAGTCACAGCTACAAAAGCACAAAAAAAGCTAAATGTCATCAAGGCCCGCGTAAAGCAGACGTTTATCCTCAGAGGATGAAAATGCGCAGCTGTCGGAGGACTGTGAAGCTTTTTCGTCGTCTTGCCTGGAAGCTGACCCCAAGTCCGAACCCCCTTAGCCACTCCAGTGGCTTCCGTCTCCGGTGCGCTGCACTCGGGACCTCACCATCTCGCCGGACACTCTCTTGCAGTCCTTCGCCAGACCCAGGGAGCACATGAGGTCAATGAACCAGGTGGTGAAGTTAAACCCGCAGCCGAACTCGCTGGCTGAGTAGTCGTATGGGAAGGAGTGGTGGTAGTTGTGGAATCCCTCACCTGGTAGGAACAGGAAACCACGGTCAACAGCCAGAAACACCAATTTAAACAGTTTGCAGACAGGTAAGATGTCGGTCCTCCTTCATATGAAAGGCTTTAGCTTAAAAAGGTCAAGGTAACTTTCTACAGTTTGTGATCGTTCTTGTAAAACACTGCTCAAATGCTGAGTCGGATTTAGAATAAAGTTTTTCTACTTCTGGTGATGTATTAACTTCCCACACTTTAACTTCTCTTTTCGTACCTATGGTGCTGAAAGTGACGAATTTGTTCTCCCGGGGGTTGATGGTCACGTCGTAGGGTCTGTTCCCCCACATATGAGCCGCGCTGTTGACCAGCCAGGTGGCGTTCAGGACCAGGGTGTACCTCAGCAGAGCCGGGATGAAGTACCCCACCCACAGGGACTCCCCCCACAGGTAAAAAGGCACGAGCATGGGCACAAGGAAGCACATGAGCACCACTGACAGTTTGTAATGCCTGAAGGGACAGAAAAGGGAGGGGTGAGCTGTCAACAGGTGACAAAGCATACCTGGTTCATAATTACATGTGATCAGCAGACACAGCCCCCCGGCACTGAGGATTAAAATTAATTTATGGAAGATAAATGAAGCCATGAAACACAGTCATGCATGTTGAATTTACATACAGTGAGCTAAAGTTGTAAATGCACCTGTTCCACTTTTAAATGTCACTGAAACACTTTGTTCTTTTAGAAACACAAGAAAAACTATAATTATCTGCATGAATCATGCTGATGCTTTTTAGCGTAGAGACGACAGAGGACGGTACAGCCTGTGTAGAGATCTCTGCACAGCCTCCCATTCATCTGACCCAGTTGTCGTCTACTGTGTTAGTCTGTAAATACAGACTAATTTATGACACACAGCTCTGGCAGGTTAATTCACTCTAGCTGCTGAACTGGCTGACCCATTATTCTTCAGTAAAAAAAAAAAAAAGGAAAAGACTCTACAGCTTGTTTGTGCTTCAAAACATGATCACCTCTGGTGGAAATGTCACTTGCAGGGGAAGGCGGGCCACATTTCTGGCCCTGATCCAAATATTTGGCAGTTACCAGCAGCATGCATTGTCTGAGTCAGCCTGTGTGGAGCCGCTCACCTCTTTTGAAACATTACAACGCCGTCAGCCAGCAGATCTTTCAGTTCAAGCTTGCGCCCCTTCTCGATGACATCAGGGTGTTTGCGAACCAGCAGCCAGCCGATGTGGGCGAAGAAGAAGCCCCGCGAGGCGTTGTGAGGGTCGGCGTCTGTCTCTGAGTATTTGTGGTGAACCCTGTGATCTCGGGCCCATTCATAGATGTCATTCTGTGCATCCGAGCAAAGACAGAGGTTACATAACCCTCCCACGCTGCAGACACAACAGAATACAAGGTAGCTGCTCTTATCACAAAAGGTGTGTTTGATCTACACGTGATCGGTACCTGGAATGCCATGGAGTTAGCACTACAGAGGAAGATCCTTAGAGGCAAAGATGCCTTATAAGATCTGTGACTCCACAGGCGATGAGCTCCTGCAGTAATTCCTAAAGCGCTTATCAAAAAACATAATAGCGCTGTGAGGGGGAAAAAAAACAAAACACATCATATCATCAACATCTAGTGGCGAAGGTGATCCTGCAACAAAGACTGAGACATCTATGATTATATAAATCACACAACATGCAAACTAACACCAACACATCACCATTTAACACAATTGAAATAACTCCAGCATGGCGGAATTATTTTATTTTAATCCTGGATTGAAGCAACATTGAGCAAAGACAAATATCACAAGAAAGTCATCTAACTGACTTAATGACATCTTCTGCAACTTATAGCAAAAAGTTTGAATGGTTTGACTTGAATTCATGAATCACTAATTCAGAATGATGACAATGGCATCAAGCAGAATATTTCTTCCTGTAAAATCACTTGTTTCCCAGTATCTGAATGTCACACCAAACAGTAACATTCAGATATTGGGGAAAAACCAACCGATGCCTGCAAGCATGATAAGACTGGAAGCCTTTAATCTGTTCATATTTACTACTCATCCTTAATGAATTCCAACATGCAGTTTATCTTTCTTCATCTGCATGCTGCAGCATTAAATCTATTATTATACATCCCTGATCTATAATCCAGATTCTATGCATGCACTAGCAGTGGGGAAAGATGACATAACAGCTGTTTTCCACGTCATAAAAACCACTATCAACATGTGGGACTTTTACTTACACCAAAGCAAGGTCAAAGGAGAAGCGGAGGGGATGAGGAATATGGCGTACACAGCTCCTATATGCAATGCAGTCATCGAAAAGACATTTCTCCATACGATTCTCCTGCAGGGTTTGGGGCCCTCTGTCTCCCGGTACGTGTGGTCAAGCGCGTCTTCTCTGTCGGACATGAGCCGCCCGTCCGCCGCCTCCGCCTCCGTCATGGTGGTTCGGTGATGCTGAGCGACAACAACAACAACAAAAAAATCAAATAAAAAATTATAATAATTTCTCGTTTCGCTGTTTTGTTTTTTTTTTGTGACGAAAAAACATCAGGGAGGCTTATAAATCTCTTTGATGTATATATTAGCTGCTTTTCTGGTTAGCCGAGCTAGCTTGCGCTGCCGGAGAAAAAGAAGGCGGTCATGTAACGATGATGCTGATTTATATTCATATATTTATATATTTATACATTCACCGCGATGTGTAACAGTGATTTTACACCTGTAGAACAAAAATATGGCAGATAAATAACTCACCGAACACTTGCAGAAGAGATGCTAACAATGATATCCCGGTGTGTTAAACTACAGTAACCAAGACAGGGAGACTGATAGCAGCTCCGCAGCGAAAGTATCATTAAAGCGCTGGAGCGCGAGGTGCGACCGACCAATCAGCACTCGGGTGCCGACTCAGCCTCCGGCTCTGATTGGCTGCTTACTTATCTGCTGTTCACCTTTTATTCATTCTCTAGCCAGATGTAGGATGTGCTTTACTTTCCCCGGAGAGCAGCTGCTGCTGTCCGGTGACGTCTCGAACCGGGCACATTCACATTTTTTGTTCCGTGTCAGAGAGTTTAAATAAAAGATGGAATTTGAATAGAACGGATCCAGTTTTACAGGCATAACAGTGATTATTATTGTGTGACGTCATTGCATGGAAAAAGTATAACTTGAAACTAAATGTGCGGGTGCTGTTAGATGCAGCAAATCCGAAAAGCTTTAAATATTATGCATGAGCGCCACAAACATTGCAGCACTACTTTCCAATTCTACTTATTAGTAAAAAAAAGTATGAAAATATAAATAAACTGCAGTAAAATGCATAAACTGAGGTGAAATTTATATTCAAACGAAAGTAGGTTCAAATAAATACACGTCGGTAACCTTTATTTTTAAAAATACTATTTGTCTCCATCTAGCGGGCAAAAGCGCAATGTGCAACAAAAAGCATCACAGGCAGCTACAATCTATTTGAACAGGTCTCTATGCACCCATGGCCAAAATGGACACACAGATAAATTAATACCACTGACTGTTGTTGAATTTGCAGCATCTGGGATGTGACGTCATCACCAGGCGCCTTTATTTACTTCTGGTCCAGTTAGCCGCTGCGATGGAAGTAAACAGGGACGAAGCGGAGCGCTGCATTGATATTGCCACCGCAGCGTTGACCAACGACCAGCCGGAGAAGGCGCAGAGGTTCCTGGAGAAGGCGCAGAGACTTTTCCCGACGCTAAAGGCCAAAGGTGAGTTAAAATGACCGAGTGTCGGACACTGCTTTAAGCTGCGGAAGTACCCATCATCATCATCATCATCATCATCATCATCATCATCATCAACAGCTGCAGCATCACCTGCATCTGTAGCGGCAGTGGCCCGGCCTGTGATAGCATGTGAGCTAACTGTTTAGCTCATGATAGCATCTCCTGAATATCATGAAGGAAGAATACCGAAATATTAGTATGTGATTAGACAGTTAGACGACATTGTGTTAATGAGTATATGTGTGTAGCTGTTATTAAAGGTTTGTCCACAGGTCCATTCCTCAAACCAGGCTCAACAAACTCTGAGTTTTCTGTTCTAAACGGTTCCACAGGCGCAAAGTGCAAATGGCATCAGTTTAAAATCCATTATAACATATAATTAGGTTCAATAACGTTTAACTAGGGGCTCATAGGACGTGTATTCCGGGTCTAAACATCCTCCGCTGAAGCCAGGCTATCTGAATTAATTGTGCTTCGACATCTATCGGCTTACCGAGGAACGGACACCCCATGTCTGACAGCTGCTTCGGGCTCAGCAGGAGGGAGGACACAGGGATAGGTTCAGTTACAATGGTAACCGACCTCCGTTTAATTCATACTCTTTCTGAAATTGAAACGTCAGAGTTTTTCCTCATATCACGGTTAACAAACTCAGTGTTTTCATAAAACTTTCTGGAATACAGTTACACCCCAGAAGGAAAGGGATCTGGGCAGTGACGGTTACCGTCCTACAAATCTGATTGGACAAAAGAACTGCCCATCGTGTAAACCTAAAGCGTGATTGGCTAACTGCCCCGTGAGAGGCAGGACCTTCGTTTGAATCAAAGTACCGTACTTTTGGAAATGTGTATAGCGTGTATAGCTTACTTTTGGAGGTTTTTTGTTTTCAAGACTGAGAATAAAGTAGGTAAGCTTATATTATATTTGTCATATTTATTATATTTTGTCTGCCACTAAGAGGTGCCGTGATTGGTTGTTAAATACTGTATATCTTTATTCCTTAGGATAAAATTGTTAGTTAATCAGTGTTTAAGAATAGTCAGACACTGATCATATTAATTTAAGTAGATATAAGAAAATATAAATCAAAGTTGGGTATCATTCACTTTCTGGCTGATTGATACCTACAGGTACAGAGTATTTATTAATTAATTTGTATATTAAGTGCAAGTTTTAAAATCTTGTAGCTCTGCTGGAGCTAATAGCAAAGAATGGATTCACACCTGGGGGAGGTGGCGTCTCAGATGTCAATGGAGTCCCGAGGTTTCGACAGCAGAACACCAAGAGTGAGGAAACCAAACCCGAAGAAAAACCCTCGGACACGTCCAGACCCTATACTGCAGATCAGCTGGAAGCCGTGAGGAGGTGAGACAGTAATCATGTTATTCAGGTAATGGTCACAGTCTACCTGTCACTGAGACTCATGTGTTCTCTTCCCAGGATAAAACAATGTAAAAACTTCTATGAAATTCTCGGGGTCCAGGCCGATGCGTGTGAGGATGAACTCAAACGATCCTACAGAAAACTGGCTTTGAAATTTCATCCAGACAAGAATCGTGCTCCGGGTGCAACCGAGGCATTTAAAGGTGACCAACCATCAGTAAATATGGTTGCAAGAGGTGCTTTTGTGATGCTCAGACATAACCTTATAATTAACTTCCAACAGCTATTGGGAATGCATATGCTGTTCTGAGCAATGCTGGCAAAAGAAGGCAGTACGATCAATATGGAGATGAGAGGAGGCATCCTTCCAGGCAAAGCCCCGACAACGGAAACTTTGAGCCGGATATTTCACCTGAAGACCTCTTTAATATGTTCTTTGGGGGAGGCTACACATCAAGTTAGTGTCTTTGTCTTTGACTAATACTCAGTGTGGTGTGTTATTAAACATGTACTCCATTTTTCCAGCCAATGCTAACGTGTACGCTAACGGACGACGCAACCAGAGGCGAGAGCGACGGGAGCGACAGCGAGACGTAAGTCGTGAAAGTGTCTTTCAGAGAGGATAGAAATGAAATAAACATAATGGAAAGTTAACGGATCGTTGTCTCGTCTGGTGTATGTGACGCCGGTGTGTTCTCTCTGCAGGGAGGCCTCGCACTCTTCGTTCAGGTCATGCCCATCCTCATCCTGGTCATTGTGTCAGCTCTCAGTCAGATCATGGTCAACAGCCCCCCGTACAGCCTCAGCTTCAGACCGTGAGTGTCTTCCCTATCCCTGGCTAAATAGTGTTTAAGTAGATTTCATAACCTTTACGTCTTCCAAAGACATCTTGTTCGATATAAATAACGTTTACGCTGCCTTCATATTGCAAATAATCACAAACCTCTCTTGTATTTGCAAGGACTGCTGTTTCAAGTCACAATAACAGAGACAGACAGTCCCAGATCCGTCCTTCTCACGCTGCTTTTGGTCATGTGACATCTCTCTTTATCTCCACGCAGGTCAGCGGGTTACACACAGAAGAGGCTGACGGAGAACCTGAAGGTGCCGTATTATGTTGGGGAGCAGTTCTCCAAGGAATTCACGGGAGTGATTTTGAAGAACGTGGAGCGCTCTGTAGAGGATGATTATATTTCCAACCTTCGCAACAACTGCTGGAAGGAGAAACAACAAAGTAAACGTTGCTTCTTTGTGTATTTAATCCATGGAAATAGCTGCTTCTGCTTATAACAGGGGCGTGAGAGTCATAATGTTTCTCTTGCTTCCTGCAGAGGAAGGCTTGCTTTACAGAGCTCGCTACTTTGGAGACTCCGATCTGTACCAAAGAGCCCAAAGGGCTCGCACGCCGAGCTGCGCCAAGCTATCCGAGATCACAGCTTCATTACACGGCTGAGGCTGCTTTCACCATTAAAAGCAAGTTCTCCACACAAACGCAGTATCCTCATCTCTGAACACCTTTCATTTCATTTCCCAAACTAATTCTCTTTTTGTCCTCCTCTCAGGTTTCCAGAATCAACACTAAACATTATTGGCTGCAAAGAGACAAGCTTTAACAATCTGGAGACCGAAAAAGAGCAACTTTCACAAACCAACAGCAACCGACATCAAACTGACCACAAGAATGACACGAAACTTTTCTGTGGAATTTTAGTCAGTCGACTGAAATTATATATAAAGTTAGTTTAATGTTATGAAATGGAAAAGCCATTCAAAAGAACAGTTCACCCCAATAACGAGAATTCTATCGTAATCCCCTCTCCTCCATGCTGTTATTAAAGTCAAATGAAGTTTTTTAATCCACGGCAACACAATATTCTGCTTAACAAGTAAACTAAACTAAAACTACATGATAAAACATAAAATAACTTTTTAGGAATAAAAAGACTTTGTGGAGTCTCTAAGCTAACAGCATTAGCATGTACATGTACTGGACGGAGGTGTGTTCACACGCAGTCGTTTGTAGAAATGCAACTAAACTAGATCTGACGTTGCGTTTACTTCTGAGTTGCAAGTAAACACGCCGTTTGTGTGTTCAGTCAACCTGCAGTGCATCTACAACATTTTGCGTTCATGCACCGTTAGCACACTGGGTTGTGTGCTAACAGCTGTAGCTTAGTGGCTAGGAGAAAACATCCAACTTTCTGTTGAGTTGGCTTTGTTACGTTATTTTTAAACTTTGTGGGTGAACTGTTCCTTTACAAAAAAACCCAACTCATCCTCTTGATAAGAATTCAAAGGAATTCCAAACTCTCGCTTGAAGCTGACGGAGGTCTGGTGTGAAACCAGAACGCAGTGAGGTTAGATTTTTTTTCATGTAGCAGCTGATTAGACACCACAGCGAACGCGTCCTCTTCTTTTATGCAGTCAGATCAGCAGAGGAGATTTTTGCTGATTTGACTCCAGAATGCACATTCTGAAACTATGCAGGAATAATGTGAAACCTCAGATGGATGCACACCGTCTTGTCCCACACCTGAGATTCGTCTTGTTCTGCTGTGTGTGTGAGACATAGAGATAAATATAAGAACGTGACCCCTCACTTTCTGCCTCCTTAAACCATGTACAACATCTTCCCTTCATAATAAAAGCCAAGGAAATAAGATTTGCCCCCTAAAACGGGACTTCAATAGGCTCTAGCTTCAGAGCATAATGTATGTGACGTGGAAAAGCTTTTTGTCTCACTTAAGTTCATATTCTGCTATTTATTTTTTGTATTATTTATTGTAAATGCTTTATCATTCTCACTTTTTCCTCCTTCTTTTTACTCCTGGATGAAAATAAATGTGGGTACTTAAACCTGTTGGTGACTCATCGCTCTGAACAGAACACAGACAGCAGCTGAGTCAGCACATCGCCAGTAGGTGGAAACATGGCTTGGGACACGTTCACATTTTTTGGAGGACGTGCAGAACGGGCAGGAATGGAACCCTACGTGCTCAGCTGTTTTCAGCACATGCTGAACCTCTCAGTCCATCCTGCATGTCAGCTGTATTGAACACCTTCATCATTATCATCGTCATCATTCTGTGCATTTAGCAGAATCAAACCCCCGTATGAAACAGGTTTTGATTTTCCTACATCTCTTCATGAAACCTGGAAGCATGATTTCACATGGATCCAGGCTCCAACATTATCTTTCATGACTAACAAAAGAGGCAAGTAGCAAGGGATCATGGGAGTTGTAGGCTTCATTGTTAAAACATTCTCCATGGATGCCACTAGCTTAAACTACATGAAAATGCAGCAAAAACCCCTTTATGATGGTGGAGGGGTTGTTATGCTGGTTTTACAGACATCAGATTGAAGAGTTTATTGCAAGATTTTTTCATAATCTTACATTTAAGATAATAAGACAGCAGAAAAGAGAAATGGTTAAAAAAATAATTTATTAGCAGTCATTAAAATACGAAAAGAAAAAAAAAACAGTGCAATGATGAGAGTATTTGAATGTCAAATAAATAAAGACGAGAGCAGGACAGGTCCACACAGAAACAAGATGAGCTCTTAGCAGTGGTAGGCCTTCTCTTTTAAATTGAAGCGGTTCAGTTCACTTTACAATGAACAACCATGAATAGAAATGAACAATGGTCCACTATTAACGTATATAGCTAGCTGCCGTTGTGTGGTTTCAATAGAAACTGAGGTACGCACTTTAATGCTCACAAAATGCCTATTTATCAAATATATGGTGATGGTACATTATAACATGAATGTCTGACCATCGGCGATGGAGAAACGCCTGCTCCAAGTACCATAAAGTTTGTCTCCCTACAGTGGGAACATGTCAAAGTCCGTTCTTACACTTCAGAAGGGATAATATACAGTTTCTGTTGCCATAGCAATAAGGCCCGACAATAAAACGGTAAAACATTCGTTGGTCTCTAACACAGTTCAACACTCCTCGATCAGGAGCTCTTCAGAACAGTACAGCTTCTTCTTGATCACACGGAAACCAGTGCTTAGTTTGATGGCCTGCCTCACGACGGGGGTGGAGGAAGACTTGGGGCTGAAGAGTTCTTGGATTTTGGGCCACAACCCCCCAGATTCCAGCCTCAGCACCAGAGTCAGCTGGAAGGTCGGGACAAGGTAGGGGTCCACAGAGAGCTGCCCCATGCTCTCGCAGGAGGACCCCTGCTCCACGCAGAGGTCGATGAGGGCCCCTCTCAGACCGCAAGGCTCACTGGCCGCCAGGTGAAGCAGCTCCTGTCCGATGTGCTCCAGGAGCTTCTCCGGGATGAGGAGTTTGGCGCACCTCAGGGCGCAGTCCGACTCTTTGGCTTCTCTCAGGCTTCCTTCAATCAGGTCCACCACTTCCCTCAGGATGGTCTCCTCCATCGGATCATAAAACCGTTCTTCCGCTGAGACATCCGACCCTAAATGAGAGACGCCACTGGGTTACAAAAAAAAAAGAAGAAAAAAAAAAGGAAGGTGCACACAGGAAATTCAACCGTTAACACTGGTGGTGCTGGCTAACCTGAGTCTGAGAGGTCGCTCCTGCTCCCATTGTTGGACCCCGACTCCATGCTGTTGTTGGATGTCAGTCTTTGCACCAGTTTACCCCAAGACAGCCTCCTGGGGCTGCTGTCCACCGGGGAAGGGGGCAAGCTGCTGACATCGGTGGGTGCAGAAAGAGCTGGCATGGTTGTCCTCTTTGCAGTATTCAACAGCATCAACTGTTTATGAGGAAACAAATACAGCAAATTGACACTCAAGCTCGAAATAGAATGCATTAATAAGCAGATTTATTACACATAAGTATCGATGAATTAAGAATACAAGCCTGGTAAACAAGTTTGCATTGCGAAAACATTTGCTAAAAGCTTTTTAACTGTTTAAAATTTGAGGAAAAGCTAGCAAAAAGAGGGAATTTCATTTAATACTTACATCTTATTGGAAATAATGGCGCCGTTTGAGTCCGATGTCGATGTTAAAGATGTTTTATTTAACGGGTATTGTCTACAACAACAGCTTCTCTGCTCTATGTACCCCTCAGGAAACCACGTCCGTCTCGACAGCTGCCAAGCTCTGCGGATTTGTCCTGCAACAATGTATTTATAGAGGATTTGTAGGCGCCGCCCACCTCTCCGGGGCCAGCCAATCAAAAAGAGAGGCACGCCATCTGCGCTCTGTCCTGCCTGGTAACATGCCAGCAGAGAAGGAAGACAAACAAGAGGAGAACGTGGAGGAGGAGGAGGAGGAGGGTCCGGGTGATGAATAGCAGACCACAGCACTGTAGAAAAGAACAACGACTTGTCCAGACTTGTTATTTCTTTGTTTAATGTTCGCCATATGTTTAAATAAAAGCTTCATTTGTGGATTACTGGCAGCACCGGTGTCCAGCAGGTCCGTGCAGGCGAACCTCAGCAGGTCCAGTGTTGCATTGCACATTACGTCATCTGTTATGCTCAAGCATTACATCAGAATTTTTCATTTGCCACACGGAGCTGCAGCTCATCAACACCGTCATCTGCATAATGCACCGCTGTGCGAGGTTGAAAGCTGTTTATTTCATTAAAATTTGCAACATCTTTTATTCACACTCGGCTGGAAAACTGTTAAAACGTGCAACAGAGACACAGGACTGTCACAAAGCACTTTTTTTTTTTTTTTTTACACATTGTTCTTTTAATGCTGCTTTACCCTTCACTCCTACAGATCAGAGATGAATAATCATACTGTACTGCATTAAATGATTCTAACAGCTTTAGTCACTAGCTATGCAAATGAAGATTTTTCAGATAAACTCATGACACAGTTGGAAAGAAAATTTTGCTACTTTTTAAAATCTAAAACCATTTCATAAGTTCTATTTCCTCCAAAGTGAGAATTATTTCATAATGTTTTAATATCTCTAAGGTTTGGACTGTTGTTTGTGCAAAGCAAATACATTTCAAACCAAAAATCAATTGATTAATGGAGACAACAATCAGCCGAGAATCTATAATGACCCCTCCCCCGCTACAAACACACACACACACACCCACACACAACACACACACACACACACACACATACACACACACACACACACACACACACACACACACACACACACACACACACACACACACACACACACACACACAGGGGTAAAGAAAGTAGGATGAAATTGGGTAGAAATTATCTAAATTGTCTGAACTGTACAGAAACAAATTGATTTCGTAACAGCATAAAATTTATTGTGGTCATAAAGTCTGTTATTGTGCTCTAAAGCAATAAAAGGGCTGTTGTAACAGTTTTGTTTGTCCAGATGGAAAAACACAGGCAGGAGAACAGAAAACCAAGACTTGTGAGGTGTTTTCGTGTCTCAGAGCTGTACTGTACGGACGCTACACGCTCAGTGTTTGCTCAAAGAAATGTTTTTGGAGAGCATCCAGATATAATTTGTGCCGCTGCACGTGAGGGGGATGGACCACAGTATGGCAGGGAGGAACTGGGATATAAACACGTGTGGGGACAGCATGTTCTGAGGAGGATGTTGTGAATTCAGTTGTCATGAAGATGTTTTTTGTGAAAATTCTTGGAAAGTATGTGGTGTAACAAACCTCTAGCTGACTCCTCCAGGTGAGGGCGTGTCTTCTGATGACTGGACCTGGCTTTACATTCAGAACAGTACATTCTGTTTGCCTGCCCCCCACCAAGTTCTGTGTTTCCTGGTAGCTTTCCAACACAAAAGAAGTCTGCTCAGTGTGGCGGACGGGGGACAAACAAACAGCTACTGACCTGAGGCACGTCCAAGCAGGCCTCCATTTACAATCTGTCTTTGTGTTGTTGGAGCGACCAACACCCAAAGAAAGACACTGAGGTCTTAGCTTTTATTAGCTGCTGTGTCACCATTACCAGAATATTCTCTCCCTCCACCCAAGCAAAACAAGGTTAGGAATAATCTGTGTTTTTAAAGTCTCAGGTGTTGTTCATTTTGCCTCCTAACTCTGCATTTTTTTGTTTTTGTCTCTAAATGTCTGCATTGTTCTCTAATCTTATTTTAACTTTGCATTGTTTGAATCGTCCTAATAAATTAAGTTTGGCTCATTAACACGAAGGCTAAGAGCAAACTCAAACAAACAGCTCTCAAAAAAGGTAAAAGATTTTGAATTGTTTGGTCATTAGTTTAGAAAAAGAACATTTTTGATGGCAGGATTTTATTTTGAAAAAAATAGCAAGTCATTTAAAAAACAACAAACCATGCTCACACAATAGCAATAAAGTACATCTCACATTCAGTTAACTCTACACAACAATACATAATTTATAGAATAAAGCCACTCAGGACGGATAGTATTTATACAAAGAAATAAACTATGTGTTCCTATTTGGCTCATTTATTCAACACAGGCTTCAGAATCTGTTTATTTATGAAGGTGTAAAGCCCAATAGTTGTTCGATTGGTTTGTAGCGCCACTCGTCTGCTTCCAGCTCTTCCACCAAACTTGCTAGTTTCTCCATTCGAGACACTTGTTGATCTGGATGAAGATAAAATTGTTGCTTTAGGAGGGACCAGTTTCTTTCAACGAGCCATATTTTGCATGAATAGTTTCAGACTCACCGTGTTTAACTTGTTTAAGTGTGGAGGCCACTTGGTAGCTGAATACGGACTCACATAAAAATCTGTCAGAGCCATCTAAAAGATACAAGAAATTACAAAGGAAGTTAAATCCTAAAGAATATTTGGCCTCTAGCCTTGGTCTTAAATTCAAAAGTAGAGCCTTCATGCCAACCTAGAATGAAAATTGCATCTAGATTCAACGCAAATTTCAGTACTATATCTGTTTTTGACCTTGTTGTACAACACAGGGAACAAAGTAGAAGCACAACCCGACATGGCCTTTTATTTTAACACATAAAACCTATGTGGAAAGTCAAAAAAACAACCATAAAATGACAAAACCACTGTTAAATTTTAACAAAATTACACAGCCAATGTATTACGAGCAGTTTCAGAGCTGACAACAACGTTAGAAGTTCAGGGACTGGTAACCCACTCCTAGAACTTATAATCGTAGGTTTATCATAACGATTTAAGATTAAAGATCTTTATTTGTCATTATACAGATGGTACAACAAAATTACAAGGTCAGATGGAGAGTTGGTCACAGTTCATCATTGAGAAACACAAATATGATCTTCCATTATTGCACAAAACAGATCTATTATTCGACTGGAGATTTTACCTTTCACAAGGTCATCAAAGTCATCAAAATTGATTTTAAGTTTGTATTATCTCAGCCACAATTGTGCAAAATGGTCTCTGCACTGGCCTTTTATCCAGATTATGTGATGAAATATTACTATATTGATATTTATGATACTCCTGTAAAAAAAAATGTACAGGAGGACGTACATGACGTAATGACTACATGATAGCCTGTGTGTGTGTGTGTGTGTGTGTGTGTGTGTGTGTGTGTGTGTGTGTGTGTGTGTGTGTGTGTGTGTGTGTGTGTGTGTGTGTGTGTGTGTGTGTGTGTGTGTGTGTGTGTGTGTGTGTGTGTGTGTGTGTGTGTGTGTGTGTGTGTGTGTGTGTGTGTGTGTGTGTGTGTGTGTGAGCTCACCTTCCATCATTTCTCCTGCGCCTTTGGGGTACGTGTACAGGACTTTCCTGGGTGGGATGAGTTCCGAGGCGCTGAACCCAGAGCCGGTCACCGAGCTGCCGCTGACGCCTCCCGCAGAGGAGGACGACGAAGACGCAGCCATTCCCTTCTAAACTTCAAAAACACACAAGAAAATCACATCAAATGTCACAGTTATAAACTCTGACACACACAAGTGAACAAAACTAGTTTTATGAACGCAAAGGCAGCGAATGTTCGCTCTGCAGTCTAACAAACCCAAGATTAGATGTTTGAGTTTGACACATTCGACACAGAGTTAGCCTCTATGCTACTACAAGTTAATGGTGATTGCTAGGAAGCTAACTATCGAGCTAACACCAATGTAAGCAACAGCTTCATGTTAATGTTACCAAACAAAACGCGTTACAAATACAGATTAATGTAACAATTTAACTTACAGTCGACGCCAAAATAAATCGTTAAATATTCTAAATCTGCGCAGTTGTCTCTTGTTTGTTTAGCTGTCTTATTGCAACTTTACGACGAGCGCTCAACTTTACGTTCGGAGTGACGACATTAGTCGTAAAGCAGGAAACCCGGAAATAGAAGCCAAATTGATAACCAGCTCTTTTTGACGTCTGTTTATGTTTTTTGGTTCGCTTAGTTTATCTCATTATGGATGTTTTACGTCCACCTCTTATTAATATAAAGGGAAGAATATACAGAAGAAATATAGTTAAGGAAGAACATTATGAAGAAATAGAAGAAGAAGATTTGACGTACACGGGGCCACCTGGTAGCTTTTGTCATTATAACTAGCATGAAAATATATGATCCCACACAGTCTTACAGACTGTACCTTGAGTTCATTAAACTAAAAGGTGACGGTGAGTTTATTTACTTGTGGTTTCCCATGTTTTAAAAGGTGACGAACTTGAAGATGAAGCTTGCGATGCCCATGTCATTGAACAAACTAATAAAGGATTCCGCTGTGCCATAGATGTGCCGAGTGCTCTTTACAAGTGAGTTAACAATAAATTGTATTTTTGCTCGTTGTATCTTCTCTACCGTTAGAATTTATCCAATTATCTTAAATATAAGTTAATAAGTTATAAGACAATTCATAAAATTAAATAGGAAACGTGTGTTTCATGTGATGCAATCTTAACATATTTTTAGATAAACACAGTAGTTCATTTTTTTAAATTCCTAGAGTGTTGAAAGCATAATGTGTTTGTTTACTTGCATACCCTACAGATATATCATTGGGAAAAAAGGCGAGACACGCAAACGTCTGGAATTTGACACAAAGACGTCAATCAGCATCCCAAAACAAGGAGTAGAAGGACAGATTGGTGAGAATTAGGAGCACCACGGAGGTTTGACAGCATTCTAAGGCACAAAATATAGTTTCTAAATTGCCTTCCTTTGCCCAACAGTTATCACAGGTCCCCATAGAGCATCAGTCTCATCTGCAGTCACACGAATTGAAGTCCTTACTGAGGGTTTCCGGAAAAAGCAACCTTTCTCTCATTTCCTGTCATTCCCTCTGAATGATCCCGAAATCCAAGAAGGATTCCTGAGATTTAAAGAGGAGGTGTTGAAGCAGTGTTCACAGGTATTGTAGAAGGAAAAGTATGGATGACGACGATGCAGCTTACAGCTTTCCTTGAATTTGTTGATATATTATTTTTATCCGTGTAGGATCATGGCGTGGAGGAAAGCATCTTTCAGAACCCTGCAAAGCTTCACCTGACAATTGGTACCCTGGTTCTGTTGAATGACGTGGAGGTGAAGAAAGCAAGTGAACATCTGAGAGAGTGTGAAAACATCATCAGGTAGACAAGCAATGTTATTGTATGATGGATTTTACTGTGTTAATAAAAAACATAATGTGTGGAAACACAGTACATGCATGATTTAAAGTAGAACAATTTTGCTCGCGTAACTAGTTGTTTTTAAAAATAAAATGGGTGGAACTAATGTCAGCATGTTGTCTGCATTAAATGGAGTGAATGTAGAGATTTATGTCCTGGCCTGAATTATCATCCCGGTCCACCTTGTCTGAACCAGCATGAAGAACAACATCCAATTAAAAACTGGTGTACCATAAATCATACAGCCGACCTGCTGGGTGAGTTGTGTTTGCTGTCTGCCATCAGGGACCTCACAGAGGGAAAGCCTCTGCCGTTGAAGGTGACAGGCATAGAGTACATGAATGATGATCCGGCCATGGTGGACGTGTTGTATGCCAAAGTCAACGTGAAAGACAACTCTGACAGGTGAGTGGATGGAAGTTGACACCTCACAAATCTCTTCTGCTGAAATCCCAATTTTCCGGGAATGTTATTAAAAGTCGGTGCTCTTTAACAGTTCAGGTCACCCAGGAGTTTTATTTCAGTCTTGATCGACTCATCTTGAAATTTCTTTGTTTCTCAAAAAATCTGCATTCTCCTTAAGTGATTATTTTGCATGGCTTGTGTGTTATAATCGAAAGAAATGATTTGAAAAGATGTGATTCAAGACTCCTCATTTAGTAATTAATTTAGTAATTAATATTTCTTACTTGGGCTGTGTGGTAATGCTACGAGGTCATAGGCGACAGTCTAGTGAACATTTTATCGTATAAAAAATGTATGTTTAAATCACTGAGGTGCCAGGGCTCCTAGAGGTTTAGATCATTCCACATGAGCTATACGGAGTGTGTCTTATATTTATAGAGTGCTGTCACACTGTAATGGACTGACACACCTCACCTGACTTCACACAAGGATAAGATTTGAATAGATTTTGACCCTATTTTCACTTTCGGATGACTCGTCACTTTAAGGTTGCAGGTGATCGCCGACCGGCTGGTGGAACACTTTGTGTCGGCTGGCCTGATGGTCAGAGAGTGGGACCGGGTGAAGCTGCACGGCACTGTGATGAACACTCTGTTCAGAAGAGACTCCACAGGTACGGACATTAAGCTTCACCGGCTGAACACCACAGTGCCCGCTGGCTCCCGCCCACATCCTGTTTTGTCCGTGTCCCCTCATTACACTCCGGCTCCGGCCTGATCCTCGACAACACAACAACACATTCCTGACTGACGGCACGGAGCGGATCGTTCTCCGTTTGACCACTGCTCTGTTTACATGCAGCAGGCAGCGCGTTTTCCAAGTACTCTGACAATGGTCGCATTCATTTTGGCTGTGGATGAAGTCCAGCCCCAACAACAGAGCACAAGCGAGGGGCGAGTCTCTGACTGGGGGGGCTGCCAGCACAGAGAGGAGCAACATTAAAATTCAATGATTTCCTTTCTGCTGCTCACAAACTAAATGACCTTGATAGTCATCTCACTGTCGCACCCAGCAAACACGATTATTTCATCAGGAGATAGGCGATCTGTGTTCGGTGTTTCATTCCATTTGTTTCTCTGGTGTTTTTCCAGTCGAAGACACCGGCGGCCCAAGAAGACAAACCCCAAATGAAAGAGAGGCTTTTGATGCCAGAAACATATTAAAGGTTAGATTCAGTCCTTCCTCTCCCATTCTGCTGATGAAGACTTCAGTAGGATTCTTTAGATCTTGCCTAACTATTATTTAAAATACACAATAAAACAAATGAAGACTGTTTATTCGTGGAAGAGAAATAAATCTTCATTTCTCTATTTTGGCTGCTCTGCTTCAGAAAACTGTTGCAACCCCGTCTGCATATTCATGATACTGTGGCTGGCGTTTGGAATCCCATTTGGATATTAGAGCTTTGCACTTTAATGGGTATTAAATTAGAGAGATTTTGGTCTTCTGGGAGGAACACTTTGATATCACTCTTGCATGGACCGAGGATAATCAGGCTAATTTAAGGGTTTGACTCACTGTTCTGAAAATTGCAAAAGGTGCAGTGATTCCATGCTGGTACTAAGTGATAATGTTCCCAGAACAGCTGCGATAATAATACTAATAAGATGTTAACCCACCTGATCTGATTGGAAGGCAGGGGAAGCCAAAAATCAATGTTTCCGCACAATTTATTAATATGTTCTTGTTTTCCAAAGAAGTTGTTATTTCTGGAGACACAGCAACCGTTCCAACACCTTGCATCAAATTCCTTCCAGTTTAAACATTTCTGTTTGTTTCCAGTATCTAAGCTGAAAGCGACCTCCGGGGATTCAATGCAAATTCACAAAGCTCTAAAATCAAAGTGTGTTTACTTAAACATTTAAGGGAAAAATAGATTTTTTTTACCCACTTGTCACAACCAGATTAGTATTTCCTTGGTGACTGACACCTGAAATGTGAAATCGACTTCATGCTTCACATGAAAACTTGCTTCTCACCCGCTCAGCTGCGCGTTACCATGCCAACGCCACGTTCATGAGCGACAGCCTGTCAGCTTTCCTTCACAACTTTTTAAATATGTCGCTGGCTGTTTCTATTTAAAAGGTTTAGTGTTGTGGGGTTCTTCCTTCCATTATTCCACAATTTATTTTAGCTTTTTCTTTTCATTTCAGAGATTCGGGGCTCATCGTTTCGGGACGTTCCAGCTGAACACCATCCTGCTGTCCACGAGATATTCCTCAGATTGCACCGGTTATTACGCCTCTGCTGGGAGCATCACATTCTCATGACCATCATTTGTGCAGAGTGGTTTCTGAGGTGGGAAATTAACAAGAGAGGAAATAATATAGTTTTTCTGCTCAGCAGATCAGAAAGGTGTCTTAAAGATGCTGTCCAGCAGGGGGCAGCACACGTTTGAATTCTGTCGAGCATAAGCTAAACCACAGTTTGAAAGGCAGCATTCTGCCTTGTAATTACTTTTGCTGATGCACATTTTCTTTTGTTTTGCGCTACACATTTTACCTTAAATATAAATCCTGTCATCTCCTCGTCACCTAGAGGTTGATGGAAAGTCAGGCGACTTCAGGCGTCCACAAAACATTCCTGTAGCTTCAGAGAAAAACATGAAAAACCTTTTCCTATAAGACCACAGCAGATTGTGACTTAAAAATGGAGACCGCGTCTTTGTACGCACAATAAACCATCAGACAATAATTAGCAGCAGATCCAGCAGAGACACTTGTTGCTGCAGGAGAGGTTTTAACGATTAATAAGCCTAAATATATTTGGTTCATTCCTGGTCAAACAAACAAACAAACATAACCTTTTGTCAGAGGGAAACTAGGGAGCCATCAGAGCTGCTGAGGCATTCTGGTTGAGTTTGGCCCTAATGTGCTCTCGCCGCCTCGCAACTGGAAGTCAAAAACAAGCCTAATCCCTCCGCTCTCGTCGCGCCGCCTCATGAATGTGTTAATGCACGGCTGACATGATTTATCACAGCGGGCTTTTTTATCAGCGCCGCCGCCGCACCAACCACCCCCTCCACCCTCGTGGAGTGCGCCGGTGAATACAGACATCAGCTCCTCGCTTCGCCGTCAGACTTTCATTATTGTTGCAGCCCCCACCCCACCCACCCTCTCCCCTCCTCTCTCAGCTGCTCCGTTTTGCATTCAGGAGGGTGATCACAGACGGGCCAAAAGTTACGCTGATCAAAACTGAGGGTGCTTTTTGTTTGTCAGCTCTGCCAACCTGTGCTGTCCACCCTCCCATTTCAGCCCCACCCCCCCCACGCTTTCTGCTTTGGCCCCACGTCAACAGACGCCATTAGATGAGGACATGCAAATTTCCTGGCCAGCCGAGCCGTCTGAGCGACGATTCCGGGTCTGTCTGGAAATAAAATCCGTCTTAACAGCCTAATCAGACGTCTCCTGAGGGGCCGGCCTGTCATCGGGTCAGGAGAACACATCCAGCATCCAGGTACCAGATCCAGAGAGGATGCTGGGAAGTGTCGATACTGTTACTCATGAGCGCACAGAGAAAGAGAGAGAGACGGATGATTTGCAAGTTAATGAAATTCAATGAGAATGTGCATCCCTTGTTTCTGTTGGCAGGGACATGATTAAGGACGTGTTGGGCAGATGTCCTCTGTGATGACGCTGCCGAAAACACAACAAGGGACATATGCCGTCCACACGGAACACGCACGATTTAATCCACACACGGACTCCATCCGTTACTCGTTCATGTGAGACGAAAGGAGGAAAAAAAACTGTAGCTGAAGAAGAGGTGGGGAAAAAAATGAAGGGGTAAAGAGTTGAATCGATATTTTTATCATAAACATTACACTAGAAAAGACGAGACCCTCCTGGGCTTCCGTAGAAGTCAAAGCAGTCTTTCGGTTCCACCTCTATCTGAGGGTTCTGATGATTTGGAGGGACGTGAAGTGAAATCCTGCTGCTCCGCACGTCTGTGTGGGCGGGCTGCGTTTTTTTTTTCTCCTTTACCTCTCTGACACATCACTCACCCTAATTAGTCGGCTTTCCGCTTCCTGCTGAGGGAACTTCCAACATGGCCCTTGAGATTTGTCCCCCCCCCCTCTTACCCCACTACCACCACCACCACCTCTCAACAAGCCGGATAAATGAGACCTCAGCGTCCTGCCGGCGTTACGGTTCCCTCTGCGGGTCGGCGTCCTTGTTCCTGAACTGGGTTTTAATTTAGGCGTCGCTCAGGCCGAACATTTCAAACAAACACCCCCCCACCCCCCAGTCCTGATAATTAAATGTTCCTTTTGTCCTTACATGGTAAAAAGAATCTGTTTATTTTCAAGACACATGACCAGAATTGTGTTGGCTGACCCCTGACACCCCCTGAACCTCTCAGGAACAATAAATCATCTCATGTTTGCTAACTGAGCTGTTGTTATCTCATTAGACTTCAACCCAATATGCATATTTAATTCAGGCTTTTGCAAGGGGGGGTGGGGGGGTTGTTGGAAACACTCGATCAACGTCGAGGGGATTCAGCATATTTTTGGGGGGGTTTTAATATGCAAAAATTAGCTATGCGATTTTTCATGCAGTAATTGATATTAAGATTTCATTCCGGGAGGGGGGGGTCGGTGTTAACATCTGGAAAAAAATAAATAAATAAAAAAAGAGCAACGCTTGGGAGACGTGACCTTTTTAACGTAGTGGATAGATTTGATTCGCCGCCTCGGAATAAACGAATAATAGACACGAAATCGATTAAACGGCCAATTACTTTTAAAGGTCAGCGTGAGTTTTACCTGCGTGTGCGCCTGAGAGCACAAATGTTGATCAGGCCCATTCATCAGAGCGGCGTGCAGAATATGTTCACTCGACGCCGGCCTGACAGCTCGCGTCCCGGGATTGTTTTATGAAGGTCCTTTGATTGATTAAACACGTCCGGCTGATCTATGAATGATCCTGCTGGACAAATCTTCCTCACCGGATGTTGTTAGCGGTAAGAAAAACGGCGCCGCTCCTTCCTGTTGACGGGTATCGTAACGCGTGATGCGCCTCTTCAGTCGACTTGTCGCCGACGTTTGATATTCACGCTAATCACCGCGGCGCTAATGAGGACGGGCGGCGCAGATCGGATCACACGATGCATCCAACCGGGCAGGTGATCCCTCCATCAGTCAGAGAGGCTGGATTCCGCTCATGCGCGTTCACGCCGCCGTCTGAGGAGGAAGTGATTGAGAAGCCGCCGCCTCCACCGCCGCCTGACTCATCTCTGCTGGCTTTGCTCTTTTAATATCTGTGTGACCCAGTTGGAGTCCGGAGGGTTGGACGTATCGCAGCTCTCCCCAGCTGAGGTGACATTAAAGGCGTCGCCAGGCGGGCGGCTCTGAACTCCTCACGCTCCTGCTATCCAGGAAATGACTTGTTCTTTAATGAAGTGAAGTAAAAGTCTCACAAATAACTACTGGAGGAGAATCTGTGAAGATCACCTGCTTTAATGTCAACGCTTTAACGCCTTCCTTAACCTTTTTTTGTCTTTATGAAGGTGAAATGCTTTTAATTATCTGCTAATCCAAGATTCGATCAACAATAATCACAATCGATCCATCCTTTCAAATCAAATATCTTTTGCTCTGACAAAAAGGACAATTCCAGACATCATCTTGGACTTCTTCACCATTTCTTTTTTAATAAATCCAGCTAAACAATATCTAATAAATAATAAATATTTTACATGGAATCATTTCTTGGTGCAGTCCTGAAGTGATCTATAGTTATTGATCGCTGATTATCTGTTGCAGGTCATCTTCTGACACAGCCGCATTCAAAGACATTCAAAGTGCCGTCGCTGAATCATCAGCTGAGATCAGTTGGAAAATGAGTGTGAGTGTCTATATGTGTGTGTGTGTCCTCCACTGTGGGAGGAGGTGCAATGTTTTAGTATTCCGTTAAAGTCCCAAAGGAATAAATAAACGTGTAAATCATCCGCCCGTGGCCCGGCGGCGTTAATTGTTGTTCCTGATTGTGGCGTTCGTGCAGCCGTGACGAGCGCAGGAGCCGGTTGGGGCCTTGTGAGCTGCTTGTAAGACAGAAACGGGACACGCTGACAAATATTTACGGACTGACGAGCCTTTAGATTGAGACGCTTTGTCTGGCGTTATTCAAATAAAGCTCTCCTCCCTCCCTCCTGTTGTGTAAACCGACGCTCCGACAGGATAGATAAGTATATCAGCATCTGACGGGAGAGGAACTGATGGCATCAGTTAATCTCTCTGCAATTAGAGGCGCTCTTCCACAGCCTGGCTCCGGGATGGAGAACCCGTCGGAAGCTGCCTCCGTGTTCGGAACACAACAAACCGAAGCGGTTGGATGATAACGCCTCCTCCGGTCTGAGATGTGTGAACCAAAGTGGAGCGTTAATCTCTGTTTGAATCTAAGTTGGGTTTCTTATTTCCCTCGGAGGAACGATCCGTGCTTCACATGCAACTTTAAGGATGAGGAAGACCTCAGTGGATGGAAGCCAGAAGTGGTTTCCATGTTGGAATCTGTAAATTTAGTTAATTTAAGTGTGAGAAATGCTTTAAATGTTTGACATGGAACATGAAAATGCTGTATTAATCCAATAAAACCAGAATTCAATCCCACCAGTGAAGCTCAAATCTCTTCCACATGTTGTTGGATTACTGGGATTCCCGGTCCTTCAGGATGAGATAAGGACAGAGCAGATTAAAAAGGAAGAAGATCCGTCATAAAAGTTCCCCCCGTTGGAGACGATCCTCATCAACATCCTTCCCTTGCACATATATGATCCCCCTGGGAGACATTTTCCACAACAGCCATCCCATAATCATCTTCCTAGGAACAGGATTCGTTTTTTTTTATTTGTCTCTAGGAGACCCACATCCGTCTGCGTCACGTCACCTCCCAGGAGATCTGCTTCCGCTGGTCGGATGAGTCGGTTCAGGAAGCTGAGCAGCATCCCAGGAGCTTGATCCCGTCTCCGGCTCCTCCGACCTGAAGAGGAGCCGGGATTCTGTTCTATCATCATGTGATGCTTTTTCTCTTCCTGACATCGTCCTGTTCCTGATCTGTGCTTGAATAAACCGATTTATAAGAAATAAAACTTGATTTATTTTTTTTTGGTCTCTTTATAAATTTTATTTCAAGTGAAATAAAGTTACAACAAACAAAGGGATGTTTCCTGAATGACACATCATCATTAAGTAATAATCAGTGTATGTGACATTTCTGTGCACTCGAAACATACATGTGCTGTTTGTATGATTAAACCAAACTACTCAACACACATTTGTCTTTAAATCCAGATTTAAAGACGTCCTGTGTGAAAACCTTTTTCTTTTATTTAAACCTAATAACCAGGATGAGCCGCTGCCTTTAGATTTTTATGTTGTGTGGTTGCCATGGAAACACGTTGTCAGGCGCTCCGGAGCCTATCTCGCAAACTCCAGATTCAAGCCTGACTGAACTCAATCCGGTGATTAGATATTATTATCTGACGATGCCTTTTGATCTTGATTTATTTCCTATTTAAAAGTGATTTTTAAAGCCAGTTTTTTTTTCCCCACCCGCAGCTGGAGGAAGTGACGCAATCATACAGGTGTCCGTTCGATATGTAAGAAAACATAATTTATAATTACAAATTTTATAGTTAAAATTATCGATTTTTCCCCCCAAAAAAAGATAATTATCTAAAAAAAAAAATCTGGTATAATTTTTTGAAATATGTCGTTTTTATTAACGTAGTCAATCCAGAAAAATAGGGTTGAGTTATTTTTTTTTATTTCTGCAGCTTCTTTAACACTGTGAAAACTCAGAATAATAAGGATATAGATTAATCGATTAATCAACGCATGAATCGGACTTTTAATTATGTGTTCGTCCACTTTGCAGCGAAAAGAAGAAGAAAAAAAAAGCCTTAAATAATGAAATCAAGTGTGCAGAAATAAAAAGCTTAACGCCCGGCGGAGTCTCTCCTTTAACTCCCTCCTCCTCCTCTTCTTCCTCCTCCTCCTCATCCTCCTCCTCCTCCTCCTCTCTCTCTCCGTTCAGCCCGGGGAGGCAGCAGCAGTCTGGGGTGAGGATACCTGGCAGGAGGACGGCGGCAGCAGGAGCTCCATCTCACACCGAGGCAACATGGTCGTTGTGCGCGTCGTCGCTTGCCTGTGCGTCCTGGCGGGCTTCTCCCTCCAGGTGGACGTGAAAAGTGGGAAAGATGCGGGAAAAGCCGGGAATTTCATGGAAGATGAGCAATGGCTGTCAACCATCTCCCAGTACAGCCGTAAGATCAAGCACTGGAACCGCTTCAGAGACGTGAGTGTTGGGCTGGGGGTCAGCGTGGGGGCTTTTCTCGGGTGGTTTTTGCGCACAGTTTCTCCTTCAGGTGCTTAAAAAAAAAGAAAGACTTGAGAGGGAGGATGAGACGCGCCTTCCTCCTGTGACCACAGATTGTAGATGTGTTTGCTCCTGCATTAGAAAATGATTCATAAATCCATCCCATTCATTCACTGAATTGAATTTTCTGACCTGGACCCTCAGGATTGTCTTGGGCAGACAGGTGGAGATGAAATGTGATCATTTTAGAACAAAGGCATGAAATGATCTGTTTCAGGAAGAACTGATTCAATTCCATGTCTAGTCCTGAAGATGAAATGTGGGCAATATGTTTTTTATTCCCAACCGGAAGGCCGGTGGGTAGAGAGGATACCTCTGCCAGGGGCCAGGAAAAAAACAATCCAACTCCAAATTCTGAAAGACATCTATTATGACAGGAAATAAAATAAGTCCAGGAATCTATCCTTCTATCCAGATCGAGAATGGGATGAAAGTGTGAATATTGTAATGCCCCACCCTTCCACACAGTTTTACTTCATCCATCCGGTAGTTTATATAATTGATATAACAGTCAAAAATGGATATATGTGTTCTAAAAAAGAGGAACCCTCCTACTGAGTCTCACCTGAATCTGTCAGGTAGGTTTCATGTTATGGGAGTAAATGATAAAATCCGCCCGGATACAAAATGAAGGTTAAATTTTGTCATTATTTTCTCCACACAGAATAAAAAAACCCTCCACCGAAAATTTCCATTTAAATTGGTTTTAATGAAAGATTAATTCCAGCAAGAAAAAAAAAAAAGTTTGGTTCCAGATTCTACAGTCGCTCCTGGCTCCGCCCCTTTAATCCGGATCCACTTTGGAATCGAATCAGCTCCTTACAATCATGTGATCAACACTTACGGCTAGTTTCATGATGATCCATCGTGTCGTTCAGATGGGAGGGCGTACGATAAATCTGAAATTTCATCGCAGAAAAGATTTTCCAGCAATAAAAGGGACGGAAGAAGAAGAATCCAGTCCGATCCGGAAGGTTTTCTGAACCGACGTGAGGCTGCAGTGTTTAAATTGTGCTTCCAGAGACCTTCAGTCTATCTGCGGACATGCTTACCTTAGAATCCTTAGAATGAATGAGGGAGGAAGTACATTAGTCCTGGTCTGGGAAGCTATTTCCACGCTCCTCCTGGGTAACCGCGGTATATTCCGAACGGCGTCAGTATCCAGCGATCGATGGCTATTGATCTCCTGCGTCGCACATAAAATGTAGAACTGACTGAGATCACAAACATCAAGCGAGCGTCGTTGTTCCCACATGGATGAGTTTGACTCAAAGGAATCTTCTGATCCCGACTTTTTAAATGTAGCTGCAAGGAAAGAAATCCCCTTTGGGTCGATAAAAAGAAAAATTCTCAGCCCAAAATCTAAATTCAGGCCGTTACCGACTCTGAAAGCGGCGCTCTCTGGTTCCTAAATTTTGTAATATCCCAGGATGCAATCTGGGGGGGGGGGTGTCCTGCTGACGCCACCTGATATCTGACGTAAAAAATACTTTTTTAAAGGCCTGAACCTCAAACTCTTATTGTCGTTTCATCTCACTGCGAAAAAAAATGTCACCTGCGACAGGTAGTCTTATCAGTGTCAGCCAGATGGCTGCTGGGTAATTTTGGCCATGCTTGGTTTCGTGCAGAAATGGTGTTCCACTGCCCCGGACCCCCCCAGGGGCCCGGAGAACTTATTGGAGCATTGGTAATTGAATTGCAAATTTGTGCTGTCATGCAAAATTTAATATTATCTTCGGCAGTTTTTTGCCTCACCTGTGTGATTGGATTGGAGCTCAGCTTGGGGGGTGGGGGGTGGCGGGGCAGGAAGGGAGGTGGCTTAAAGGAGCAGTTCACCCAAAAAGTTATTTCAGTCACATGATGAAGAGTTTTTGTGTTTTAAAAATTTTTTAAAAAAAGTAGAAAAGAAGTTAAAAGGAGACTTTTGATTGGGCGGATGTTGATCAGTTTATATCGTATTCCGTTCATTCGCCTTTAGAGGAAGATTCGCGAATGTCAAGTGATTGTTTTCATGAAAGAGGAATGAATCGGTTGTGATCAACGATTGAAGGTAGTAGAAGAAAAAGTGACAGAATGACTTCATATTTAGAGAGGATGTCTGACCTTTGGATTATCTTTCCATATGCTGGGTGTCTGTGACGGTTAGCGCCAGCTAGCAGTGAGATGATGTTGTTGTTTTTTTTTATTCAAAGAAACACAACAGCATTGAAAATGTTCATGTTTTTGTTTTGTCTTGTTGATCCTGTTGTTCTGATTTGCGATCTATAATGTTTAAAATCACGATTTTAATTTGTTTTAGCCTAAAGCTAAGGTGTTACGGTAACCGCCCCCTGGGTGTGGCGCCGGTTGGCTTACCTAGGCCTCCTTTCCAAACGTCGCTGTCATCGATAAACAAATTATTTAAATGTCTGAGGACTCAGTCCGGTTGGTTCTTGGTTCTGCACAAACAGAACCTTTCTCTGCTGCACAGGGTAGCGATACACACCATATAAAATATTAAAATCATGTATTTCTACTGATGGGCAGGTGGTGTGGAAACAGCAAGCAAGAATTTTCATATTGCGTCTAAAATAAAAATAAATAAATACAAAAATCTCCATATGGGCTTTACAAAACAGCGATGGCGGCTTGATGATTGATCCGCCTTCTGTTGGAACCGGACCGGCATAATGAGCAAACGTTGAAAGGAGGAACAAAAAAGGAACAACAGCTGCAGAGGCAGGAGGCGTCTGGATGATCCACAGCAGGTTGCAGCCAATTTCTTCAGCCTCCATTAAGACCGGATTCGACGTCTGAGCTCTGATTGTGACACAGTTTCAACGCCTGAAGATTTTTAAATCCACGTTTTCACGGAATTCAACCCCAGCTGATGGGATGGATCCACCCTGGATCACCTCATCGCTCCTATTGGATGCGTTTCTTTGCAATTTCCACTTGACATTCTGGTGCGTTCGGGTGCATCTGCTCAGTGGGAGCTTTGGCCGCCGCTCGTGTGAACAATACTGTGCTGTTCATGCCGGGCCAGATCTTTCTCGTGGCTCTGAGGGGAACTCATTAAACGGCTGCGCGGCCTTTCAGCCAACCACAGAGGGTCGTTTTTAAGGGTTGCACCTGCTCTACTTCCTGCTCCATTTTTAATAAGGAGACGTCTTTCTCAGGTAAACGGCTCCTCGGGTCGGCTTTACGCAAAAATAAGAGTCATCATGAGCCTTACTGGCACTTAGGAATAATTTAATAATTAGATTACGGTGAAAGCTTCCCTCTCAGCAAGTTTAAATCCACAATACATCCTAAATATTCATCGGGGAATAGAAGAGAGAGAAAATACACATTTGGTTTGCAGCTAAAGATAATTTCCATATTTTCCACATTTATTGTCGTCGGTAGATCACTTCCTTTACGGTTTACATAATGATCATCACAGCTCTCTCTACTCCCATAGTAGATTTTTTTCCTGGTGGAAATGGGATCATTTTCCTGGTTTGTTCAGGCGTTCCTTGAAAACATGAAAATATTCCCGATCCAGATCCTGTTGCTGCTGACCTCATCTGAAAACGCTTCATCTGGAGGGTTGGATGACCTCTGCCCCCCTCCATACCCTAAAGAAATGGGACATGTTAGCCATGAAAACTGGAAGGGTGGGACCAGTGAATTCAAACAAATGACCTGATGCTTCATCCAACTGGGTCAGTCATTTATAGCCGCCCCTGTGACGGCGATGGCGACGGCGAGGTCGGCCATCCTCTATCAATCTGGAAACACTCTCAGATAAACGTGGGACCAGAGGTTGTCCCGTTTTGGGGTCTTTTTGTCGAACACGACGACGCTTAGCTGAACGGAAGCCCCCCCCCCCCAGCTGAGGCGTTCTGGGCTCCCGTCGTCAACCTCAACTGTTTATTAGCCTCCCACGGGATTAACGCTGCGGAACTAACAACCTGTGTAATTAGGAATATGAGAAATTAGAGCAAAAGGACAGAATATGCAATTGTGGAAATTCTGATAATGAGCCCTATTTCCAATTAAACACGAATGGTGGCGTTGGGGGGGTTGTGCCCCCAAAAAGCGCAACATTGAAATGAGCTCAGAGCGATACTGCATCAGCGTGAATCCGAAGATCAGCTGTCGCTTCTGTGAAAATCTCCCCCGGTTGTCGTGACATGCAATGACACAAGTGTGTGTGGGGGGGGGGGGTTTGTCATCCTGTTGTCGTGACCGTGCATGTCTCCTTCTCCTGAAGGCGGGTGTCGGGTGGATTTTCTTGCATGGGTTTGCAGCGCTCTGATACAATTCTCAGAGGAAGCAAACGAAGAAAGGGGCTCCCGTTGGCGTCCTACCACGAGCGTGGGTGATTCCTAATTGAGTGGAGAAGCTGTTTTGTGTGGCGGGTTGTGAAAAGCATTGGAAAGCAATTTGAGCTTTGCAACAAAACAAAAAAAAAAAGAAGAAGAAGAAGAAGAAGAAGCAAAGGAAAAAGCAAGAGAAGCTACACGGAGCAGCGGGAGGCTTTTTTCATAAAACCCCGTTCCAATGCTTGGCCAAACATACAGAATCCTTTACGGCTGAGTGTGTGGAAGCTACATGTGGTGATGGGACAGTAAACGAATGTATCCCATAATGCAGCTACTACATCACCGGAATAACACACCCCAGCAGTGACAACGGCCTCCGCTCCATCTTTTTTAGCCTTTAACTTCTCCGTGACTTGCTGAAAATGTCGGCCTGAATAATTAGCTCTTCCAAGGTTCTTCTGGCTCTATTGTTCATGCATTATTTATAGTGGCATCTGCCTGAGAGTTGCTTCTGTACTTGTGAAGATTCTCTACGTCTTCCTGCAGGCAGAGCGATATACAGTAAGTTAGCGCCGAGGTAACGGAACGGCCGACACCCGATCTACGATAATCACGCTTCGATTATGGAAAGTGTTGTTTTTCTCGGCCCGTGCTGCTTCCAAAGACGAAATAATTTCACATTATTATCATTATAACATTAAAATACTTTCCAAAAAGCTACAGCTAGGGGCTCTTTCGCTGCAGGCTATTAAAGCCGCTATGCTAAAATGCATCACAGTGATATTCTAAACATGACTACTGAACATCAGCATGCTACAAAGGCCATTTAGAGTATTTTAGCATTTATTTAGTAATTTTACAATGTTCACCATGTGCATCCTCTACGCTAAGCATTTATGCATGCTAACAGTTGCTTATTAGCCCAATTCAAGTTTCATGTGTAAATTTATAAACCAAAATGTCATATAATTTTAAAAAAAAGAAAAGAAGAAACAACTATGGAACGTCTGATCTTAACATTCACGTCGGTCATTCCAAAAAAAAAGAAAAAGAAAAATGTATTTTAAAATGAATATTCTGAATATAAAAGCTGGTTTAGCTGAAGATAAAAGCAATAATTCAACTTTTTTTTTTCTTTTTTTATTTCGACTTTAGCCCGCCAGCGGCAGCGATTCGACCTTTAAATGTTCTTTACAGGTCGACCAGTCGACAAGTATCATTACAGACAGAAGGAACTGGATGATAAGAAACGCACCTATAGTGGAAATTCATCTGCCACTCGACAATGACACCCCCCCCCTGCTTTTTATCTGCGATGACCTTTATTGTTATCGCCGGCAGACAGGAGGCACAAACCTTTGGCTACCCTTCGCTGGATAAACACTTTAGAACGGCTTCACCTGCTGGATGAGTCTCCAGGAAGGGCACAGTCGTGGGACCTGTTATTTGAGCGGAAATTATTAAACCGGAAAAAATACTGCAAACATGGCCGTGTTTATATTAGCCAGGTGGAAATATATTTAGGCTGCGTGAAACTGCTCACCTGAATGCATTCAGGTCCGCCTCGGGTGTTTTTGGTAGCGTTTGGCGGCGGCGGCGTGAGCCGTCTCGGACCGAGGAGCCGTAACGCACCAGCTAATGTTTATTTGTTAGGAGCTGCATCCTTTGGGGACTTTTTGCAATTAACCTCATGTAATTTAGCATTTGTAGCTAAAGCCCCTCAAAGGGGCTTTAAAAAACACAAATAAACCAAAGCCAACTGAATGAAATGAATTGTTGATCCTCTCGGAGCATCCGCTTCATTCGCCGTTGTTTGGTTTTCCACCGACACGCGTCAGTGTGGAGCTTTTGTCTGCGGCGTGGCTGTCGATATTTTCATCAATCAACACGTTGGGATCGTTTGTTCGTGTCTGCTTTCTGTACTGATGATTGCATTTCCATTTAAATGGATTTTGTCTTTTCCTTGCTGCTGTGTAGTCGAGAACCGGTTTGGTATTGGGATCCAGTAGGGCACGCAGAACCCAATGCAAATCTTTAAGGAAGGAATGGTTTTATTTAACTATGTTTTAAACTAACCATGTTTTGAACTGAGTAGGTTTTTTCATTAACTAGGTTTTGAACTAACTAACTCACTAGGTTTAGAACAAATTAGGTTGTAAACTTACTTGGTTTTGTACTAACTTGGTTTCGAATTATCATTTAACATGAACATTATATTTATTTTATTATTATTTATGTTTATTGCTTATGTTTACGCTGTTTATGTTTACACTGTATGTTTGCAATTTTATAATTTTGAATTTGATTCAAATTTGAATTTGAATCTTTGCTCTTGGTGGAAGTTGTCAGCTTCTGGACTGGAACCAGCTTTGTTAGTTGGGTTTTAGCCCACCAGCTAAAGAGGGGATGAAGTTTAGAGCATCTTATACATATTTTATTTCTGCGTTCTTTATTTTAAATAGGAGGTAACATTATGGTGTTGGGATAGAGACTAGATGTAGGCTGGCATTGGAGCAGAAGGACCCAGAATAAGCTAAACAGGCTCTGTTAAATAGTGATTAAATCACAAATTTTAATATTTACATCTGGCGGGGCTCGGCTGCAGAAAGGTGTGAAAATTTAAGGCTTTGATTTCATCTTTGCTCGAGGCCAAAAAAAAAAATCTCTCACTGTAGAAGCAGCGGGGCAGGTTCTTCACAATTAGGCCAGGCAGCTGCGGAGACGGGAGGACATGCTCTTGCCTGGGGAGAATCAGCCTCTTTTTGTCTCTTTCGGTGTTTGATTCTAATGTGGGACGAGACGGCCGCCTGTTCTCCTTTGGCTCCAACCGACCCCCCCCATCCGAATCAACGAAAAGGAGGCGTCAAGGACGTCCTTTGGTGGGACTGTGTTCAGTATTTGAGTCTGGTGGCAGATATATATGTTTGTACGCGTGGGAGGGAGACGGAGGCTGTTAATCTGTTGAGTTGGCATGGTAATGGATACTCTTCAAAGTCATATTGAAATGACCTTAATCAAGCGAATCATATAGAGGGGATAGAGCGCGCAGCTAAGGCGCTAATAGCTTTTTTTTCTCATTTGAAAGACCCCGACTGAATCTCATTTATGCGTGATGTAGTCCTCCGTGAAGCCGTAACATGACATCTCCATGTGACTCCCAGTTTTTACTGTAATATCCCGCTGCTCCAGCCGGAGATTAGCGTTATCAGCAGCCACAACAACCCAATTGGGTTCTCATTGCTGCAGCAGACTGGGGTAGTTAAATGTAATCAGCAGGCTAGCATATTTAACTCAGCTACCCCCTGTGAGATGTCTCACGCAGATCCCTGCAGCATTTCAACCGGGATGGATATCATCATTATCTTCTCTTAACCTTGCTTCCAAACTTGTGTGTTTGACAGCACTAAAAAGGGGTTGTAATTAATCTAAACAGCTGGAAAATTATTCATAAGTGTAAACCGAATCAAAAACAAATGCAGTAATAATTGCAGGCGGAGATAAAGCGGTGCAAAAACGATCGTGTAATCCCTCAAATCTGGAGGTTTTTGCAGAATGCAGACAATGCTGCAGAGAGGCTCAGGTGATCAGAGGAGCAAAGGAGGTGTTCTTTAGCTCCTGCAGATTAGTCCAGTTAAAAGGAAAACGCTGCAATGTGTTGGTCTGCATGTTCCTGCGTCTGACCTGCATTTGCATCGAACATTAATTCCGTGTTCCAACTGGATTTTATAGTAAAAGTTATTCAGCCTCTGGTTTATTTCCCAACATTTTCGTCCACTGTCATAATTAATTTCACACAACTGACTTTTATTCCAAAGAAATAAACCTGTAAAATCACATTTTTTTTCCTCTGAGGCACCAAAGCTGGTGTTTACTGGAGTGGAATTTATTTCCCTATAGCCTCCATCACATTCCATATTGATTCCAGTTTCCTGCAGTAGATAAGCACGCCAGCAACAAACTCAGTAATCTATTTATATATGCTGATAAGTTTTTGTATTTGCAGATCAATACTGATGAATCTAGTGAAAACAGAGTGTCGACTTTGGGTATCTGCTGCTCCCAGCTGCTGTTTTTCTCTGCTAAACGTTGCAGCACGGCGGTAAAGACGGCCCCGGCGTAAGCTGCTGACTCCCAGGGGCATCAATGTGGAGCTCAACCTGAGGGCTCGCCTCTTCTCTTTCCGCTTCTTTGTTTTTTCTTTGCAAACGGGGGGAGGGAGGGAGGGAAGGAGAGGCTTAAGATGCTGCAGAGACTCCGGGGTTCTGCTTGGCTCAGCACACGGGTCCAACAGAATCCATTTGTCTGCATTTGCTCCATCTTCCTCCACTCCAATTACTGCACCTCTAAGAGCGCTCGAGGCTTTGATCCGACTACAGTCTGCGACGGCGAACCCAAGCCTCCGTTTTGATCCGTCGCTACGATCTGGAGACAAGATTTTTTAAAAGGCTCCAGAGGATGTGAAAGGTTCAGTCCGTGATGCAACTTCCTGAAACGTCTCCTTATTAGCCCTCGGTTTAAAAAAAAAAAAACCCACTTGTTGATGGTCCTGATGTAATCAGACCTCCAGGAACCAGCCTGCGCCTTGATGGGGAGCTCCTCTCGTCCTGCCTGCTAATTAAATCATCTGGATTCTTCGCGTGGAGCCCAACTCCAGTCCGTCCGGAAAGTTTCTGCATTTCAGCACAATGCAAATGCCTCCGATGGACATTTGCTGGCTACTTCAGGCTGCAGAGACCTTCCCGATCGCCGTCTGATCTCTGCTGCATTGCAGGCAGACGCCGTTTACCTTGTGAAACAACATGTGTCCTTTACTAGGAGGACCCCTAGCTCAAGATGATCAATTTGATCCAGCTCTGTGTTGCCGGGCGGTTTTGTTGCAATTCAGAACCCACCCCCACCCCCAATATTCCTCTGTGGGATTGTTTTTTCATTCATTTGCGGTTGTGTGATGAGAGATGTCACGCTTCTTTCACGCACGCGAACGTGTAATCACCTCGAACGCGGTCGTAATAAAAATCATTGATCACGTCAGGCGTCCGTGACAAGCGAACACGGAGGGGTAATATCACACCTGACATGCATCAGGAAGTGTTTTTTTTCCAGAGGCGTATGAATCACATTATAGTCGGCGTGTCAGAATCGAAAGGATGTATGAAAATCCGTCGGTTTTGACGTTGGTAGGGAAAAACGTGACGTTTAAGACTGGAAGACATCGCCGTGGAGGCGCTCTAATGCATTTCTGAGTGGGCCAATCTGTGGTTGGTCTGCACCATTAGCGTCTCCATCGCATTCAGAGACAGCGGGGCACAAATAGAACGAGACATTACCTCCGCCGTCGGGCCCCAGCGGGGCCAAAAACCCCAGCGCCATAACGACAAAGCAAAGACAAGACGCTCTCCTGCTGCTGGTAACTACAGAGACACGGAGGGTGGAATGAAGGCTCATGATTGGCCTCTGCCGGCGTGCCCTTTAGCAGTGATTTAAAGTGGGACGGGAGACAGGACTAATTCACCTCCATTAATCAGATGGAACTCAACGCTGACAGTCTTTGCCAGACCCGCCTCGGCGATCGTGATAACACGTCGCGGGGGTCCCGGGGGTCCTCTCGCCGGGAGGCGTTCATTACAGACGTGACCCGGCTCGCTAGTCCATCCATCAGCCGGCGTTTATCCAGTCAGTGTCAGAGCGAATGGCTTCATGAAGCGGGGATGAATGGAGGTGGGAGGGGAGGGGGGGGGAGGAAATGCAAAGCGTCCAGATCGCCGTTTAACCTCCAGCTCATATCCTGCTGCTGAAGCCACGTCTTCACTGCAAATGTTATCTCCGTGCGTATCGATAAAGCACTTCAAGAGGGCGGAGGGGCAGTTATTGCCCCGAGAGGGAGGCTTAACGTCGTATGGAGGTAGTTCATTAAGGATTGGAGGAAACCGGCTGCTTTTACATCCAAATAAAATGATTTTTAGAAAAGGTTATTTCATTCAATAAATATTTGTTTTATTGGACAATCAGGTGTGATTTCCTTTCAAAGGTCATTGAAATTTGCTGACTTGTTGAGGATTTATAACAAACTGATGTCCGTATGCTAAAACACAACGATCAGCCTGCTAGCTTTACGTTATCACACAGGTGTCAAAATCAAAGGCCCGGGGGCCAAATGTGGCCCTCTGCATCATTTTATGCGGCCCGCGAGAGCATAGAAGGTCAGTGTCTAAAAATTAATAGGTCAAAAGTGTGTTTTGACCAAAACTACATTTCCCACAATGCAGTAATTATTAACAGAGAAACAAACAAACATGTTGTTTCGGTGTAACTGTAATGTTTGTAACTTGAATAAGTAATATAAGTTATTTAACATTAAGGAGTAGTTACATTTAGTTTGCATTATATTGGTATCCGAAGTGTGTGTGTGTGTGTGTGTGCGTGTATGTGTGTGTGTGTTCTGTTCTTTGGTTCAAGTGTTCACATCCTTTTTTTTTCCCCCAGCACATTCTGCTAGCATCTGTTAGCATCTCTGCTCCTGGTGGCTCCCCGTTTACGCCCCTATCCACTGGAAAATAGACCGAAAAAGAGGAGTTAAACCCCGCTGCTTATTTTTCTTCTTCTGTAAACTATTCATGAGTTATCCGCTCCGAAATATCTTTAAAAAAAAAAAAGTGACACATATAGATAAATTCCATCCCTAAAGTGAAAATTCATAAACCGGCTGTGATTTCCTCAGCTTTGCTTTTGGGATTTCTTCGTGTTGTCAGTTGTACCAGTCAAAACTTTTTCTTTTCTTCCTTTCACTTGTTGCTTGTACAATTTTAATGATGCCCCTGCAAGTTTGATCGTTTTTTACACGTCTGACACTGTTTTTTTTTTTTCTTTTTTCGCTTTGACGTAAAAGAAATGTCGACAAATTGTTTCTAGAAATCCATTAAAAAAAAAAAAAATCTGCATTTACAGCTCAGATGTGGAGTCATGAGAAACATCAGACCCCAGTCGGCATCACGGGGTCTCAGCTGAGGTTATTCTCCTTTTTTTCAGACGTTTGCTGACCACTGGATCAGAAACTGGCTCCCATCCTCCATCAGCAGAGTAATTCCCTCTCTGGGAAACAAAAAAAACCCCCCAGACATGCAGCGAAACGGTTTTGGGAGTCAGGAGTTCACTCCTGCGGTATAGTCGCTGCAGAGCCTGGATGGGTGGGTGCGCTTGTGTTGCGGAGGCGGGGGAGGCCGCGGCCGGGCGGGTAGGGGTTATCTGCGGTATTTATGTCGCCGGCTCGGTCGAGGTGAGATAGACGTTAACTCAGAGCGCAGTCGGGCTTGTTGCCAGACGCTGTCAACCGGTCCTGGAGGAGGTGTGTGTGTGTGTGTGTGTGTGTGTGTGTGTGTGTGTGTGTGTGTGTGTGTGTGTAGGTAGGAAGGGCAGCATCTGGATAGTCAAGCTCCATTAGCCTCCCCAGCTCTGTTTTACACCAGCTACATTACGGCCCTGTTGACAAATGGCAGGAGAGGTGGTGTGTATGATATGAATCACATCACTCATGGGACCCCCCACCATGAATATCAGACCCCCCCCCCTTCCAACCCCTCCCTCCTTGCTGTGAGCTGTAGCCGGGATCCGGTCGGACGGCCTTGGCCGTCAACCTTGGTGAAGGACTAAACGCAGCTCGGGGTCGGGCGTCCTTGCTGTCACACACACATGCTGCTGGGGGGGGGGGGGAGATAAGCGCTCCAGACTCCCATCGGTGGCCTCTGCAGCAATGCAAGCTGGGTAGTCGCAGAAGCAACGTGAATAACTGATTCGATAAGCGTTGAATCTGTCGTGCTCCAGGCGTATCTTTAACGCCGCGGTCTTGTTTTACGAGCGTATCGCGTCGATGTGAGAAGGAAGAGCTGATGGTGGTGGCGACCGATGGATCCATCCAGCTGCTGCAACAGGAAGTACAGTGGTACCTCTACTTACGAAATTAATTGGTTCCGGAAGAAATTTCGTAAGTAGAAAATCTCTTAAGTAGAGACGCTTTTTCCATGCAAACGCCCTAATCCGTTCCAAGCCCACAAGAATTCAGACAAACGTTTTATAAAGCATAAAAATGCATCAAAACATGTAACAAATACATGTTACGATTAGATTATTACACAATAAATGAGAGTTGTGCTTAACGTAAAAAACAAAGAATAGAGTAAAGGATGATAATGACGGTCATTTACCTTTTAACTGCCGTCCTCATTGTTTTTTGCCCTCTTTGGTTCATGCGCTCCTATGATGAATTCCGTCTTTAGCCTTTTAGAGTCGGGGTTTTTTTTTCCGTGTTCAGCCTGTCCTTGTGTGGCCTGTAAACGGTCGACCGTTGATGTATTAAGTGGACAGGTCGAGGCTTAGAATTAGGTTTATTTACTATGCTGGGTCGCTGTAATTCTCTCCGACGCACCAAAAGCGCTGAATGATGGCGGCCATCGACGTGTGATGCCCTTGGATGGAATCCAAGGCGGTGAAAGGAAAGCAGTCACTCCCCTGTTAAGTCAAGGTTGTCCTTTACATCAGCTATACCCACCCGTTTTGTCAACGCGAGGGAACGAGCTCTCCGTTCCCACGGCAACTATTAAAAAAAAAGCATCTAAATTACATTCCCCTGTTGACTTTGAAGATTCCCCCTTTCCGGTTTGCCCACATGTTGTTGTTTTTTTTTTTATTTCCGAGTCTGATGCGGCTCATGGTCCCCCCGACTTTGGGAGCTGGCAGGAGGCGGGCGTCGGTAAACACAGCTGGGGAATGGGCCCCCGTAGTGACGGGGGCCGGTGCCAGCTCATGGAAGTAGCAGCAGATCATCCTCCGTTAATAGACTCACATAATCCTCTGTGAATGTCTAATGTTGTCTCCGGAGAGGAGCGAGACTAAGGCGTGTATTTGCAATCAGAGTGCATTAAGGCTGACAGTTTAACTGCTGCCATAACTGTAATAAACCAACCCACTGTTTGCATGCTGAATGGGAGCAGAATGAAAGCTGTGAAGTGCTATTTTGGTCTCTTTTAACAATGGCTTTCTGTTTTGTTTCTTTCTCCCCTGCTGCTCGTCGTTGCTGCAGGAGGTCGAGGTGAGTATCGCTTCTGTCGGTTTGTCCTTCTTTTGACGTCTCACTGAGTCGGTAAGCTGGACTAGATAAGAGCTCACCGTGACGTAAACCAGACAAACATCAACGCCGACAAACTCCTGACCGACTCATGAGAAGCAAAAAAGTAAAGTTAAGGTTGAAGAAATAGAGGAATTTGTGGAGAAATTGGGTGTCAAACTCATTTTCACCACGTCAGCATAATGCCTGTCCTCAATGTAAATTAAAATAAATGTAACTACTCCTTAATGTTCAATAATTATGAATTTATTACTTATTCAAGTCACAAATATTACAGTTGCACAAAAAATATGTTTACTTGTTTCTCTGTTATAAAATAATTACTTTTAATTTTTCAGGTTATTAAACCCACAGAACTCCCTCAATCAAGGATCAAACTATCAATCAGTAAAGAAAAATAACATCAAACACAAGTTAGGACATTAACTTTGTTTTTTAGGCTTAATTACTTACTGCTTTGTGGGAAATGTGGTTTTTTGTCAAAGTGCACTTTTGACCTATTTATTTTTAGACACTCTGACCTTTTATGCTCTCGGGTGCCACATTAAGTGATGTGGAGGGCCACATTTGGGGCCTTGAGTTTGACACATTTTTTTTGCAGGAAATTTTGCAGCTTGTGTCATTTGTTATTGCATTAATAAACAAACCATAAGTTCAACCAGTTGAGTGTAAAACCTTTAACCCTCATTCTAATAAGACGTGCACCATCAAAACCGCTGTCCTGGCCTTGTCCGTCTTTTAATCTGATCCACTCCAAACTTTCACGGGTTCATTCCCATCAAATTCTGAACCCTTCCACCAAGTTTCATGGAAATGTGTCATGTAGATTTTGTGTATCTGTTATAAAAACAACCTCAGAGGAGCAAAAAGCATTAAATCCAATCCAAGAATCTTATAGAAAATTGGAGGGTTTTGATGTTTTGTGGAAAGTTAAGAAGTCACTCCTGTGACCTGCTGCTCTCGTCGGGCTGGACTTAAGAGCCCCGCGTCCCCTGCAGCAGAGTCAGACTGAGCTGAAGTGAACGGTCCTGATCCTGATCCTGATCCTCGGGGCCCCGTCTGGGCCCGGAGCCCAGCAGTAATGACTTTATAGCTGATCCTCTCTATCCTGACACAGAGAAATGGGTCAGAATGGCTGCAGCGGCGGGACTGAATTTTTATTATCAATCCAGACGAACGCCACCGGGGACGCGATCTAAAAAAAACAGTTATTGACCTCCGCCGAGCCGGTTTATTCCCAAAATATTCCCTCTGCAGCAGTGAAAAGGACCGCGATGGTGCACGATTTTTATGGGATGCAGTTAAGCCCTTAGAGTTTTAAATACTGTTTACTTAAAGTTAGAGGCCAAGAGCAGATAACGATTAGAAAGAATTTAATGAGCAGGTGATTTCAGATTGGTTTCAAAATAAGAGCTTGGAAATCATAATTAACCAAACAGTTCTACTTAACATCCATTTATTCAGTATAATGAATATATATAAATTTCTAAATGAAAGTATTTGAATTATCATTCAGGACTTGCAGCAATAAACTTCATTATTATTTACTAGTTTGAAAGTGCAGAATTAATCCTTTCCCCCATTTAAATCCATTAATTAAATATTCTTTCTCTGCAGGATGACTACATTAAAAACACGGAGGAGAACACGGGGTCTGATGAAAGTAAGTGAGAATTTTTTTTATTTTTTATTTTTAATCCTTCCTTGGATTTATGAAAGGATGATATGTGGTTTTTGATTTTCAAAGACTTTAAATATTTAAATTGTGCCTGTTCTCTGGCTGGTTCCATTGTAAGGTGTATTTCTGCCATTTTAATCAATAGTACGAGGCGTCTGCCTTTATAAATCTGCAGACTGTGAAACATTATCGAATCGTTGCCTCCTAATTGCAACCGTTGTCTGAGGTCATCCGGCTTCATCCGAGCGCCGGGCCGAGGTGTCAGAACTCATGGAGGGTGAGAAGATAGTTGTGATTCAGGGGAAGAAAGACCGAACCTTCAAGTCTGATCCATTAGTTTGAAAAGCCTGCTATAATTGCCTTTGTTGCTCAGGGCTCAGCTCAGAACTCCCACCAGGCTCCATTTACCTCCATGGGGTCTGATTCACGTTGAAGAAATATCTCACTTTCTGAAAATCAGCTGTGGAGGAGGAGATGTGAAAACGCTGCGCGGTCACGAGTTATTCCAGAAAAAGTATTTTTACATTCGAGGGAAATTTTAAGCCATATCTATGCAAATATTTATAAATGTCAGAGCATAAAACATATTATGTGGCATCTAAAAAAAATTGTAGAAGAATATTCAGACAAGCGTTGGAAGATATCTGCCAGTAGGGGGCGCTGGATCTGACATTTACGCTAATCTCATCTTTAAACCATTAGAATCAGTATTTTCACATAAACACAGGCTCACATGTTTACTTCAATGTGAACCTTGTCATTTACCTCAATATTCAGAGCAATTTAGTGTCTTTCAGCTGATTGTTTTGCTTTTGTTTTTACATCTACATATCCAAAAGCCATGATTCCAAAAGAATGCTAGCTGTTTGATGTGTAAATAAGCATTTGCTAGCCTGATATGAAACAGCAGACAAAGTGAAAAGTTTTTTTGTTTTTTTAAAATTTATCCTAATACAGAAAATATGAGTATTTATTGAAAAAAACTGGAATCATCAGTCAATGTCCCGCATGCCTCGCTCGGGAATCAATTAATTAGTTTTTTTGCATAATTTAGAAAAACATTCATTTCTGAAACATCCTCGAATCCATAAATTTATTTACATCCAGACATCGCGATTTATGAAAATCTGTCAAATCACATGACTGGGCTGCAAATCAAAGCTAGCCTAATGCTAACCCGTCTTTGCCGGAGGGGGGTGATGGGGATCATTATTGATCCGTCCCTCAGGTCATGTAACGACCGGCGCTGTGCGTGCATCTCGTAGCCAATGGGGCGTGCCCATCCTGCTGCAAGGTCGACGGGAGCGCCACGCCCGCCTGCTAACATCAAAGCTGGACAGATGTGAGGTGCTCCAGATGTTCTCCCTGTCGTCTGTTCCCTCCCCAGGAGGAGTAACTAATGCAGGCTGGTGATAAAGCCTCTCCCGCTGCAGCGTGGGCGATGCTCATTTGAATTGCATTGATTTCATCCGCATCCCGGCTCCCACTGGGACTAATTCTGCAGTCCTAATTGATCGGGGTGCTCTTCATTGCAAATTAAAGGAGACAGCAGAAACTCCGGCGTGGCGTGGAGTACCTGCTGGCCCCCTCGCTAGAATAAAAAAAATACCCCCCAAAAAAGTATGATAGAGACATCAGCTCAGCAGAGTCCTTTTTAAGACGCGCCAGCTGCTTCGTCTTCCCATCAGGCCTCCCATGTTTGACCTTGCCATCCTTCATTTGAGCAGATAAATTCATTTATTCAGCTTTTAGAGGAAATAACTTCCTTTTATGCTGAGAGCTGCACTTAGGAAAAGAATTAGAGGTCAACTTGTGTTGCGTTTTCTTTAATCATAAGTAAATCATTTTCCACTGTAGTTGTGTAATGGCTGCAGACTTTTCACACAGCGACCACCAATTAAACCTCAGGGCATCAGAGAGTCTGCTACGATGACAGTAATTGCAAATCCAGTTGAAAGTAATTTACTTAAAGCTGTCAGATGAGCTCATCTCTCTCACGCTTTTAAGACTTTTGGTTTCAGTCGGGCGCTACTACTTCTTGGCACACCGGTAGCGCTTTTTTTTTTTTTTTCATCAGAATCACTAAAGTGCTTTATTAATTGCACTCTCTTGATAAAAATTTGATGTAACACACGCGGCAGCAGCTTTGATGGGAGACCTTGTCCAACGGGGAGGACGCCGATCGCGTGACGAGAAAGCAGCTCATGTCTTTGATTGCGACGCAATAAAAATGTCAGGGGGATCGGTGGTAGGCCCGGCGGAGTCCCGTCGCCCCTGCTCTCATGATTACAGGAGGATTTAAAACCAGCTTCTCCAGCGGGAAAGGTGAAAACACGTTTGATCTTTAATGCAAATGAACTCTGGGGTGAGGATTTCATTTTCGGTACGTAGGCGTCCTATATGATTACTGTGTGTGAGGGACGTGTTTGACTCCGAGGGGCTCATAAATACTGAACATGGGAGTAATGAGAAAAACTGCACGTCTGAAACTGCACCGCGTTTCTATGGGAACCATCGGTAAAACAAAGTTCGTTATCTCTCAAAGTATACATCGGATTAGTTAAAGGTTAGGATGTTGTTGATGCTCACTTTCCACCCAGGATTCCCTGCATCTATAAGATGAACCCGTAATACTGCAGAAACATCTTGTTCAAACCCCAGATAGTTTGAAATAACTGGCACAAAAAGCTGGACTTGAACGCACCGCAAAGGCCGCAATCAGGTCCCCCTATATTCTGCATTAAGCGGCGATACCACTCCAAACCAGCAGGTGGTGGTCTGCTGTGTTCAGCACCATAAAAGGTTGTGTCACATGACCCCAGCAAGGGTGTTTGTTGTTGCTTATTTAGCTGGATTTGCACAATATGGAAATCATTGGGTTTTTATTTTTACTTTTTATTTTTTTAGCATCATTATAGATTAGAAATTCAAGACAAACACTATTTATAAATTATTAAATTATTAATCCACCTTAGAATTAAGCCCTTCACGTCTAACACATCCTTCTTTCAATTTTTTTGGTGTATTGTGTGATATTAAGATAAAATTAGAAAAATTTCTTGATATCTTGACAGAAAAACAAATTCTTGGATCCGGATCTTCAAGAGAATTAATTTGTTTTGTTGCCTCTGGAATAATCGTGTTGACAAATGAAGTCAAAGTCATTTTTCAGAGCTGTGTTTGCAGTTTTTTTTCCTGCCTGGGTGATTTATTGTGCAATTAAAACCAAATGTAGATAATGTGCAGGTACAATATCAACAGCCCTGCTAAAGCTGATGTGACATTCCTATTCATAAGGAGGGTACCTGCTCTTCCAGGTCTTCCTGGTTTTATTGGGTTCCTCATGCGTTCAGTCGTCGGACGGCGGGAACGGCGGCCCAAAAAATAATAAAGAAGGCTCAGAGCGGGAATAGGTCGTATCACAGCCCTAATAAAAAACCCATATAGTTTGGATCTTTCCTCCATAAAAGTTTACGACCCATGAGTGGAGCCGAAATGTTAAAAAGCAACCGACAACAAAATAAACCTCGACGGTCTCCTTGAGGAATGTGAGAGAAAGACTGGGAGCGACGATCTTCACTACGGAGAAGCGACGTGAAAGGATGAGAGGGTTTCACTTTCATTTTAATCAGAATAATATTTATGGTGATGGTTCAGGGCTCTTTGGTGTTTTTTATGTCCGAGAAGAGAAATCACAACGGATGAAGTGAATGAAGTCGAATCTATATTTCATAGCCTGATGCTGGCATCAAGCTGCTGGTTTTGTAGGACGTGAGTTTTGGTGCTGATGCTGAGCATCCCCCTCCTGACAGCCGACTCCAGCTCCTCCAGAGCGATGCTGCAAATTAAACTCCGCGCATCCAGCCGACTGCTGCAGAGTCATCCGAGACTCTCTGCAGATGAAAGAGGAGCGAGTAGAGGTTTGTCTGCTGCTAATCACCTGTGAATCCCCTCATCCGCTCCGCCCGGAGTCTGTCGGCGAGTAGCGGGAAGCTGACTCCATCTTTTGATCCCCTCCCTTTATCTGGGGAGCTATCTGGGAATCGGGGCGCCGCTCGTCACGTCATCAGTAGATAAATTATGGTTCAGACAAAAGAATCCAGCAGGCCTTCAAATTTCTGTCCAAACCTGCCCATCGGGGAGCAGTAGGCAGTATTTCTGCCACACCCATGACCTATGGGGTAATTCTCTGTGATTCCATCCCACTGTGGGTGATTCCATCCCAAACCCCTAACCCTAACCTGGTACTGCTAACCCTAACCATGACCCTAATCTTAATCCGAACCCTAAACCCTTAATCGAACCCTAATCCTAAATTTAACCCTAACCCCTAGACCTAATCCTATTCCTAACCCTAACCCGGTACCTAACCCGAAGTTTAACCCTAATCTAAATCCTAATTCTAAACCCTAAACCAAATCTTAATCCTAAACTAACTGTAACCCCTAAACCTAATCCAATTCCTAACTCTAACCCTAGTCCCTAACCCAGTACCCCTAACCCTAATCTTAATCCTAAACCTAAACCTTACGTTATCGGTACTCCTGACTCCTCCTGTTGTCTGTAACCTCCTCTGTTCCCCTGCTCCTCCCTCCTCCCTGCTGTCATCTCCCCCCCCACCCCCCCCGGTGTTGCAGAGATCTGGCCGCCGTCCACCTCGTCCGTTGTCGCCGTCGACTACAAAGCAGCTGCTTAACGCTGACTCAGGCTTTCACAGCTCAGATTCCTGGCGGCCGCTCGTCACTCACTCTCAGATTTATCTGAGCTCCCAGTTTTCCGAGGCCTCTCTTCACCGCGGTGAATAGTGGATGTGACATTCCGTTTCAGGTGGCATTGACCACAGGATGGGGGCGGGGGGCTATTTCCATCCCAGTCTCACACGAAGATGGAGCGTTTGTTTATGTGTGTGTAGGAGAAAAGGCAGAGACGGGTGGAGACAGTGATGGGCTGACATGTGGGAAGTGAGACGCTCCGTCAATATTGTCAAGCTTCCCGGCAATCAGAGGCAGACGCTATTGACAACAGGCCGCCTCGCTAACGACAGCCCCGGCGACCGTAAAATCAATGCCCACATTTTTTTTCTTGACACCTTTCATGATTTCTGTTGCTTCGCAGAGGAGGGATTCAAACATTTAAATATGCACAGCTTCATTATTTAAACCATTAAATAACCGTGATGCTCGCCGCTGATTTGTCCAACAGCTGCTTCCTGTCAGATGATGAATAAAACAGTAGACATGTTTGTTTCCCTTGGGGGGGGGGGGGTGAAGCGCGCCTCATCTATGATTGACACCTGAATGTTGTTGTTGTTGTTGATGTTTGTTGTTGTGTGTTCGCAGCTGCTGACACCACCAAGGACCCCTGTCAGAACGTCAAGTGCAGCCGCCATAAGGTGTGCGTCGCCCAGGGTTACCAGAGGGCCATGTGCGTCAACCGCAAGAAGCTGGAGCAAAGGTAGGCTTGGTTTTATTTACAGGGTATTTCTGGAGGGACGGGGCAGCAGAGTGGATCAATTAAAGGAAATGGCGCAAAAGTAAATAAATAAATGCACAAAAAAAGCAGCTCAATGATGAAATTAGAAAATAAAAAATAAATAATATATATTTATAATATATATATATATATATTATATATATATATATATATATATATGTATAAATAAATTGACTAAATTTATAACATCAAAAATAAAGACAGTGTGTAAATAAATTAAAAGCATGCAAAAAAACACACACATGCATAAATAAACACACAAATTGTCATAAATAATTAAATAAGAAACCACAAAATCAATTGCACATACATATATCAACGAAGGAGGGGAGAAAGGGGCTCTGTTTACTATCTGTTGAAAATTGAAACGTATTTTTTGTCCCATGGTTGTTTTTAAATTTAAATACGTCAGTGCTTCAACATGCAACATAAATTATTCAGCCTTGATTTGAAGTCAAAATAAGACGTTTAATTTCTTCTAAGATGAAAGTCTTGACAACGGCGTTCAACCCAGACAGACCGCCTTATAGACGGCTGCGCATAAAATCGGAACAATTACGCTCCCATCAGTTTTAATGGGTAATAATGTCGAACACTTAATGTCAAGGGTGCACACAGTGTGATGAATTTACTCTTCAGTCATACGTGACTCATGATCTAATCTGAGGCGTGACGTGTCCTGAACTCCTGCCTTGCTTTTAAAATCTAATGAAGCCACCGTTATTTCACTCGATCCCATAAAAATACACTTAAAACCACACAAATCATCATTTTTATGAAGTGGTCAAAACCCATGACTTATTGTTAGCTTTAGCATTAGCACGGTTATTCACATCAAAGCTCGTGCTGCGTTCAGGTGGTGTAGTTAATTTAAGCATTTTATAAGTTGTTATGTTTTCTTTTTCGTGTTAGCTGCAGGTGGAACACTTGAAATTTAGATTAGCATCTAAATCTGAGCATAGTTGAAATAAATTTCACTTTATTCACTCATATAAAATAATATGCATGTAAAATATCCAGATGATGTGTATTTGCTGATTGAGGGTAACATTTGGGTCCATTTCAGGCGAGTTCTTCTATTCCTTGTTGGTAAAAGAGCAACTCCATGAGTGGCGCTTGTTGATGATGTCATCTGATTGTGTTTGTTCTTTTACCTGAAGGATTGAATAAAGTCCAAATGGCTCACTAATGGATTTGAACTTTCCCTCTTTTTAGGGTCAAACAGTCGGGTCAGCCGGACGCCCCTTGTAAGCCTTGTCCCGCCACCCCCTCCTCCCCCGTCTGCGGCTCCGACGGACACAACTACGCCTCTGAGGTAAAATATTCCACACCTGTGTCTCACCTTGAAAGCTCCCGCTCAGGTAATCCTTCTTTTTTCTTTTTTTTTTGCTTTACTACTGGATTCTGCCACCATAAAAACTCTGGGAAAAAGCGTCGGAAAGTGCTCGTGTCATCGTTTTAAATAATGAGAGGAGTCCAGTGGAGCGCCTGTTCCTGCTGCGCTGACATATACGTGGGCGCGGCGGGGAAAGCGCGGTTCATAACGGCTCGCGGGAGGAATAAGCGCATCGCCTCAACGCGGCAGCGTGATTAATGACTGAGGCGGTTTTGAGTGGCGTCGCCGCGCGCCGCTCGCTGCCGGGACGCGTTATTGATTTATGTATAGTTCTTAATTTTGACCTTGCATGAGAAGGCAGTGGAAAATGACAGCTCATTCCTGCCGCCTTCCCCTAAGTGCTGCATCTCATCTGAATGAGCAATCTGTCTTTCTTCTTTACCTGTGGTCACCCCCATAAATATTTTAACTCCATCTCTCTCTTTTTCTCAGTGCAAGCTGCAGCAGCAGGCCTGCCTCGCGGGTAAAGACCTGAACGTCATGTGCACCGGCTTCTGCCCCTGCGCCGCTGCCTCCATCACCGATGCAAATACCGACGCCAAACGTGGCAAGTGCCCTTTTCTTCTTTCATGCATCTTAACGCGTTCACACTTGTGTGCATCCCTTTTTTCACGAGTGTGCGATGGGACTCCAGAACCGACCCCGGAGCTCAAGGTTTTGGATCGATACTCACCAATTTCAGAGATTACTGTTATCCCGAATATCCCCCATGTGGTTGAACTGCTCATTCAATCATGTAGTAATTAATTATTTAGAGTGTACACTATCTATCACTGCAGGCAAACAATATTGATCACCGGACTCTCGGGCATGTGAAAATGCCGATTGATCAAAAAGAATGAAATGTTACTCCTGGTTTTCATCCGCGGCCTGGAATTTGTCCTCATCCTGGATTTCTATTGGATAACAACGATTTACTGCAGAGTTAATTGCGGGATAATGTGTTCTTTGATTGTGGATTTTATAAACGACAGCATGAAAACCCAACTGGGGGGTTTCTGCAGAGCGTCTGCCAGGGTTTACATCCTCAGATTCCTTTGTGTTTCCCTCAGAGAGCTGCACCGGCCAGGACCTGGCAGACCTGGGCGACCGCCTCCGAGACTGGTTCCAACTCCTCCATGGAAATGCAAAGCAGAATAACTCTGGCAAGCTCGGCGCCGCTTCAGGTCAGAAACCCACAAAGTGTTATTATTTCCTGCTGCATTTGGACTGCGTGCGTAGAAAGAAATGTCAGAGTCGTGCTCGTGTTTGGTGACAGCGCTCGACAGGAGTCTGGTGGCCAGCTGCAAGGACTCCATCGGCTGGATGTTTTCCAAGCTGGACACCAACGGCGACCTGTACCTGGACCACGCCGAGCTGTCAGCCATCAACCTGGACAAGTACGAGGTCTGCATCCGACCCTTCTTCAACTCCTGCGACAGCTACCGGGACGGGAAGGTGTCCACGGCCGAGTGGTGCCTCTGCTTCTGGAGAGAAAGTGAGTGCAGTCACACGACGCTGCAGTGTGCAAGCCAGGCCACTAGTTGGCAGTACAGCGTCTAAAAATTTAAATGGCAGAAATTGGTTTACCTCGTGTTACGTCGCTCTCGATTATACGTCGGTTTTGACAGGAAAATAAAAATCTAGTTTACGTCTTTTTACTCCAACACAAATATTGGATTCATAAAATCACTAATAAACCATCAAAAGCACAGAATATCATGTTATTGTACAATAAATCAGAATAAAACATATAATATATTATTAGCCCGAGCAACCCCTGTGACCCGCAATAAGGAAGAAGCAGAGGAAGACGAAATGAAGACGTTTTTAAAATAGGTCAATCTTTAACAAATATTACTGAACATGCGTTCATGAATAAAGAACAATAAAGAACTAGGAATGATTATCTTCATTTTAGCCTAATGAATTCAAACTTATGTCGTTTTTTGACTTAAATCGCGTCTCTTATGTGTTAAGTCGCGCTACTTTGGTGAAGAAACGCAACAGCAAAGCTTTTTTTTGTTGTGAAACCATTATTGTGTAGATAAATAGTAAATGAGTAAACATGCATGCAAGAGTTCTTATAAAAAAAAGATAAAGTTTCCTATGAAAGCGTCAGAAACCTTCTGGTTGATACAGGAAGAGTTTTTTGAAGCTGCTAAATACTGAATCCTTTAAATAGCAGTAACTTGACCACACCTCCTCTAAATACCAGCGATCCCATTGGTGCATCCTCTCTGCTTTCAGTCCTTGACCTCTCACGAGGTCTCGCCGCCGCCTCATCTCGGCGCCGTGGGTGGTTTAAGCGCCACCGCCCGAAACGCAGATTAGAAGATGCTCTCTTTGCAGAACGCAATGTTTAATCTTTGAGCTGCGTAGAAAGTTGAAAGCAGATTACGGGCGCTACGAGGTGACGCCGCCGCCCCCGGTTGGGATAAGAAGAACATCAGAAAAGATGATCATAGGCTAGATGGGAAAATCCTGCTGCGATGAAATAATTCACTCGCTAATGAAAGCTTCCTTTTGAAGCCGCTGCTGACGGTTTGTGTGGTTGTGAAATGATCAGACGCCCCTCATCTGATAACCAGCAGCGGTGTTTGGGCCGTGCACGACTTCAGCGCCTGTTTGACCTTTGCTAAACAAATACCGGATATGCAGGACGATGGCCTCATTTGCACATCAATTATCCCATTGATTTGACCTGCGTGCAATAGATTAGAGTGGCTAGTGATCAATTTTTCATTACCAGCTGGAGACATTTCTCAATTCCTTCTCGCTGATCCATTAACTGATCGTGGTCTTAAGTTAATGATGAGTATGAGGTCACAACGCTCTTCCAGAAGTTAGATTATTATTTAATTTGAGTGATTTGTGTGTGATAAATGTAGAAATTCCATAGATGTGATGTGAATTTCTTCTTTATTCTCTTCTATCTATCCAGAGGTTTTACTACTAGCTGCTAACTGTTACTAGATGGTCACATGACGTATTGTTAGAATAAAACACCCTTAAAGAATCCGGTCATATTTGATGGTTTTCTAGCCGAGAGAAACTTCCTGACCGACGACCAGCTTCTTATCATAACTGGATCCAACCTGTTAACATTTTATTGACAGTAAACATGTCAGATTTCATTAATGGAGTAAACAGTAAATAACATAAGCTTCTTTTTTTGATAGGAAGGGTCAGCAGACTCCCTTAAAAATGTCTTTTTAATGGTTTTTAATTTCCGATAAACATGAAATGCTGTTTATGACAGATTCTTAATTATTTTTATTTGTCTTGTTTATTGAGCAAAAATATAATTTGCGTGAAAATGATTGTTTGATGTGTGAGCGAGTGTCCGTTGTGTTTCCACCGGAGCTCAGTCCGTCCGGCTCTGAAGGAATATTGATTCCTGAACAAATCAATAGGAAAGTGTCATAACTTTAATGGAGATGGAGTTTTTGGAGAGCAGTTCCAGACTTTTGACATCGCTTTTCTTGTTCGATCCCCTCAGAGCCGCCGTGCCTCGCCGAGCTGGAGAGGATCCAAATGCAGGAGGCGTCCAAGAAGAGGCCCGGTGAGTGCATTCATCACCGGATGTGTTCCTCTGACGGCTGAGGAAACAGGAAATCACCGCTTCAGATCCTGTCTGAGCCTCGTAGTTAGCCGTGAGGTGGCTCGCGAGGAGGTTTATGGAAGCACGGCTAGGATTAGGGGCTAATCAGACTGGAGGGGGTGAGAATAGGTGGAGGCAATGCTAACGTTCTCATTAAAGCTAATAATGTAATAACAGCTGATAAGGTAATAAATGTACTCGTTTTTGAAATGTAATAGGCCAATAACGTTATGATAGTCCTGAACCGATAACGTAATAACTTATTGCTACTAACGTAATTATTTATTACTAACCCAAACCCAAATCTTAACCCTCAACCTAACTCTAAATTCCTAACCTTAACCCTTAAAACCTAACCCCTAACCCTAAACACCGACCCCTAACCCTAAATCCAAACCCCTTAACCCCTAACACCAACTCCTAACCTGAACCCCCGACCATATGCCCTACAACTAACCCTAAACCTAACCCTAAAGCCAGCCCTAACCCAACCCAACACTAACCTTAACCCCTAACCCTAAACTCATAATCCCTAACCCTGACCCCTAACCCTGACCCCTAATTATTATGTTAGTAGTCAAAAGTTATCACGTTGTCGGTTCAGAACCTTTATTAAGATATTGGTTTTTTACATTTCAAAATGTATTACATTATCTGTTTCTTCGTGCCGTTTTGCCACAATATCTGCTCCCAACACGACGTGTCTTTCCAGCCCACAGAAGCCGAGTCGTCTCATTCTTTGTGTTTCCTCTGGTTGTCACGCCAGCGGCGGTGATGGAGAGGATTTGGCGCTTGTTAGGGGAACTTTTTTCTTTTCCCGGGTGTCCCGGGGGAGGCTGGAACACTGGAGCTCTTGTCACTTCATTTCTACACGCCGCTTCCGGAGCACAAACATAGCGCGTGAAATCGCATCCAGCAGCGTTTGCATGCTCGTGTAAAACAAACAAGGAACGCTTCCTCTGCCAGAAACAAAAGCAGCCTCTCCATCCTGACTGACGCTTGGTGAAGGCGTGCTACGGGTGCAGATGTTTAACCACGTCTGTGCGCGTCCTTGCAGGGATGTATATCCCCAGCTGCGACGAGGACGGCTACTACAGGAGGGTCCAGTGCGACCAGAGCCGAGGGGAGTGCTGGTGCTCCGACCAGCAGGGCGGCGAGCTGATGGGCACCAGAATCCACGGCAACCCCGACTGCGGTGAGAGATGACGTCCGGCCCCAACGTGTCAAAACTGAACCGCCTCGATCCGTCGATGGCCAATTGTTCTTTTCTTTCTCTGGACTGATTTAATATTAGTTTGTTTGTTGATGTGTCTCCTCCAGATGAAGTGATGGGATATTCCGGAGATTTTGGAAGTGGCGTTGGATGGGAGGATGAAGAGGAGAAAGAGGCAGAAGACAACGGAGAGGAGGCAGAAGAGGAAGAAGAGGAGGAAGGCGAGGCAGACGACGGAGGTTACATCTGGTAGGGGTCCGAGCCGAGAGCCGAGTCCCAGCTGCTGGCCTGAAGATCTACAACGGATGGCTCTCTCCTGACCGGGATCGGACCGGGGAGGCAGGGAATGGCGTGTCGTCCTGGTTGGGATGCGTGGTTTTCCGGTCCAGGGGATGAAGAAGATGACTCGTTTTTGTCTTAGATATGTGTAAATTGCTTCGTTCTTCTCTGTTTTCTGAGCAACAGAGCCTTTTTTTTTTTTTTTTTGCCGTTCTGAAGAAGCGGGAACCACCGTAAATCCATCAGAACCCGTCCGACAGCCATCTATGCATATAGAGATTACAGTCATTTTGTATCGTGTGAACTCTGCTTGAACATTAGAACCCTCGTCTCACTGAGATTTAAAGGAATTAGTTTGACATTTTGGGGAATGTGACCTCCAGCTACGAAACTGTTAGCTTCCATTTAGACATTTAAACCTCAAAAAACTATAAATTAACTCACATATTTGTTTAAATTCAAATTAAATTCCTGAATTACAACAATTTATGAAGTTTTATGTGCAGGAAAGTAGTTCTTCAAAATAGATTTTTTAATTTGTTTGAATTGATCAGTCAGATTTTATTCTCCAACTTAATCCTAATTTTCATTTCCCAACAATCGGAAGAGAAATCTTGTGTCAGACCAAATAATTTAATCCAGATTATCCACTTTAAAACTTCCCATCCCGCGGTGCTCATGTTGCAACCTGATGCTAAGACCGGTTATCGTGTCTGTGATTGGCTAACTCCCCAACAAACGTCAGCCAGATGGAGAACGTAGCATAAACGTAGCATTTAGCAGATAAATATCAACCCTCAGGAGTTTTGTAGAACCAGAAGAGGAGATAAAAGAGGGAATCTGTTGAGAGATTAGCTTCATGTCACACTGCCCCCTGGTGGTCAAAGAAATCCAGTATTGTAGCGTAGAGCTAAACTAAAATGCGTGTCGCCTCATTTTTAGATGTTTTTTACCTAATTTCTGAGCTTCAAGGAGGAAATAAGGAACATTTGGATATAGGTATAAATCGCTGATGTTTCCAAAATCTGACTCGACAGTTTTCAAACTGTTTCTTCTAGCATTTAGCCCTAGCGTTTTGCAGACGTAGTTGCGTTCATAGCCAATAGTCGCATTGCCAAAAATGTCTATCTGTTCCTTTAAAGCACTTGAATGCATCATGCTAATCTGTTCAAACCTGATTCTCTGTAAATATAAATCCACTGTAAATGATTCCAGGTCTTTTTTTTTTCTTTTCTTTTTTTGTGATGAAGGTGCAGCACTGCTCCTTGCACTTTTTAAATCCACACACTTCAGAGGACACGCCTGTACAGGATTCACATCTCCATCAACCTGTAGAATGTACTATAATTACCCAGAATGCACCTGTAGTAGGAGCCGCTAGGCGCTGTCCTCCGTTTACTCTGAAATCCCGTCGATGAATGTGCCACAGACGTTTTATTCCGAGTTCGCAACTTCAGACGCTGCATTTTTGTGTTTCTTAATAAATATGTGCATTACTTGAAGTTCTGTGTGTGTACTTGAACCCACGCTGTGATTTTTTTTTTGTACGCTATCGTTAGGCCAAGCGTTTGTTGTTTTTAGTATTGCATGTTAGTAATAAGAATGTACTTGGAGGCTGAGCACTTTACTAATAAAGGCGATGGAGCCAAAGTGTTGTTGTTTGTATTTTCTGCTTCTTTCTCTGAGGAAAATAATATTTTTCCTCCTTTAAGAAAGAAACATGGAATTAGTTGATTTCATGCATCTATTTTTTAGCATTTTCTACAAGATTAGCTTGTATGCTAAGTCAGGTTTTGGCGTATTTTATTTTTTCTTATCCTGCACCGCTGGAGAATCCAGTTGTTGGTTTTTTCCATTCTGTGTGATGATTTTCACTAATTACGTAAAAACTTCTAAGCTGATTTACAGGCTGGATCGCAAGGATGGGGCAACAACCAATTAAATCCAGCCACGTGTTCCCGCAGTATAATTATCTGAGATGATTTACTGTTAATGAATGTGTCTGTAATGACTTTGGATGAACAGAGCTAATCAACTTTTATTTTCTACCTCTGAATGTCACGCAATGAGACCCTTAGCGTCCCCCTGCAGGAATTGAAGTCCTGCTAATGAGATGCATTAGATTAAAAACAGATCACCTTTAAGGACTTGGAGTCATCTTGTCTAATTTCTCAGGAAATAAGCCATAAATTAAAAATAAAGTCACACATTCATAACAGATTTTAATTAAATAAAGTGTCCTCTCCTTCTTGATGTCTAAACAGGACAGAATTCTTCTGACCTTTGGGTCACTTTGTGTGTGAAGCACTGATTACCGAAGCTTATCACAGCGGAGGCCCGTTACCATGGTGATTACATCTTACTCTTAGGCTTTATTTAAACACAAGTTCTTCATCTTGCAGAAGACGAAGCAGACGAAGTTTTTTCCTCTTAGACATGCTGAGGGAATGTTGACCCCAAGCTGAAAATCACAAATCAGAATTCATCTTTTCTGGGTTTTGACTAAAATAGCAGCATCTGTTGTGCATCTGAATTAAATCTTTCTTCTTTTCAAGAAACTTTCTAAAAATAGGCCCCTGAGTTTTCATCCACAGACACTGAGGAGCTTAGGAGTGATGACCTGCTGCTCCTCCTAATCCTGCCGCGTTAATGGGTTTAACTCCAGTGAGCTCCATCTGTTGGTGTCAGAATGGAGGAGGAATAAAGAGCACAGGTCGTAACGTAAGACTGCAGTGAATGGAAGCCGTCAGGTGGAGCATCCGTGACCCGGTCCTGATGTAGGAGGATCTCTGTGTTCCCTCAGACTGAAGGAGCGTCCGTGCGTCATCCAGGAGCCCCTGGTTCCAACGTCGGACATGAGCTTCAGCACCGAGGAGAGGGGCGCACCCAACACCCGGGACCACCGGGTGTATTTCAGTAAGCAGGGCTCCGGGGCCGGGGCCTCCGGTGGAGCTGTCCTCTTGGTTCTGATTCTTTTTGGGATTCTTCCGCAGAAAACTCTTCCGGTGAGTTCATCTCTCCGTTCCATGACATCCCGGCCTACGCCAATGAAGCAGAGGTGAGTTTCCTCTGAGTGGAGGTTTGACTTCAACTGTGATCAATATCAATCGATCGATATATTCAGATGAGCATGATAGATCACTCCCTCATGACAAAACTGTGTCTGATGATCCTGCAGAATATTTTTCACGCTGTCGTCGAAGTTCCGAGATGGACCAACGCAAAAATGGAGGTGAGTTCTTTTATTTCTCATTTATTTATTTTCATATTTTATAATTTCCAACTTTCTTTTTGAGTGATTCTGCAAATATGGAAGAAAACAATGACTTTTTTAAGAAAGCAAAACAAAACCAACTTAAAATTCAATAGTTATATTTGTTATGTCAGCTCAAGTGTATTAAAATCATTTATTGCTCGATTTTGGGACATATTTATAAACTTTATAATTAAAAATTAACGAATTAGCTTTAATAAAGCTTTTAAAGCTCCAGTAGCTGCAAAAAGCAGCAAATAAAACAAAATATTTAATGAAAATTAAATATGAATAAAACTTTCCTCAGAAGTGGCAACAATAAAGTGTTTTTGATGTCCTTATAATAAATATATGGACATAAAAATGAATAATATAATATAATATAATATAATATAATATAATATAATATAATATAATATAATATAATATAATATAATATAATATAATATAATATAATATAATATAATATAATATAATATAATATAATATAATATAATATAGTATCATATCATATCATATAATCTGCTTGTCAGATTGCCACCAGAGATCCTCTCAACCCCCTCCGACAGGACGTGAAGAACGGGAATCTCCGTTACGTAGCCAACGTGTTTCCTCACAAAGGCTACATCTGGAACTACGGCGCCATTCCTCAGGTAAACCCAGCGACCCTCCAACAGCAGGTCAAAAGGTCGCCTCCGGCGATGCTCCAACAACAGGTCACCAGGTCGCCTCTACTGATCACCTGTTTCCTCTCCTCTCAGACCTGGGAGGACCCCAACCACCGGGATGAAGACACGGGATGCTGCGGGGACAACGACCCCATCGACATCTGTGACATAGGAGATAAGGTCCTGGGAGATTTCTGCTGTGACGCCTCAATATGACAGCTTTTCTTTTTTTTAAAAATGTGCTTCCTGTTCTCAGGTGTGCTCTAGAGGGGAAATAATCAAAGTGAAGGCGTTGGGGACTCTGGCGTTGATCGATGAAGGAGAGACAGACTGGAAGGTCATCGTGATCAATACTGAAGACCCTGAAGCGTCCGACTTTAACAGTATGAAGACGCTGCTGATCCTGCTGCAGAAATGACAGCTGCTACACGACTCCATGTGCATTCCTGAGCTCCTCTTTATATCTTACAGATATTGATGATGTCAGACGGCTGAAGCCTGGGTACCTGGAGGCGACTGTCGATTGGTTCAAACGGTACAAAGTCCCAGATGGCAAACCTGAAAACCAGTTTGCTTTCAACGGGGAGTTCAAGGACAGGGTGAGCCTCGTCATTTTGATTTTATTTTGTATTTTGCAAATGTTAAGTCATATTTTTACCCTTTTAATATTTAATCTGGCAGTTTCATAACCAGTTGCATTTATTTTAAATGTGTTAAAGGTTAAACGTTGACTTCTGCTGTGAGTAATGATTGTGTTTCTGCAGGATTTTGCCATTAAAACAATCAAAAGCACCCATGAGTTCTGGAAGGCGCTGGTTTCTAAGGCGACGGATGCTGGCGGGTTAAACTGGTGAGTTCCATTCATCCGCCATCCAGCTATCTGACTGACTGCTAATGCTTTTAGTGCTACTTCCTGCCATATCGCCCTTCAGGTAATTAAGCGCTGAGTGAAAGTCGATGAAGCGCCGACAGCAGAGTGTGAATCAACTAACTTAATGGACTCTTAAATATCTTCTGACTGCGTATGAAATAAGAAATAAAGGACTCACTGGGTCCCGTAAAGAGACAGTTCGCTCAAAAAAGGAGTATTCATCCTTCAGTAGTTTTCTGGTTGAGGCGTTTTTGGCCGAAGAATGATGTTTTAAAGCAGAAAGTTTCATTCATCTCTTCTCTTTCTTGGACCAGCATGAACACCAGCCTCTCAGGGAGTCCGTTCTGCTGCTCTGCTTGGGAGGCCAAGGCAGTGGTCGAGTCTGTAAGTGTGTTTTCATTCTAAACCTCGTGTCAGAAGCTGAAAAGGTCATCCCTCCGTTACATGACTGGGCTCTAAGAGCCTGACAAGGGGAGGTTGTGATTTCAAGTGCCACGAAAGTGAACTTTTCCTGATTTAAAAATGAAAGAAAACTGAGAAAAATTTCAACGGAAATTTAATAAAACAGAAAAGCATCTAATCTATTCATTCATTTTCCCAAAAACTTTCAGTGTGCATTTTTTAAAACATGATGTTTTTTTTCCACTCCTCCAGACAGCTGCTGTTGGAGCTGAAGATGCTATTCCAACTTCAGGTATAGGTGTTTTTATTTATTAGTTTTGTTGCAGTGTTCTGTGTTTTTTTTCCACAGATTTTAATCAAACGTGTTTCTTTCCAGTTTATAAATGGTTCTATTATGAGAAGTAAGAAGAAAACTCCTGGGCAGAAACGCTCATTCCTTCATTCCTTCCTTCATCAGAGCAGCATAAAGACTGCAGGGATTGGGTTTATATAGGTCACATTTACTTTTTTTGCTCGTGGAATCTGTTGTCAGCGCAATCCTCTAATGATTTAGAGCTTCAAACAACACAATAAATCAAATTAAATCCCAGGTTATTGTGTTTCATATTGATTTTATTTCCACTTTTGAGCTATTTCCCCTTCTCCTGTCATAAGATAACACATTACACATAAAGATAAATATCTCAAGCATGTCTTGGCTTTTTGTTTTTTATTGTATTTATTTTAAAGATAACGTGTCCTTTAGCTCTAAGTTTTAGTAGAATCACACAAAACTTGCCTGACAGATATTGAGGACAAGTAGTGAAACAGCAAAACAAGAAGAACATATAAACTACTTGACAAATTGCAGTGTGGGAGACATTCTTAAAATTTGGAGTGAATTTAGATAGGGCTGGATTTATGATCTTTTTTTCCCCATCTGCAGGATAGGGCTTTAGAACAGTTTAATTTAATTAAGAGGAACTTTGGACCTTGGCAGTCTGTTGAATTCTTGATGGAGTTTTTTTGGCTCTTACTCTCATTTCGACTTCATTCCAATAAATATTGAAATTACCCGTAAATTCCCTGGTGGTCTAGTGGTTAGGATTCGGCGCTCTCACCGCCGCGGCCCGGGTTCGATTCCCGGTCAGGGAACTATACTTTTGGGGTGACAGTAAGTCTTGGACTGGGGACTGGGAGTCGTCCGTTCGAGACCTGGTTGTCCGAAACGTTTGCTGTGCGAACTGGCAGGTGTCAGCTCACCTCCCCAGCACTGCCAAAGTGCCCTTGAGCAAGCCACTGCCCCCCGCCACTTCTACCTTCCCCTGTATTTAAATTGCATGCTTATGTGTGGTTGTGTCTGTTTCAGCGGTTTGTACACACATTTACATGCATGTTTACAATCAGTACATGAGTGTGGGGGGGAATTCTCCAAACCCAGATTAATAAAGTACATTTCTACTATTCTTTTGGTAAACATTTCTGTAACTTCGGGTATCTGTCCACATGAGGGCGCACATGCAGTGAGCTTGAAGCAAAACGTGTAAATATAAACCACGAAGAAGAAACACCGGAACTTGACAGTTTCCAAGGAGACCAGCGATACTACTTAGCTCTGGGCTGCTGGACAGCGCCGACTGGTAAGCTAACTAGCCATAAAATTAAAAGATAAATCTGACTAACATGATAAAATATGTTATTCCGTTGAGACTGTTAATAAATGTTTGTGATGCAGTCGGTAAACCTCTAATTTTCGCTCCGAGGCGCACAAGCTCTAGAAAGTACTGGAGGTTTGGATAACACGGCTAAAGCTAAACGGCTAACTGGGCTATTTGTCGGTGACGGCTTATTAGCATTCGAAGCACACGGAAGCTAAGTACCAACAGGTGTGTGAGTACACGTGTCTGGGTGTTTTTAAAAAAGCTAGTACATCTCCACCATTGGTGATTCCAGTTGTCATTTAAACATTCGTTTATTAACGTCATAGAAAGAAAGCTGTTGCATTAAGCTAGTCCGGCTAATTGGCTTGGTCCTGTTAGCAGGATTCGCTCCCGGCCCGTAGCGGCGCAGGTTAACGGGAGTGCCACGTCACACTTTTATGGTAACGTGGACGTAAAATTGTTACACACGTAAAATAATTCATAACGAAATGCTGAAATGATTACGTCAAACCTTTTTTTTTTTTAAAAAATAAAGTGTCTCACAGTAATCATACGTCTTTGTCTTTTCAGTTAAACGCTGTCAAGATGTCCTTTTTATTCGACTGGATTTACAAAGGCTTTAGTGGAGTTTTACAGTTCTTAGGTGAGTCTTGTCTTCAGTTTTACAACGTTTTAAAACCAGTGGAAAAGCATCAAAATGTTCTACTTGGTAGAATCAGCTACACTGCCCTTAATTTAAATTAAAAAAAGTACTGTATATCTGCAATATTTGTTTCAGGTCTGTATAAAAAGTCAGGGAAGCTGGTTTTCCTGGGTCTGGATAACGCTGGTAAAACAACGCTCCTACACATGTTGAAAGACGACCGGCTCGGCCAACACGTGCCGACGCTGCATCCAAGTAAGGAGTGCTCACCAAATGTCATAATGTTGTTGTCTCTTGCTGGATTTTCCTTGTTGAAGTTTATCTTCCTTTTCTCAAAGCCTCTGAAGAGCTGACAATCGCTGGGATGACATTCACTACATTCGATCTAGGAGGACATGTACAAGGTGAAATACACCCTCTATTTTTACCTGGAGAAGAGCTTCACCCTCCTGCCCCGAGGGCCAACCATTTGTTCTTTGTTGACAGCTCGACGAGTGTGGAGGAACTACCTGCCAGCTGTGAACGGAGTCGTGTTTCTGGTAGATTGTGCGGATCCAGACAGACTCACAGAATCCAAGACAGAACTCGATGTGAGATGAAACATCTGCCTTTTTTCCACTGCCGCTGTCTTTAACTGTCTTTAACGGTAGACTGATTGTGCTGCTATCGCTTGTTAAGGCTCTCCTAGGAGACGAGACCATCATCAATGTTCCAGTGTTGGTGCTGGGTAATAAAATCGACCGTCCTGAGGCCATTAGTGAAGTGGGACTGAGAGGAGCCTTCGCGCTTGATGGCCAACTTACTGGAAAGGTAGGCGCTGCATTCGAATGAGCAGGAATAATGAGATGTCTCCTTGTCTTACTTCCCTTCATCTCCATCAATAGGGAAACGTCTCTTTGAAGGATCAGAATGTTCGACCGCTGGAGATTTTCATGTGCAGCGTATTGAAGAAACAAGGCTACGGCGAAGGTTTCAGGTGGTTATCACAGTACATCGACTGACCCACAGGACCAAAGACTGTCCAGGAAACACTTTGTACCCTGCAGCAACAGACAGCCAAAATTTCAAGCTATATTTTCAGATCATATTCATTTTAATGCACATAGACACTTCTGAACCCACGTCAGCTAACCTTGTGTGGGACATTCAATTATCTTTCCATTCAAAAGCACAATGACATTTAACAGAGCGCTTTTGGACGCCGTGGAAATTTGACATGAAGATGCTGATTCTGCCGCCAGATCACCCGACTGACCGTCAGACTGTAGGCTGGCAGCGTTACCTTCAAGGCCAAATCAGTTTTGGCCTTGATTATCACTGATGAGTAATGTGGAGTTAAAAGTTTCAAGGCTGTGTACTTCAGGGACAGTCGGTAATACGGAGCAATGCTGCACGAATAAATTGCAACACAGTTTTCAAGACTTTTGATCCTCACATAATTAAAAATAACGAAAAACTCCAGCATAAAAGACCCCAAAAATTTAATATTGACTTCATTCGTATTTTGTGTTGATATTCACTTAGTAAACACGACGTTTATTCACTTTAAATTGACTTTTATTTCTCCACAGCAGCAACCGATATGCAAACAGGTTCTCTCTAAAGACCATAGTAAACTCAACTCATGCGCTCACTGCACATGCGCACCACACATGCAATGCCGTAAAGGAGAACTACATGGAACTGTCGTAAAGTGTGCAATATAGAACAACACACGTTAACATTTTGTCATTTGCTTTAAAAATAGACAATATTCACGTAAAATATATTTAAAATGTTGTCTTTCAGATTCTTCAAAATAATTATTTTTAAGAATTCTTTAAAAGAATTTAAGGGAATAGAAAATGTGTTTAAGAATTCCTTTAAATTTTTTTAAAAGAACAGGGTTTTAATAAATAGACCTGATTTTATGCTAAGAGTGTTTAAAGGTTTACTGTATATGCAAACTTTTAAAGTAGTTCATGGTGAATCTGCTACTGATGGGATTCACCTGCACGTCAGTGTTGCTTTATTTATTATGGAACAGACCTGCTGTTGTTAAAGTTCATCAAGAGGTGATGAAAAAAAAAGAAGAATAAAGAAGTTTAATGTTAATCGTTCCATCAAACACTATGCAACCTCAGCTTCAGAGCACGTAGCCAAACGTCGATGCTAATTACACGGGACCTGCTGGGAAATGTGATCTGTGAGAGAAGCCAAAATTAAAGGAAATCTAAAGGAAAGAAAGAATAAATAAGTGCTAAAACGATGAGTAACGTCAAGCAACTCTGTCAAGAATCCTGTGAATTATGCATTTCTTACACATTTTAAAATTATTTTAAAAGTTATGCTGAAGGCAAATAATTCCACCAAAATCCGTCTAATTTTGACATCCTGTATGTCCGTCTGCTGCTGATGATAATGGTTGGTTTATTAGAGTGAAGTAACGGTCAGGACATGTCTCGCTCTGAGCTTTTCATCATTTCTTTGTACCTCTAGTATCGGCTGTGTTAATCAGTCAGTTTGTGTACTTTTTGATTATCACTAAAGATATGAGAGTACAAAAGCAAACAGTCACTTTTAGTCTGGATACTGAAGTATTTTTGTTCTCCAGCATCTCATTTATAAAATGTTCAATAGTTTATTTATTCATATATGCAGGGATAGCTATGACTGAGATGTGTCTGGATCAGATTTTCTACTGGGAGTCTTTACTGGGATATGAAACTGTATGCATGAAGAGCTCTATTCCGGTTGAATCCTGTAAAGTCTGTTTAATAATGATGTAAATATTTGTACAGTCCCTGCCTTTTAGCCCACACTAGAAAACACTGGAGTTATTTATGACCTTAAATATATCAATTCAAATAGTTTGATGTTCGACATCTAGATATGACGTGACGTACCACATGTTCAATGATCAGATGGAATAAAAAGTTCTTTTGACTAACAGTCATTTTCACCCTTTGTTTTCCTGAATTCACCTTTTTAAGATTCTGAAATGAAAGTTTTTTCTTTTAGAGTTTTCTGTTAGATGTGTTCAAGATTAACGTGAAAAGAATTCCCTCATTAGTGGATACAATTGTTTTAGAGTTTGAAAAATTATAAAACAATTGTTTGACTTTTTTGATAAATTCTTTGTTTAAAATAGAATTTATCAATATTTCTAATGAAAACAATCCGTGTTGTTTAACAAATATCAGGCTGCAAAGCATCCAGTTTAAAGTCATTAAATGGAAAAAAGTATGTCGACCATTAAAAAGAATAAATCATTGCACAAATCTCAATGTCTGAACAGTCAGCTTCACTTCTAAACTCAATCGATGAAGACGTCTTGTCTCGTCTCTGACTGAGGCTCCAACAGTTCAGTCTTTTCAGGCACACAGAAGCCTCCATCTGCAGTTCAAGGCACACAGCATGCAGTCTACAGGTAGCAAACAACACCTCTCAGGAGTTTGTGGTCAACAAAATGTCAAAATTATGGGGAGACTGCAGAGCCAGCTGAGAGCTGGAGTCCAGAGGGTTCGACTTGAGGTTGAGCCACTTCAGCGCCGGCATCTCAGACAGCTTCTCCACAGGTATCTCTGGTCAGGAATAAAAGCAGTAAATATGAGAAAATGTTGTTTACACCCTTTCTGTGTCTTCATTGTAGCCTCTCAGGGCTGCATGAGTTGTTTATGTGATGTTTTACACTTAACAGAAGTGGTGTGCACTGATTTTATTTTTGGGACTTTAATATCATTACCAGTGATGTTGTTTCCCTCCAGGTTGATCCTCTCTAGCGTGGCCACGTCAGTCAGCTTGTCGGGAAAAACAGTGAAGTTGTTATTGGCCACATCGATGCAGGTCAAATGCTCCATTTTTGCGACAGCGTCAGGAAGTTTTGTGAGTTTGTTGCCTCTGAGGTCCAGCTCTGAAATATGTTCGAAAAACATTAATGATCTGTGCCTTCATCCACAGTATAGACGGACTCTTTCCTTACCTCTCAGCTCGGTGAAGATGGAGAAGAAGTTGCCAGACAGGGCCTTGATCTCGTTGTCAGCCAATGTGATAACACGGATGTTTTCGCACACACTCCTCAGGACCTTGAACACACCGTCAGGGAATGAAATGAGCTTGCAGTTGGACAGGTCTGCAGAGAACACGAACATGACATTAGTTTTAATTAAACCACAGAATGTTTACTGAAATAGTGTACTTACTGTATATATAATCACACCAAGTTCAAGTTTACAGTAGTTGTGGTTTTTTATCACCATCTGGTGGTTGATTCTAAAATTGCATCAATCATGCTGAAAAGATGCTGGAACACTGAAGTCTTACCCAAACTGTCTTTCCCCTCCTCTACGATTTCATTTATCCTCCGTGCCACGTGTGCCACTGACTCAGCCATTGTTCTGCAGTCACTGCTCCTGGGTAAGTTCATGCAAAATTACACATACTTTTGAATAGCCAAAAAAAAAAAACTGAAGGAAATATTCCACAAGCATTTACAACCTAACACGTCAGGATAAAAATGACAGGAAATATATTTTCACTCCTGTCTTGTATAAGGCTTAGCTTTAACAGCGCCATCTAGTGGACGAGTTATGATAAAGCTTTTTCACAGTTTACCCCCGATCTCTCCCACCTCGGTAATTAATGGATAATGAATGACAGCACAACACGTCATTAGGAAATAAGTGTTCCGCAAACATGAAGAAACTGATATGCTAGTACCCATGAATTTTATATTAATGTTGTTTGTGGTTATATTCAGTTGAAACTAACAGGAAACTACATTACTAAATGAAGACGGACTACATGAACGAGAGTAAATCCCGGAATACTTTCGTATAACCACAGCCTAATTAGCGGAAACCCTTATTAACTGTAATTTTAATATAGTTTAATGATTAAACTTTAACCAAAGCTAAGCCAGGAAGCTACTTACCCACGCTAGAAGCTACCGAAAAGCGCCGCTAACACTAGCTAAGATTAGCCAGAGCCGCTCGCCTACGGTCAAATTTGGTATGTGCGTATTTTTAGTCACGTACAGCACAATTCACCAAACGGTTACGTTCATATTGTAACTTGAAACACCTTGAAAAGGACGTTGTTGCTCAGCTACAATGAGTAACAAACTCGAATTTGCTTCTGAGAAGCCACGACCCGCCTTCGATTGGTCTACTTAGATAACGTTTCCTGAATTTAAACCAATCATTACCCCTCATGAGCCAAGACGGAATCTAGCCAATCAACGGCAGGGGAGGGTGGGCTTTGCCTTCAAGATTCAAATTTAGCATACACTAGTATACTACGACCAAATAACCGGAAATTAAAGAATCTAACAAATTAAGAGTCAGCCTGGCGAGTTGACTTTTCAAAATAAAGTTGTAAAAATACTTTCTCTGAAGTACAGCACAGTACTGTTACTTAGGTTCCAGTCGATCACTCATGACATTTTAAATCACCATTTAAGACATTTCTTACTATTATTAAACTTTAACATTTTGCTTTTTATTAAGCTTTCAAACTATGAGAATTTCTATAGCAATTCTTGTCTATTTTTAGCTTATTCTTGAAGACTGTTTTACAATATAAAAAATGTACATAAAAAATACTGACATGATAAATTTAAATGTTGCCTCACCTCCGAGTCCTTGTCAACTATTTCCAGTTTGACCAGTGTGCCCGTCGTGACTGTGGCAAATTCCTGTTTGTATTTTCAAAGGATTTGAATACAATGAGCTCTTTAGTTCCCCTTTGTAACAGCCTTACTTTACAGTATTTGCTGGACATCCCAGTGACTCACTGAAAACCAGAACATGTTTTGCGTGTCGGTTCCTTTCTGTCACACACAATACTATATCTGTGACCTCAGTGTTGACATCTGTTGTTTTATGTGTGTTCATTTTGGTTTATGACAGCAAAAGCAGCCAATAGAGCAGTTTGTATAACAGAGCATGAAGGCCACTTAGATTGACTGAAAAATGTTTAGAGAATATTACTTTAACAACCCAGTTTCTTAGACAATCATTTAAAAGTTCAGGTATTTTCTTAATGTGGCTTTTCCCTTGTAATAACTTTTTTATGATACAATTTTTTAAATTAAAATAACACCTATTTCTGACTTCTTTTTTCTTGTACAATAAACATCTTGGTCCTGTAATATTTTGGCCACACTTTAAAAATCTCCTTTTTTGATTCTTCTAATGCGTGTGCGCAACAAAATGCTCTAAAATTGTTGTCAATTTGATTTAAATTTGGAAATATCCGTTCAAATAAGCCAATAAGACCATCAACCTCCCAAAACAATCAATGCCAGTTTTAAATTGTCACCAAACGTTACGTTTTGATGCCGCATTTGGAAAATAATAGTAGAGATTCAGCTTTATGAAGTATCATTAACTAAAACGACCAAAAATACGTAAACAAATGTACATAAATACAACTTTTAGATATTTACAATAAATATACAATAACATATACAAAAGGTAACGTCCAATAAAATCAGTGCTGGAATATTCAACATTTCATTCACTTCTTGATAAAATAGGGGGATTGTACGCTGCACACGGCTGCAAAGCTGCAAAGCTGGACACTCCTGTTGAAATGTTCTCCTCACTAACCAAAGGTTGGGTCCCAGTAAAAATCTCTGCTGGGGGGGGGTGTCAGCTGCAGTCGATCGGTGCACAGGGACAAACATCCAAGAGCTTCTTTTCCTTCCGTAAAGTGTCATCTTCCAGACACGCGTTGCTTCTGCAGGTCACTGGCAGCCGCACTCGTCCACCACCATGTCCTCATGATGTCGCAGCGCCAGCCGTCCGTTCTCATAGTACAGCATGCTCAACGCGCTCATTTTGGTGGGGGCGCAGCAAGGGGGGGTTACTCTGCCGGCATGGTAATGTTGCATTAAACTCTGTAGATGGAACAAACAAGGACTTCAATCATTCCATTCGTATAATACAGACTAACAGATCGACGTAGACTCACCTGCATGTAAGCGTGATTTGTTGGGTTCAAGTTCTCCCCCAGGGGTCCGGGACAAGACCCCTCACAGCGGTATGCGTTGTATTTTTTAGGGAACACTATCCAGGACGCCCACCCGATCAGATTAAAGTCTACCTCCAGGTCGACTTTGCGACAGAGAGAACTTTCGTCGCCGCTCATGGCCCCCCACTGGCCCCTCACTAGTTGTCCCCAGTGGCCCCGTTTAGTCCTGCGCCTCCTGGGCCGCCGAGCCCGTTTGATTTCGGTGGGGGACAAGAACTTGGATTGCTCAGCTGTTAGGAGTAAACTTGCTTTCGCCTTGGAGTTTTCATCCCAACCCGTGTTCGAGAAGATGACCAGTAAGGCGCGCTCGCCGGCGTCCTGCTCCCTCCTGACCAGGTGGACCGGCAGGTCCGGGAACATCGGGCCCCACTGCGAGTCCGCCGCTTTCCGTCTTCTGGACTGTCCTTTTCTAGAGGTGGATTTCTTCTTGATCCAATTCAGCAGAGGACTGGTCACGTCGATGACGCTCCAGCTCTGGGATGGAGACCCCAGCCACGACCACGCCAGCCGGCCCACCAGCTGCCGCTTCCGACAGGCCCGGTTCCTGGGACACGTGGGCCCCCGATGGTGGTGCACCTCCACCGTGACGTTCCACACACTCTGAATCTGAGGGAGCCTGATTCTCAGCTCCGCCGCCTGGATCTGCTGGTCGGTCAGCAGCGTGTGGAGGTCAAAGGTCGCAACCCAGCGTCTCCGTTTGTATGTCAAACCTGATGAAGGGAAGAGACAGATTAGCATCACTGGAGGGGGGGGTTACTGCTCTGCATTCATCCCAATGCTGGGAAGATATTCACCAGTGATATAATTATGTCAAAAGTGTTTTCATTACATGCAAAATTTGATTTAATCAAGAAAAAAAGTCTGATTAAATCAAATGAACGCAACTCAACTGTTGTCATTCAGCAAATGCATTTAAATTCTACTTGTAGCTGTTTTTTTTACGCACCAGAGAGTCACTTGAGGGCAAATTAAATCAAACTGTTAGAATTGAATTACACTAAAACAAAAAGTCTTTTCTGAAAATGATCATTTCAACCATTTCATGAATTTTAAGCTGCTCTTAAGTCACAAAATCAGGATAAATTTGACAGCAGAACTTTTTGAAAATGTGTTTTTGAGGAGTCCTAATTTCTAGCTGTCATTTAAGATCTTAGATTCACTCCTTTTCATGACGTCTCTATTATCACATGAGTGTACAGATCCTTATAAATCAAGGCTGCTCTCCTTGTAAATGAATCAATCACTATCTGTGGCCCACACCTGTGGTGGATCATTATGATTCAATGGACAGGTGTGGCTCAAATACAGGTGAGATTAAAATGTATAGAGCTGCTTATCAAAAGTGGAATCCTGCCTCTCTATTAATCCACTCACACCGAACACGGGGCTGAAACCAATCACCTAACAGACTCTGCATATCCGCAAACAAACAGGTAATAACTCCGACACCACGCAGAGACGCGGGGATTGGATCCAGCGGCGGGGAGGGTTTCTGCTCCAACGCGTCATTAAATCCCCAGCTCTAATCTAATCAAGCCAAGTGTGAAAAAGAACTGAGGGAACTTGTTGATTTGACTTAACAAGAGATTTGTATAGGGGCTGTCTGGCAAGATGTCTAATCAACATCACCTATTTAGGGTGAAAGAGGGTTTGCTTTGAGAATTAGGCAGAAAAGCTCGGCCTTTTCACACGCTCATCTCTGCGTGGTTATTCCCCCACGGGGCTGGATGTGGATTGAAGCCCTCTGAGGTCGTCTGGGACCAAAGAAGTCCTTCAAGCCTGACCACACGTTTAAATCACCCAGAAGTTGAACGAATTAATAAAAGCGGACTCTTACTTTTGGCCACCACGCTCTTCACCGTGTCTGCGCGCCGCGCCGCGTCCCGCTCCGGTGCGTCCGCCGGACTGGAGAAGTTGGACCTAAAGTTCCTGTAGAGGTGCATCATGTAGGTGGGCATCATGGAAAACCGCTGTAACGACCTGAGATGAAATCCTTCATCTATGCTGCTGGGAGTCCCGCACGCCAGCTGCGCTAGGACAGCTGCGTGCAGCGCAAAAGACGCAGGTCCAAATGGGCGCATGTTAGATGACAAATTCCTCTAGTGGGAGATTAGGGGAGTCTTATATACCCTCTCCCACCCCCTTTCATGCTTAACAAGTAGCTGAGAACATTAAAGGAAATTGACAAACGTCCTCAAGACTTGTTACCTGACAGCTCATCATCCATTCAGGTGGTAATGAGGCGCCTGGGTGCGTGTTTACAAGGAGCGCAGCTTTCTGTTTGCGCAACGTCCTCCAAACTCCTGCTGACCCATTCCCCATCCTCGGATTAATTGTCTCTGCTATTTGTCTTACACTAATTGTTGGGCTTTCCCATAGTGGCATACACGGAATACAACTAATGAAAAGTAAGTCCTCAAATATGAGCATAAAACAGAAGGCATGGTTATAAAAACATTTTTTAATTTTCTATCATTGGGATTATAAAGTCCCTTTAGAGCACCTAGCGTTACTTTAATCATCTATTGTGCGTTTATAACGACATTTGAGGTTTTTGTAGTAAAATAGAAGATTAAAATTGACCAAAAAACTATTAAAAAAATTATTATTCTACAGATTTTTGAATATCAAGTATGTGGTGTCCTCTGTGTCTGACAGACGGGGTAAAAGTCTAGAATTTAGTGGATGTATCATGTGAAATGTCATCTCAAATATAATTCAATATGCTATTAGGATGATAATAACAGGATTCATGGGTTTAAAATACTTAATTAAATAAATTTTATTCTCATTTTATTTATAGTTTTCCGAAAATAAGGTTGTTGTGGTAAAATGAAAGATTAAAACCGACCACAATTTAAAACTATATGTTAAAAATAATTATCAATAACATTATTTGCACCATCTTTTATTCTAATCATCCTGTTTTATGCAGTCATTCTGATTGAATGAAAGGTAAAACTGATGAAAATCATTCAAATATTAGTTAGAATAAAATGTCTGAAAACTTTTAAAGCAACTTTTAATACAATTCCAAAGGTATAAATAAATAACTCTGAACTTATTCTGCTAAAAAAAACCTCATGCGTTATGAAATCTGAATGTTGAGCTCTCTTTGTCAAAGAACACATAATTATTTAAACTTAGCATAAGGTTTATATTTATGATAGGAGCTGGGGTTTTTTTTTTTTTTGGAATGTTGGACTTTTATGGACGTAAATCATGTAAAAAAAATCTATTTTCACAAATTTAAATCACTGTGACGCAACCTCTGATATAAGAATATCTAACTAAGTTGTTTTAACATAACTTTAAACTGTTTATTACTTCTTATTCACCTTTTAATTTAACTTCTGACTGATTTATTACAGTTAAATTCGACCCACTGAGGACAAGAGGATGAGCGTCCGTTGCGCATGCGCGCTTCGCCTTTGGCCACACGGCCGAATCCTTTTCCTCGTAAATTTCTCGGAGAAAGAAGAAAAAACAACCGGCGGTGATTTATTTATTTTCTTTCCCTGCGTAACGGACAGAAAGAGGAGCTCCATCCTCCGCCTGCCGGTTCCGGGACGGTTCCACGCACCGTGAGCTGAAATGGTGAGTGGCTTCAACTTTAAGCCTGTTGTTGCTTCCAAAAAAAAAAAAAACCCCGCAAGTTAACTGTGCGGATCTGCCGCGACGTCTGAGCGCCTTTATTTATCACGAATCTGCGTAATTAAGAAGCGGAGGACCCGAACAGGAGCTGTTCCGTCTGTTTGCGCAAAAACTCTCTGTTCCTGCGGGGAATTGTGCGTGAAATCCACGAAATATCCGCAGACGGTGATGAATAGAGACAGTCAGGAGCGTGTGTCCATTATCGGACAGGAGCCGGGTTTTTTTTTTTTTTTTGGCATGTTTTTGTTGTTATTTTGAATTTTATTGAGATATTTTGTCTGAATGCTGCTGCAACATCTGACTTTCCCAGTTTGAGATCATTAAAGTGCACCTTATCATTAATATAACTTTTATACAATATAGAAGAAACTGTAAAAAAAAAAAAAAAGTTCATTCAAAAACTTTTTTTGTTGCATAATTTCTAATGTTGTGTAATAATTAATGTTTTTGAGTTTGGAATCTCTGAAATTATCAATGTTCTAATTATTGATCAATCATGTTCATTTCAATACAGATGAATGTGTGTGTGTGTGTGGGGGGGGGGCAATATCTATTATTATAAATGGTATTTCTGAGTGTCTATTTTCAGATTTTAATCAAAAATTCTATTTATGTTATTGCCCTGACACATTTGGATGTATGGAGTCGTAAACACCGTATTGTGACATGTATTGTGATGGATATTGCATCGTCATGATTCAGTTTTTTTGACTCTATTCCTGGCGTGACTCATCAAATCTGCCCAGACGTGTTCATTCCTAGGATTAAAAGATTGGAAAGTCACTGAGTCGGCTCACGAGACGCCGTCCTTGATGCCTTGTTGGCCCCATGCAGCTGGACCCGGTCCCGTTGGTATCGCTTTACCCTCACGTCCCTGGGGGTAGTGGTGGGGTGACAGGGGAGTGGGGGCAGATGGGAACAACTGAGACCTGATCAAACATCATCATTAATCAGAAGCCAGGAGCTGAAACGGGCCCCGCTGGATCGGCCCCAAACCGGGGTCCAGTTCCATTCTGGTTTAAACCTAGAGGGAGTCAGAAATACAGAAGCGCTTTATTCTTCTAGCACTTAAAGTTGATGTTTCTCTTTGTAGGAACAATAAACTTTTATTTTTACCACAGGGTGTCATGGTTGAGCAACGTGTGCATTAATTCAGGCTCCCGACTAGAGTCGTCTTTGTTGTAGCCTGTTAATAAAATTGCATTTTAAAGAGAAAAGTTGAGAAGACAGTGGTGAGGACAGCCATGAAGGACGGATTAGAGACAGTGGTGACCGACGTGCCCAAAGGAGAAGAAGAAGAAGAAATAAAAACTTCATTTTCTCGCGGAGGTGAAATATTATTCCTGTTATCCGATCGCCTCTCGGAGGGAAGACAGACCAGGACTGATGTGGAGACGGGTGACGGGAACCATTTGTCTTTTTTTTTTTTTTTGTTCCAGAGGAAGTTTCACAGAACATCCTCTCTTTCTTTTAACCCTTTCACCGCCACCTGTTTCTGCTCACGGTCATCTTCATCATCTTCTTCATAGCAGCAGGAAGGAAGGAAGGAACAGGTGTGGCCGCTGTAGATTCTACATCAGCGGCTCCGTTTCGACATCGTTTTGCGACACGCCCTCTTTGGCGTGGGCGTTTTTTTCACGCTTTAAGACGCGTCCAAAGTTCTGACGTTCTTTATCACGCCCGTCTACATTCCACCAATCAAATCACGCCAACCCGTCTGAGGGGTCCAGTCACATCACGCCGAATCCTTCCATCGCGACGGGACGCGTCTGTTCTGCTCAACAATGCAAAATATGAAAAGTCAAACGGGCAGGAGGACAAAAGCACATGATGCTCCTTTGATGTGTCCCGGCTCCACCCCACCGAACCCCTCCCGACCCCCCTCCCTGGATGAAACGGGACACTCAGTGCACAAAGAGCCGGCGTGACCCCGGGGTCATACCACTAGAGGTGGAGCACACGGGCCTCTGCAGCTGAAGTCAGGGGGAGACGGGGGGCTTAATGTGAGTATTTGCCCAGCTGTAGGCCTGTTTGCCCCCACGTGGGGCGGGTCCGCCGCTAATGACGCCACTAATTATGACCTCGTAGTGAATTAGGCTCACGTGACGCCGCCGGGCGAGGGTCGCCTGGGATCGCCGCCGCCTCTCAAGAGCCTCTTGTGTAGGTGGGGGTCGTTCTCCCTGAGTGGGGGCGTACAGGGTATGGGGGGTGGGGCACCGGCAGCGACTGCCCGCCTCCACATCCTCCTTGCAGAGTTGCATGCACACACATCCCAGCGTGCGAGAGTCGCCTCGCACCTCCAGCGCAGGGGATGCTGAGCGTGCCGTCACCCCGTCTAAACATCCGACTGCCCCCCACCCTTGCAGATCCGTCCTTACACTTTCATTGACTCGCTCACAAAGGATGCCTCGGCTCAGCCGGACCGCCGCCCGCTTTGCAGAGGACGTCTGACGGCGTCCGTGGGACGCTTACCTGCCGGGGATCGTTTCTGTCGTCCTTGGAAACGGGTCGTCAGCTGGATGTCAGGTACGGTAGAGATTCCAGACGGAAGCGCGTGGGACTGATAGAGATCTAAATCTATTTTTTAAAAATAGATTTGGAAAGGCTTTTTTTAGCAGCTGAAGTTGGGATGACATCAAGAATGTAGAAGGGGAAAAGGTCTCCCATGTGGTTTATGTCGGGGTCCCAGTAGATTTAACATCCTTGAACGTTTTGCAGCTTCCTCTCAGAATGAGCTGCGTGATGGATTTTTTTAGACGGAAGCTGAAGCGGGGGGAGATGTGAATCGACATGAAAGAGATGAAAACGGCAGCTTTGTCTGCAGAGGAAGCTCTGAGAACATTTCCGATATTCGATTCAGGAACTAACCATGTCCTGTGGAATCGCGCCTGCACATAACCCTTCACCTCACTGCTGAAATATGTGTGCAGCTGCAGGGTGGAAGTGTCAGAGAGTACAACTAAACACTTCCTGTGAAGGTGTGTGCACACTTCCTGTGCCTGGGTGTGTGTGTGTGTGTGTGTGTGTGTGATGAACGGTTTGGCTTCCTGTGATGACAGACTGACTTTATAACTCAGATTTTGTCTCAATGTTGGTTTATTCTTGATATTTTGACACCTTTTTTTGAAAACAAATTAAACTTCAAAATAAAAGTAGGTTAGTAACGCGGCAAAACTTTATTTTGCATGCATTAAATTTGATTGGTAAGTACGACTGAGCAGGTTTTTCTACTGATTTCTTAGCTGATAGTTAAAAGTTACATCTGTTTCTGCGTTTGTGTCGCCTGCAGACTTTAAAATCTCGCAAAACCTTTATGTTATCAGATGAAAACAGAAGCTGCGCATCTTTTTTTTTCTTTTTTTTTGTCCTTCTCCACCTTCACGTGAGACGTCTTCCATCTCTCTTCTCCATCCCTCCATCTCTTGAGCGAGGAGCGCCCTGCATCCTTCCTCCAGGCCCAGCGACAGATGCATCCTGCAGCTGCATGCTCCTTCCTGTCTGCATTCGTACTCTTTTGTCTCGAGGCGCTTTTCTACATCGAAGTTGGGACGCCGGCTGAATTTAAATGGGGCGTCCTGAATGGAGCGGCGCTGCTCTGCTTGGCAGGAGGCTCCGGTTTCCACGGCCTTACTGTCGTCTCGCCGTGGCGTTGCTCTTGTCCTCTTGAAATCAGGGTTTATCTGGTTTTATAGCCTCGCAGGCAGGGTGACGCTCCTCTGGTTGACATGTGGAGTAAACAGCCTCTCTGATGAGTCGTCTCGATTGGATCTCTAGGAGGATGTTTATGACTGAGGGCTATTTCTACTCAGGCCTCCGCCCCAGCTGCCCGCCCGCCGGATCGGGCCTGAAATCAGCAGGACCGAGCTTCTACCCGGCAGAGGTGATAGACTAGAAGGTAAGACGTTAAGGCTTTTTAACGTTTTAGTTGGGGCTGGATGCCGAGGCCTGTAAAAGCAGGATGTTTCAGGAATAAGGACGCCACATGGTACAGGAAGTCCTCGTGGGTAAGAGGGTAACGTCTGTTTTACAGCCTCACTGGAACATGCATATTATCATGCATGACTGTGGTGGTGGGTGAAGGAAACCTACTGATTAAATGTCCTTAAAGCGACAGAGATTGAAAGGGAGTGTGTGTGTGTGTGTGTGTGTGTGTGTGTGTGTGTGTGTGTGTGTGTGTGTGGGGAGGGGGTGTTGCTGTGTAAATGCTCCTTTCTGAGACGTTAAGCTCTGTTTTTAGTCGACTCTCCCAACGTCTCATGTTTTTCGGGATTTCAAACGAAGGCTGCAGACGTTTATTTCAAGTCAGTCAAAATCGCACGTCATAAAGTCGTCCGCGCCTCCGTTGGTCTGTCATTAGACGCCGGGTTCGCACGAGTCAGGACTCCTTAATGACATTTTTTGAACCCATCATCAGTTGCTGACTCTTAACTTCATCACAATGCTTCAGAAATCGATCCACCTGGAGTGACGAGGAGATGATGGGTAAATCTGAATTCTCATGATGATAAATCACACTAAATACCTCTATTCAACACTAAAAATATGGGAAAATGACCACAGGTTCCCAGAGCTTAAATTGATGTCTTTAAAGTGTTTTTTTTTTCCTCTCATCCCAAATGTAAAATATTAAATTTACAGCTTCCCAAGCCCCAGAGGGCTGTTTTCCCTCAGGTATCATTCCTTCACGTCGTTCTTTTGTGCGCTGCAAGAGGAAACTGTCGTCTTTGTGCGCCGCCCGTCCCGTCCCGGTGAAGGCGAGCTGAACTTTGGCCATCTGGCTGCCAGATGTCCCACAACCCTCCTCCCCCCACCTCCACTCACCCTGGTCCCTACTGGAGAGACGTTCCACAAAAAAAGGCGACTCCACACGTCGCACCGGAGACGGGAACAGGGAGGAGAGCGCTCACTCCTTGAAGGTTCCGAGTCGGCCGGGGCGCTTCCAGCTCTCGCGAGGCGGGCCGAGGGGTTTCCCTGCGAGCGGGGAGGGTGGGCACTGGGATCCAGGAGAGGAATATTTCTTCTTGGATGTGATGCCGAGTTCTCACACTCCTCTCTCTGGACCATGGCGGAAAGCAAGCAGTTCAGAAAAGGCTCTCGAGGCTCCACATCTCAGCAGTAAGACGCGGGGCGTTTGGCGGCTTTTTCTTCTTCTTGTGGTTGAATTGTGGGAGCAGGGATGCTTTTGGTCAGCGGCGAGGACGCAAATAGATTCAGGCTGCCGGAGAAAAGTATGTCTGAAACTTTTGCTTCCTTTTTGGGACTTGAGTTGAGATTTTTTTTGCTTTTTTTCCTCTCCGGCTATTTCGGGGCACCAAAAAAACTAATCGATGTCCGCCAGAAAGTTTCAGTCGTCTTTAGAGAATCTTTAGGATCAATGGCATCTTTTAAAATCAAGATTGAACTGTTACACAGGTGATGTTAAGGCTTTAGTTTTTAGAATGTTCTGTTTTTATTCAAATATATATGTTTCTTGCAATTTTGATATTAAATTAATTGTTTCAGTCATTTTTCAAACTAAAAGTAAAACTTTTTCTGGTCTTTAAATCTGAATTTTGGTTGATTCTTTTCCTGAAATGTTAATTTCTTCCAATCTCTGTCATATTTAGTCAACCTGGTGGTAATTTTATCCTTTGTTTTTCATTGTCTTACTAGCATTTGAGTCAATCTACTAGAACCAAACAGATGTTTTTTTTCCATCATTTTCTTCTGATTTGACTGATTTAGATGCATCTTTGCAGAAAGTCTCTGGTCTGATGACGTCACGTTTCAGAGCTTCTTTTGCTCTGATTGGCTGATTTATTTCAAACACATTTAAAGGTTGACAGAAGGCCGAGGAGGTTTCAGAGAGGAGGAGGCGTGTGATCAAACTGTATGATCACCTGTGGATCCACGCCATGGATACTCTCCTCCATGCTGCGTTCAAGCGCGGCGTGTTTTTTCTAAAACTGTTTGCTGTCAGGCGACGTCCGGCGTCTCATTTTTTATCTTTTTATTTGATTATCCAGATTTTTTTTTTCTACTTCCTGATGCACAGCCAATCACAACGCGCCACATCGTCCCATTTCTGCCCCTCACGTGTAGTCAGATCTTTTTTTTTTTTTAGTTTTCCACCCCTGCTGTTTCACTTCCTGCTTCTCAGTCCGCTGTGATGTCATTGGCAGCTGCTCGTGGAGCATGGGGACGACCGCCAGCGCCGCGCCGCCGCCCGTTTCCGTAGCGTCGCCGCTTGAGAGTGTCCACGCCAACGGGATGGCCGACAGCAGGCAGTCGCTCAGCATGAGCCCCTTCCAGACGGTCAACATCCACAACAACAAGGCCAAGTCCATCATCACCAACAAAGTGGCCCCTGTGGTCATCACGTAAGACCCTCCCCGAATCCACGTTCTCACGATGGGGTGTTAATCCCCTTTGATCACTGGGGGCGGGGGGGGTCATCCCAGCGGCGTTTGCCCCCAGTTATCATCTCATTTGTCGGGTCGGGCCGGCGCAAACAGACAGCTGGTAATTGGATTTGACCTGCTGCTGTGTTTCACAGGTACAACTGCAGGCAGGAGTTCCAGATCCACGACGACATCCTGAAGACCAACTACAAGGTGGGCCGGCTCTCGGACGCCATGCCGGAGCACTACCTGGTGCAGGTGAGGGAACGGAAAAGACGTCTGAGCGGCGGCGCTCTGAGGCTTTTCACAGCCCGGCGTCCGAACGGGAACATTGTCATGCGCCGTTTTATTATCCGAGACGGGAATGTTGTCACCCGGCCAGCAGACCTTTGATGTGTTCCGTCACCTCCGCTGCTTCAGCTTCATCAGGAGCCGTTTGGAAGCCCCGCCCTCAGGTCCTGCCCCAGAATAAAGGGTCTTTGGGGAGACGTTGGGTTTCTGAATCTGAACATGCGTAATTATTAGGAATATTTATGCTAAACATGGGTGTGAAAATATATTTAACTTCCCCATTTTGAGCTGCTGTGATTCCTGTGGCTTCTACCTCAGGGGTGTCAAACTCGTTTTCACCGAGGGGCCACGTCAGCATAATGACAGATGTGACTAATAAATGTAACTCAATGTAATGTAAATAAATTTAACTACTCCTTAACGCTAAATAACTGAATTTATTACTTATTCAAGAGAAAAAACATGTTTGTTTCGTTTCTCTGTTCTAACATAAATCCTTTTAATTTGTCAGGTTATTAAACCCACAGAACTCCATCAATCAAGGATCAAACTACTAAAGAGAATAAAGAAAAATAACATCAAACACAGCTTAAGATAGAGTTGAAATGGGCTGAATTACTGCATTATGGGAAATGTAGTTCTTGGTCAAAACACACTTTTGACCTATTTATTTTTAGACACTGACCTGTTATGCTCTCGTGGGCCACATAAAATGATGTGGCGGGGCCACATTTGGCCCCCGGGCCTTTAGTTTGACACATGTGCTCTACGCTAACAGTGCTAACAGACTCCAGTCACGTTATTTAAACCAGCAAATAAAGCCTGAGTTTTAATTTGTAGGAGGAACTCTTCCTTTCAATAAAAGCACAAGACCCTTAAACTGAAGAGCTTTTAAAACCAGCGAGGTCAAAGGTCATCCTGGCGTGTAAACACCAGATTTATCCGACCACTTCAGCGTCGCTCTGGTGCGTTTATGAAAAAGCTGGGTTGTTGTTTTTTTTTCTCTCCAGGGGGAGTTCTTCATGGTGCAGGACGTGTTCAGCAAGGCGGACGTCCTCAACACCGCCGCCAGCTGCGGCGCGCCCAACTTCCGGCGGCTGCAGGGGTCCCACCCGCTGTATGGGATGGGCCAGCCCAGCCTGAACGGCTTCACCCGGGTCCTCCAGAGGCTCCAGGCCCACGGGCACCAGGTCGTTTCTCCTTGTTCTGCTCTCATTCTGCATGTCGTCCGTGTTTCTGCCTGCGCCTGACCTCCTTTCGCCGCCCCGTCGGTAAATATTTGAGGAGTCACGTGTCCGCCGCCGGCCCCCGCGGATGAATGCTAGGACTAAAGCAAACAGAGTTGTGGTTGTGTGTGTCAGTGGAAAAAAAGCTGCAAACCGACCGTAATTGAAATGAAATTGACAAAAATTATACGTCAGGCCGTCGAGAGCGAGGCGCTGGCGCCGCGAGACGGCGGGAAGTTTCCACTTCGGGTTTGGGTGGAAAAGCATCGAACGTTCGCTTGGCTTCACAGGAGGTGATATTCTTCTGCGTGAGAGAGGAGCCGGTGGTTTTCCTCCGCAAGGACGACGACTTCCTGCCGTACACCCCCAGGAGGAAGGAGAACCTGCACGAGAACCTCCACGGCTTGAAGAAGGAGGAGCCGGTGGAGAACCTGGAGCTCACCGTCAGGAAGGAGGTGAGGCGTCCGTTACTTTTCCCGGGCTCGGTTTTTCGCTTCGCGGCGCCGTTTAAAACCCGTCTCTTCGTCCCTCCCCAGCTCCACGACTTCGCCAAACTCAACGAGAACGCCTTCTACGTCTACAGCGACATCGAGCACTTTAAAGACGAGCCGCAGAAGATCGGCATCGCGTGCGAGGAGGACATCCACGTGACGGAGGAGGTCTACAAGAGGCCCGTGTTCACCATGCCGGCCTACAGGTTGGCGCGCACGTCTCTCGCCCGTTAACCGCTAGCTCGCAACGCCATCGGATTGCAAATCGCCTGTTTGTGCAAATGCGGAGAAAAAAAAGAGAGAGAAGGCGTGCAGCTCGCAACTTCCTGTTTTTGCAATCGGAAGGGCATGCAACGAGTTCAGAAACATTCTGAATGCATGAACGCAGCCGTTCTTCTTTGCAGGAATTCCTCTTTTATTCTGGTTTTATTGATGTTCTTTCAAACGAAAACGGTCTTGCAGCTCGATGCAAAAAAAGGAAACCGCAAACAAGCACTTTTATTTTGGAGTAAAAACCCTCCGCTGCACCACAGGAGTTCATTTAAAATCAAATTATTTGCTTCCGAACATTTATTTTGTGGATTATTCAATATTTCCTTTTATTTCTATGATTTATTATTTGCATCTGTGACCGTGAATGGCAGCGTTCTGCACTGAAACGCCTCAAACACACCTACACTATCGTCTGTATGTGTGTGTGTGTGTGTGTGTGTGTGTGTGTGTGCGTGTGTGTGTGTGTGTGTGTGTGATGACCTAGATAAACTGTAGTATTGACAGAACACGGGCGCAGCTCCGTCTCTTGGTAACCGTCTCCCGTCCTGCAGGTACCACCGGCTGCCGCTGCCGGTGGAGGGGGCGCCGCTGGAGGAGGACTTCGACGCGTTTGTGAACATTCTCAGGGTGAGCGGCCATAAAAGTTTCGCGCTAACGCGCTAACGCGCTAACGGGGTCGGCCCCTATTTGGTCCTGATGGATCCTTTTTTGTTTTGATGTGCCATAAACGTTATTAATGGCTGGAATATCGGAGGGGAGGGGGGCGTCTGGGATCTGTCACTTCTAATCCTCTTCAGTCTGTCTCCTGGAGCTCCCAGCGGTGTGATGGTTACAGAACGCCTCGTAAAGCCGCCGCGTCCGGCGCCGTCTGGTTTCCGTCCGGCCCGTCACTCCAACAGGATGTTCACTTCTTCTTGTTTTTGCCCTTTTTTGGGGCGGACTCTCCGTTTTCCCGTCCCGACTCGGGGTGTTCTGACCTCTTGACCTCCAGAGCCGTCACCTGGTCTCCTCTTCTTCCTCTTCCTCTACAGGAGAGCTCCAGCTTAGCTTTGGGCCGCGATACTTCCCGCCGACTCCCCGCCCTCCTCTTCAGCTGCCAGGTCGGCGTGGGGCGCACCAACCTCGCCATGATCCTCGGAACGCTGGTCATGAATCGGCTGAGCAGCGGTCCTCACCCGGCGCCAAAGTAAGAACCCAGAAACGACACCAGAGGAACTTTTTTATCTGCGTTGACTTCAGGTTTGAACTAGTTTGTCCTCCAGAAGCGAAGAGGCGGCGGCGGCTTCAGGACCCAAGCCTTCATTCCGGGTCATCCAGTCTCTGATCAACAGGCTTCCTGACGGACAGGAGGTCATAGAGGAGGTGAAACACGCACAACACAACGTCGTAAACCAACATTTATGACATCATACGACGTGAAAACCGTCTGGTGCCCCGCAGGTCGACCACGCCATCGCCCTCTGCTCAGAGATGCACAACATCAAGGACGCCATTTACGAGAACAAGAGGAAGCTGGAGGCCATCGGAGAAGATTATCAGATCCAGGTTAGAGGGGAGGCTTATTTAAACCTAAACTGTTAGCTGCTAACTGATGCTAAAAGGCTGCAGATATATTTTAGATCATTAATGGGAAGCGTTGGGGATTTAAATCAGGCTTTAAACATCGATGTTGAGTTTGAATTGGAAGTGGTGGAATAAACCGTTTCTTAGGGGAGCGGCACCAGGGACTACTTCCTGAACAGAACCATGCAGAGCCTGGAGCGCTACTTCTACCTGATCGTGTTTAACGCTTACCTCCGTGAGCAGGTAAAACACTCTTTTTATATTGATAGGTTTACGACCCGTCGTTATGATCCTGGTTCTAACCGCGTGTTGTTCTTCTTTCTTCAGTACCCTCTCGCCTTCGTCTGTAACTTCAGCCAGTGGATGTGTCGCCACGCGTGGCTCTACCGCCTGCTGGCCCGCATGAACCTGTCGGAGCTGTCGGCGCCGGCGGAGCTGGTCACCAGAGGAGCCCGGGTCCTGGTGAGGAGATCGGGAGGAAACGCTTTCACCTCAAGAGATAACGGCTGTCACGCACCGTGTGTAACGTGAGCTGCATGCTAACGCTAGGTCGCCGACGAGTGCCTGGCCCCAGACGTGCTCGGCACCGTGAAGGAGATGAAGGCCGTCAACTTCAGACGAGTCCCCAAGATGTCGGTTTACGGAGCGGCTCAGCCGACGTCAGAGGTGCAAATTTAATATCAGAAAAGAGGAAGGAAGTAGAACCTACAGTAGAACCTACAGTAGAACCTACAGTAGAACCTCGAGATACCAGTTTCATCCGTTCTGTGACTTGAAAGTAAAACAAAATTTCCCATTTAAAACAACTAAAATCATTTTAATCTGTTCCAGTCTTGTAAAAAAAAGTCCCAAACCCCCTAAATTCTGAAAAAAAAAATTTTTTTATCATCCAATAGACATGCAGACTTTACTTGTGTATAATTAATTATATATAAGTTACGTAAACAATGATAAAGAATGAAAAGAAACACTAAAGTCACGAGAACACACGAGCTACGTCTTTACTCCACCAACGAGAACGAGATCCGGTCTCACTGATGTTGTATCCATCCGCCAACACATAAAGAACGAGATCCGGTCTCACTGATGTCGTATCCATCCACCAACACATAAAGAACGAGATCCGGTCTCACTGATGTTGTATCCATCCGCCGACACTTGTATCTCGGATTTTCCTCGTATGTCGAATAAATTTACGGACAGATGGACGGTTTTAATCTCAAATGACTTGTATCTGGAGGTTCTATTTTATCTTCATGGTGAATTATTTACGAGTTACCGCGCTGAGTGGGCAGAAACTCTCATTAGCTGTTTTAGCAAAATGAAGCCACGTCAGATGATGAAGAGTTGGGTCTTCCTCGTGTTATGTTCAGGCCACCAGCGCCGTTCTGGCCCACCTGACGGACGAGAAGCGGAAGCACAGCCACGTGTTGTGGGTCAACCTGCAGGAGGAGATGGTGCTGGAGGCCAACGGGCAGATCTTTAACGTGAGGGAGTCGTCGTGCGTGGACCAGCACATCGCCGTCCCGTCGTCTGACCCTCAGCTGATAGAAGTAGGGTTCAAACGACGCGCCCCCCATCTGAATTCTAGCCCCGCTCCCCACCGTGGTTTAATCTCCCCTGTCTCCTCCTGTCGGTAGAAACTGGAGACCTCCCTGAAGGAGGAGATCCTGAGAGCTCAGAAGTGGCTCGAGGTGACGCTGGAGCAGGAGAAGCAGATGAAGATGATGAAGAGCTGCCTGACCGTCCAGGAGATCTTCAACCAGCAGATCGGCTCCCACCAGGGTCTGGTCTACAAACGCATCCCGCTGCCGGACTGCAGCGCCCCCGGGGAGGAGGTACGGCGGCGGGGGAGGCGTTAACACGATGATTAAGAAAACTTCTTGGAACATCTTTAGACTTTGCTCTACATCCAGATTCAGACATGAATTCAGGGCATTTTCTCTGGTTTCACCAGAAATAATCCACAGAGCTGTCCACCTGTGTGACAGGTGTGAACAGGTGGAAACTGAGCTGAGCATGAACCAGGCGCGCCCTCTAGCGGTCAAGACTAGTACTGCCATAGTGCCACCATTGGAAAACTACATTTTATTATTTTTTTAAAATAAAATCTTACCGATTTGACCGTTTCTAGTTATGTTTTTGGGAGATTTTTGATTTAATGTGTGATTTAAAGTTCTTTTAGGTGTGATTGTGATGATGAATGTCTTTAAATGTAATGTTCAAACGTGTGTGTTGTTGCTGTCAGGAGTTTGATAAGCTGCTGGAGGCCATGAAGAGCGCCTTGGCTGAAGAATCTCGCTCGGCCTTCGTTTTCACCTGCTCTAACGGCAAAGGCAGGACCACGACCGCCATGGTCATCGCCGTCCTGACGCTCTGGCACTTTAACGTGAGACGCTTCCTCCACCATCACAACGCCGCTCGCTGCAACGCGCATGAAGCTCTAACCGGTGTCTCTCGTCTGCAGGGCTTTCCAGAGTTTGCAGATGATGAGATTGTGAGCGTTCCTGACGCGAAATACACAAAAGGAGAATTCGAGGTATGCCCTTTAAAAAACAAACAGGCTTTTGTTCGTTAAGCGAGTTTATGAGGAGGTTATTGGTAACCAAATTATTTGCTTAAGCAGAAAAGAGAAATGTTTGCTGTTTCCAGCATCTTAAATGTGTTTTGTCCTTCATAAATTACTGCAAATAGAATAAAGATTCAAATTAAACGCCCTTTATTAGTCACCCATAAGAGAAATTCCATTAACTTTTTAGAATTGATGTGACCTCAGTCTGAGGGAAATCATGCCGAGCATATTCAGTGCTTTTTGAGAAATTTATGTAAAACCTTGGTCAAAATGCTGTGAAATTGTCGTGACGCGTCTGTCTGATATTTGTTCAATCCATGGATGCAGAGAGAATAGAATGGGGTCAGAGAGCCGCCTGAGAAACAGTGAAACGCTTGTTTTCTTTATTTACGACTCGAGGCGCTTTCAGACAGGACACATGACATTTCTGCGCCGTGAATCCAATCAGATATGACGTCTTAGAGCGGCGTTCGCTGCGGAAACCTCGTTTAACCTCGTAGGAATTATCCACGGAGGTAGAAACTATAAAGGATCCTTTAAAATTGATTTTAAAGACTGTTAGCAGTCCTGCTCACAAGCAGATGGAGCGCCCCCTGCCTGCAGAGTCAGGAAACACTCAAGTTATCAGAACCACTTGGAACCTGTTCTTTCGAGACATTATCTGGACACCAGTTTGTCCATCCCATAACGCTTTCGACCTCACAGCCACGGCGGCCTCTATTTCGCCCGATAAGCTTGACAAGAGGCTGACAAGGTTGCTGTGGCAACCACTTGACATATCCCAGAAACCGCCGCTCTGACCGGCGTGCGCTACGCTGCCCCAGCCGAGCGACGCCTCTTCCTGCGTGTTCTTGTTTACTGACAAGAAGACGGCGCCGGTTCCGAGATAAACTTCCCAGCATGCCTTGCATCTGTCTGGAGGAACCGAAGAGAAGAAGTTTAGAGAAAACTTGCAGCGCATGCAAAGTTTAGACGTGTTTGTGCATCACAAGCAAAGAAATGAGCGCCATCCACAGAGAAGCGACGGGTTCACGGAGGAGGACGTCGTTTAACAGTCGAGATCGGGGAATCTGCCTCCAGTAAAAATGTTGTTTATTACAATTATTGAGCTGATAAACAGAAATAAATTCTTCTTTAATTGAAAAAGAAAAGCGTTTCAATTCGACTTCCTTCCATGCAGGTGGTGATGCAGCTCGTCCGTCTGCTGCCCGACGGCCACCGGATGAAGAGGGAGGTGGACATGGCCCTGGACGCCGTCAGCGAGACTATGACCCCCATGCACTACCACCTGAGAGAGGTCATCATCTCCTCGTACAGACAGGTATGGCTACCGCAGGACGACCCGAGAGGTCGTCGTCGGAACGTTTTAGCCCCCGTTAGCTCAGCGCTTTAGGGCGGAGCCTCGCTGTGATTGGTCATGACGGACAGATGCTCTGCAAAACTGCATCTCACTTCCGTTTCCTCTGTTAAATTTCTGCAGTACGCTCTTTACCTATTTCAAATTAAAAGCTCCTTTCACTTCTAGGCTTTTATTGTGAAACATCTTCAGGAATTCTTATTTGTATTTGTATTTCACTCTCGTTCATGGACTAAATGGAAGCAGCTGCTTAGCCGAGTGCGACGCCAAGGAATTTCAAAATTTGGCACTCATCCAGAAAAATCTATCCAATAGTTTTTATATTTTTGATAAAATTACTTTTGAAAAAATGCAATATTTTATGAAAATTCAATTTGGATCCACATCAAGACTCTACCGCAGACCAAAGTCGTCAATCAATCCTGCTGATCCTGAAATAATTATAGTTCATAGAAATATATAGAGGTATGATGTAATTAAGAGTTTTATTAAATTTTTGTTAAATACATTTCTGGACATGTGAATAAGATATAATGATTATAATAATCAGGATGAATTAAATCAATGACCGATTCCACCAGTTTGTCATGGGTTTTGGCTGCAATACCTCCTGATCCCCATAGATGGCGCCAAACACCCTAAAAGTCATCCACATCTGTTGCCAATTGGCTCTGCGCTGCAAAGCGTGGAAAACGGTGCAACGCGACTTGTCACTGAAACTCAATGGAATTCCTTCGGGTCTGAGCGAGGAGGAAGAGAGGGAACAGCAGCTGGATAAATCTCTACATGTGGGATTTTCAGTCTTGACCTCTGGAAGTCTTCCGCTGTAAAAAGCTCTGCGCTGCTGCTGGCTGCAGGTCAAGTGGTGTGAAATGGGACGTGACATCAGCATCAGCTGCTTTGTTCGCTACCGGCGATGAATGAGTTGAATTCATTCACCTCCTTTAATCTGCTTTAACTGCTTGGAGGTGAAGTGGAGGCTTATTTTAATCCTGAAGAAGTGATGAAGTAGCATCTCCGCCAGCGGAAGGTGTTCAGTTATTTATACCAGGGGTGAAGAGAACCAAATGGGACGTGGCCTCTCCTGATGCGGCCTCCGCATGAACACCACTCTGTTTTAGCCATTTGTGAAGCAGACTGTAATCATTGTGCGCCCTCAGCCGTCCTGGTCCCGCCGGAGGCGGCCGGTCCCGTCTCCATCCCATCAATGGGCCTCATTGTCCCGTGAACCGTGTCTCTGGCCTACACCCCCCCCCCCCTCTCCTCTCTGCCTGTCGCTCTGTGACGCCGTGCTGCAGGAAGAGGCGACCAGCTCGCTTTCAAATCAATTAGGTGATTCTGTGTGAGCAGTAACGAGAGTTTAACGCAAATAAATGACACACGTTTGAAATGACGTGAGATAAAAATGTACCGATCTCAGGAACTGTTCGATTTAAAAGGGATGATCTGAGCTTCAAATAGTTTTTTTTGGTAGACGATTGATTGCAATGACGATTGATTGTAACGGCGTTTGAAGACAATATGTGATTTCAAACTTTTGGATTTGTAGGAATTATTTTATTGATAAATGAATAAATTTTTCCATCTGTGTTCTAGACATCCATTTCGTCTCAGACTTCTGGACCCCGTCTTCTATCTCCTTAACCGGACGGTTGAGGGTCTGCAGCAGACCCCAGGTCAGCTCTGCGCTGGTCTTTTAGCCGTTCCCTTCCTGCCTGAACCAGCAGGCCAGGTGATAAACGGTGCCAGATGTTGAGACGTAAAAAAAAAAAGAAGAGGGGATGGGGGGGAGAAAAGGGAGGAAGGAAAGGGGGAAATTTTTTTTACCCCAACTCTGTCTCCTTGTAGCCCCTGTAACCCTCCTCCCCCCACTGACGGAGGTTGGAAAATGTGTGTTTGATCGAGAAGAACCATAAGCGCGCGTTGAGCCCCGCTATCCGCTACCTCCCAGAGGATTGTGGGTAAGGGTGGCGGTGGAGGTTGGCTGGGGTTTTTTCTTGAAGGGCCTGTAAATCCCTGCTGCTGACCAGGCGTGACCTCGCATAGCAGATGCATCCTCCGACATCACGGCCTGTGCAGCTCCTCCTCTTCCTCCTCCTCCTCTTCCTCGTTCGGCGTCAGGAACACATCAGCTGCCAGCGATCTGCACGCGCCGGTGTTTTGCTTTCATATCATCCGCTTGGCTTCTGCAGCCGCTTTGTGTTCAGTCGCTCGTGTTTACTGGATATTAAAAAACGACTCTGGGGCGTGAAGACAATCTGACCCCAGATCAGCTTCCGCTGCTTCCTTATCAGGGCGCCGTATTACAGATTATATTCACCTCCACCAACAAGGGTTCCACAAGTTCATTGGGGTTTATTTTTTTTCTGCAGGATTTCACAAAATAGGGGGGGGGGATCTGTTTAGTTTTTGAGGAGTCTAGCCAACAGGACCTCCCTGGTGGATTTAAATAATCCATAAATCCCGACGTAAAGACGTCACCTGTATTTATGGCGCTGCAGATCCAGATTAACAGCTGGACAGACGTGTAGGATTATTGTTGCGCGCCGCTGAAGGCCCGTCCGGTTCCGCGTTATATTTGTCTGTCCGGTCTGTCGGCTAGCCTGGCGTTAGCGTAGCCTGGTCTGACCTCCAGCCGGCTATTAAAAAGTAAAAGAGTTTGCAGGAATGGAGATTATCAAACGTGAAAATCCTGTCCTTGTTAAGAGTTTGAGCAATTTTCCTTCATTTAAAAAAAAAGAAAAAAGAGTGTGTTCACCTCAGCTGCACAGAGAAGGAGTGAACGAGCGTGTCCAAAGAAAGGCCCTCATGGTTTGGACGGGGCAGCGGAAAAATATTTTCTGAAAGAGGAGAGCAGGTTTTCTTGGGGAAAGGTAGTGGACGTCGTCAGGCGAGAAGAAGAAGAAGAAGAAGAGGGGGGAGGAAGGAGGACCACCGCAGCTCCGACAGCCAGATTCATTTCACTGAATAAAGAGATCGGGATCAGAAAATGAGAAAGTGGTGCGGTGGGAATGTCGGATCCGTCACGCCGGAGGGCTAACGAACCGGAGCGTCCTCTGTGTCTCATAGAGAGAACATTTGGAGCAGAAATGAAAGTTGGGTCATCATTTCCTTGCCAGGCGGGGTTTCTCCTTCCTCCGTTCGTTTCTGGAGCTTCACAGCGAGACGCCTCTGAAACGGTTTTTAAAAAAAACAACAAAAAACACAAAATGACTCCAGAGAAACCAGGACGGTTGGAAACGATGCCACTTCTGGGATCTCTACATGTTTCTGCAACTTTTCCGAGATCTTACAGATGCGGTTGACGGTGCAATACCACCAGAAATGGTAGGGGGCAGCGTTGTTGCAGTACAAACATGGAACAGCAAACTTGTAGCGGAAATAAGAATAAAATATAAAATTATTTAGAGGTTTCTACCAGCTACTAGGTGTTTTTCTTACATTCTTTAATTTTAATAAGTTGAATTTAATAATCCTCGTCATAATTTGCTGTAGAACTCCAGAAATCTTTTGTTTACTTCCTTCTCCTGAGCCTCCGTCAGCCCAATTAAAATCTGCAGGTGTTCCTTTAACTCATTTTATTCCCTGTCTGCATTCATTTCTGAATATTCCCACATTGGATCGAGTGTTTTCTCAATTACGACAACAAGTGGACCAATTACAAGGCGGTACCCGCGACCGCCAAAGAAAACACCGGCAGCCGAAGCGATCCCACCTGAGCCCAGAGGCGGGGAGTCTGTCGGCGGAATCCAGATGGAGCTCTTATTTAGATACTCAGCGTGAGCTCTGGGTGCCGACGCGTTTCAGTTTGTTATTTCGGGTTCATAATTTCCATCCTTTCACCTGCCAACGCCAATAGAAGCGTAATCCTGCGGCGGCCCGCTGTGAAATGACTTATTTAGGTCCGAATCCCATCGGAGCAGGTGCAACCAGCTGAGCTATTTGGATCACCACCGTCTGCGGCGCTCCAAAAGAGAGTCCGGAGTTGTGTTTTTATGTGTGTGTGTGTGGGGCAGCGGAGGTAAATAAAGCATCTCCTGGAGGGGGGCTGGGGGCTGGGGGGGGGGGTGTTAGGGCAGCTGCTACGACTGCTATTCAGGAGCTCATTTATTTTAAGGGGTTTTTCCACAGCTGTAAATTACTTCCAATGATACTCTAATACGTCCAGTGAGTGTTTAATGTGTCTTGGAGGGGCTGCTGATTTCTCCTGATGCTAACCTCATGTTTCCTGCCGCCGCTGATTTATGTAGGCAGAAGGGAAGGAAAAGACCACCTGGTCAGCAGAGAGCCAATCAGCACGCAGGAACCCCCCCCCCCAACCGGACTAATCAGCTTCCTCTTCTCGCCCTGATTCTTCTGGGTTATTATTGCTGTTGAGAAGTCAAGGAGCTAATCTGTGACATCACCTGGGGTTTCCATAGCGATCGCTCTCAAGCCACAAATCATAATTATTGTCATCCCCATCGGAGCCGCTCCACTTCACCTTTTTTTAACCGTTCTGTCGGAAGAAATATTTTAACGTTTAACAATAAAACAATATGAAAAAGTTTTACTTTAAGTTACTTGTTTTTGCACATCAGGCAGGCTTCTTAAAACCCACTTCTTTTCCCTGGCGTTTGACACCCTTTAGAGTGTTTTTTGTGTTATTTCACATTATTTTAATTGTTTTTTATCTGATTTTATTCACGCTTTTAACCTATTTTAAATTGTTTTATTGGATTTTTATTTGATATGTTATTTAACTGCATTATGTTCATAGTTTTATGGTGCGTCTGTTGTGTTTTTGTCTAGTTACTGTGCAGCACTTTGGAAACCTTGTGCTTATTTAAATCCACTTTATAAATAAAGTGGATTGGATTGAACTTTTTAGGGCGATTTCAGTGATTGGACAGAAATGGTGATGACATCATAATCAGATCTAGAGTTTTTCAGTAGTTTTCTACTTGATTGATCTGATCAGTGTTATTGGTGGCGCCCCCCGACCGTTTTAGAAAACATTAAAGTCTATGTCCGCCCCTTTTTTATGACTGAACCGCTCTGACCTGACCTTTGACCTCACCCCGACCCCTTCTCAACCGCGACGTCGCTGCACATAAGGGTCACCATTTCCTGCCCCTGCACACTAAACCAGATCCGGTGGTGGTTGGGTGAGTGGGGGGGGCAACGGTAATGCAACGCCAGGCGCTCAAATGCCAACCACGTGAGAAATGCCCCCGAGTCGTGACTTCATCAAGTCGATCCAGGAATCGCACTTTTTGCGAGGACAGAAGAATCCGGCGTTAACGACGGACGACGTGCGGCGGCTCACGCTGTTAAAAAATAAACCCAACACGCCGCTTTTGCGTCCGACGTCCCGGGTCACGCCCCCAGCGACGAACCCGTATCGGTTTCTGGATCGTCTTAAGCTGAAGGTCTGAGCTGGAAGGAGTTTTTTTTTCTTCATCCGTCTGACATCTTTTTCTTGGAAGTTATCAGAGAACGCTGAGTCAGCGTTCGCGGCGGCGCTGCCCGCAGACCCCACAGACATATTTTCTTCCTGTTTTAATATTAAACCGCTTTTATTCGCTGTTTTCTACTCGTATGGATTACCCGACCGGTTTGTTTTGGAGAGGAGGAACTTTGCGAACCGTGACCTCTGAAGGAATCTGGATCTTGAGGATTTTTTGATGGTTGAGCGTTTTAGACGAGGGGTGGTGGTGGTGGTGGTGGTGGGGGGAACGTTGGCCTGTTGCTGACGCTGAAGCGAAATCATTTAAATTCTTGCGCGATGCATCAGCGTCTGCGCCGGATTTCATGGCAGCGCGTCGTTATGTCGTTATTATAGCTGCTTAAAAAGTAATATGATTGCGGCTGCAGACGAAACACGGTGGCGTGCATCAGCTTTGCAGCGAAGAAATCAGTTTACTTTTCATTTTACAAGCAACTGGAAGGCTTATCGAGGCCGAGAGTGTAGATCCGATCCCGAAAACTCAAGGTCCGATGATCCGTAGCTCGCAGACAGACCGTCTTAATGCCTCCAAGTCGGGTTTGCATGCACAAGATATTTTAATGGGCCTGTAAATGATTGATTCACAGTGGGAGTCTCCATGGGATCCGTTGCCAGGCATGTTCACGTACAGAATGTACCATAATGCGTGTGGTTAGTGTGGGCAGATATTCCAGTCTCTCTGTAGGCTAAGTTGATGAGCCCTGTCTCCTCCTGCGGCTTCTGTAATCTCTGCTCTCCAGACACGAGATGCTTTCTGCTCGTCTTTTGTCTGAGGAGACGTTCTCTCCTGCAGCCGACCAATCGGCTGGGCCTTAGCGCTCACATCCGACAAAGACGGCTCGAATCCCGCTGTTTGGATTACCTGTAGATAAATGTCCCCCACCTGGTTTTGTTAGTTCAGATTGGCCTGATTCATTCTGAACGGCTTGTGTCCCGTTTGAAGTTTGACAGTAGTTTCAGAGGAACCAGACATTAGATGGTTCCGTTAGTCGTTGGTCGCTGTACCAAGGTCAGATCACCAATTGGTAGGTCGGGATTTAGCTTCCTTTGGCTCCGTCCAGCCCAAGGTCCAATCACATGATGTATTGGATGTCGATTTTGTCGCAGTAAACAGTTTACAGACGCCTGCTTATTTTAAGACTCACAGAAGGTTAAATTTATTCTGATTATAAGTTTGCACCTTAACTTCGGGCCCTGGATAGGCAGAGATCTCCTAAACCTCGTCTTTACTTCATGATTTAATCAGCGTCTTGTGGCTGAGTCGCTGGAAAAAGATGGCAGGATTGGAATCTGTATAAACCATTAACATGCAGGCATCTCCGTCGCCTCATCTCACTTTCTTCTACATAACTTTAAACTTTCAAGGCGTCGTCTTGATCTGTAAAAATCGGCTCCGCAGCTCCAAGCCAGATGATATATAGCTTAGATCCGAATGGTGGAGCTTCCAGGAAAAGGAATTCGTAGGAGTGAAACATGCTTGAGTTGGTTGCTTGAACGCATCCCGGTAGAAAATAGAAGGATTTCCTGTCAATAAGCAAATATTAGCGATCATTCAACGACAATCATTCCTAAATACACCTGGAGAAATCCATGTGTTTCCTTCCTGATGCTCGAGAACGTCTGGAGGGAAAAGACGTTCCAGAAAACACAAGTTTACTGAACGCTTCAGCCTGAATGCTGGACTTTTTGGGGCGATCGGCCATCATGTATGGGCAGCCTGTCCGCTGGAAACAGGTTGGAGTTTGGTTTAGGATTTGGGCGGGAGGCGTTCTTGCAGAACCTCATGAATGGCTGTTTGTGCAAACCTGGGCGGGTCGGGCCAATATGGATTGGCCTTTTTACCTCAGGAACCCCATCAGCTGTTAATTGTCACCATATGTCAAGCAGTGAACTGTGAAAATAAAGTTTACGTTACCTGCGTCATCAATGGTTTAGTATTTTCTGGGACTGATGATTGCTGGAGGACAGATCCTCTTAAAATCAATCGCGTTGATGAAATTTTCTCAAATTATGTTTTTTCCTGTTAAAAAAAATTAATCTAAGCTTGACTTTTCATCAATCAATATCTTAAGAAACAGAATGTCAATGAAACCCAATGATAATTAGCGTAGCTTAGCTGGAGACTGGCATTAAAGTGGGCGTTATTCCCAACTTTCATTTTATAAGAATTTTACACAAAAGTAAAGGTTTTCTTGTATGCATGAACGTAAAGTAAAATGGAAATATTTAAAATCTTTTTTTTCCAGCCTTCCCACCTTTAACAGCACCTAGAAGTCGCCTCCTTTCATTCTGAAAAGGCCACACGAGATGAGACAAAAAGAAAAAAGCTTACCAGTTGATTGAGACCTCGAAGTTTTAAATGGTTTTCTCGCCTTTCTTGTTTGAAAAAAATGCTGAGAAGTGGAAACAATTATTGCTCAGCGGATTCAAAGCCTTCAAGGCTGTCTCTTTTTTTATGAGGAATGGAAGAAATGCGGTGTCTCCTCACCACATCTTCCCTGACATTGTTTTCTGTAACAATGTCTGCGATCGTACTGGAAGAATCAAAAAGAAAGAAACTTAATTTGTCATCGTACAATCGTACAATGAAATTACGAGGTTAGATGGAGAGTCAGTTCTGTTGGGGCCAACTTAACCTAAATTTCCTTACACAGTAATTCCTCACGTATCTGCGCTTCAAGATGCACGGCTTCACTAAATGCGGATTTTTAGTAGGTAGTCACGTGATACCGTACGCGCATGCTATTGGCTGACAGCATTTGTGCGTGTACACTTCCGTGTATTAAAGAAACGCTGTTCTTTAGTATTAAAGTGCTTTAAACAGTCTATAAGAGTGTGGGAAAAGGTAATACAGATAGAAGTTGGTCTAATATCAGTATAGGGAGGGTTCATAAACGTTTAAATTACCGTAAATAATAAAATAAAGTTTGTCGCTATATAGCGGAATTTCGTTTTTCACGGAATGCATTAACGGCGAGTCACGAGGGATCACTGTATGCATGTTTTTCGTGATGATTGGGGGGTGGGGGGGGGACTGGATAAAACCCATTCTGACACAGAGGGAACATGTATGACCCATGACCTTCTTGCTGAGCTAACCACTATGGCCGCCGTGGAAGCCATCCGACCGCGCGATTCTTTCGATGCAGACGTGGCGATGGGAGATGGGGTGCGAATCAATCCGAGCGTCGTGAGGTCCGGCGGCTCGTGTTCAGACATCCGCCAGGCTGAGAAATCAAACGCTGGAGAGCCCCCTGGGGGTGCAGGGCGCTCAGGGTGATCGGACATGTGACCTCTTTCTTTCCCAGCGTCTTGACGGGAGGTGACAGACGCACAGACGGCACGTCCGTTGTTTGCCTAGGTGTTCGTTTCTCCGCTCCGATGCAGATACTCGGAAAACCGGGATCCGACCACAGCTGTTTGGGAACGGACAGGAAACCCCGCTCATTCCCCCCCTCCCCCCTTCCTCTCTCTCTGTTGCGTCATTCGGCTCTCTGGAATGATCATAATATGGTGCAGCGTGCTCATTTCAAATTACCCTCAGCCTTAGCCCACATACCTCCGCGTGCAACCCCCACCTCGCCTCGCGCTCGGCTTTATGAGAAGATAACATTTGAACTCTGTTTTTTCCATCAGGAACGTTCAAGGCTGCTGCAGCTCCAGAGCTCTCAGCCACTTCGGCGCTCGGGGCGCCGACTGCACCTCGTCTCCGTTCGGTACGTCTCTTGACCCAAGTTGACACGTTATCCAGTTCCAAAAACACGCCTCGCGCTTCGCACAGCTGGATGGCAGACGCTTCCGGCTCCGACTCCTCCTCGTCGCTCAATCAGAAACGAGAAGGCGGAGGAAGAAAAAAGAAATAAAATATAGCAACCTCTTGACACATCTCGCCCATCCACATCAACGCCAATCACGGCCCGGTAACTGAGGAGCAATCATCGGATTCGCCGCGTGAGAAGCGGCGTGTGCGTCATCGTGTTGTTGCACGGCTTTTGTTTAGTTGCTAAGTTGGACTTTTGCAGAACTTAAACCCTCATAGCTCGATGGGAAGCGAAACCTCCCCCTTCTGCCATCTGCAAACGGTGACGTTACCTCTTAGAGGACTATTATCTTGCATCTTGAATAGCAATCAAGGGAATTATGGGAGCACCTCATACTTGGGGTAATTGCAAAGCTCTGGTGTTTGAGACCACAGGCTTCTGCTTCGAAAAATAAAATCGTTTAGTAATTATCCTGAGAAAGCCCTTCTTAAGTGCATTATGGTGCTGGTTGATAGTGGGTTAGATGTGACGTACAACAGCTGGGTGTCCAGTGGAGGACAGCTGGCCGGGTTTAAACCACCGCCATCTAAAGTGTCTTCTCCTCGCTCCGCGGTTTCATTCCATACAGCGTCTAACATTTCAGAGATAATCATCTGATTCGCTTCAACTGCTTCATGGAAGATGCGTCGCATCTCCAACCCCCCTCATCCTCCACATCCACATCACCAAAATCTCGAGATCTTGAATGCAGCTTTTTACAAAATTCACTGCTGCTTTGTCTTCTTTTAATCATTTTAGCATCTTCCAGCTCAGCCTTGTGGTTTCTGGTCCAGCTTGTTCTCCATAACCAGATATTAACAGTTGTATTTGTGCTCACATGGACAAATTAGCTGAATATAACTGTGATTCAATAGGTTTATATTGAAGGTCGTCTCCTTTACTTTATTTGAAAGCCGCCTTGTAGATCAATTCATCCTCATTCTACTCTTTGTTTCCTCTTCTAAATGGATTTTTTCCTCCTAGCGACATAAAACTTGTTTCTTAAGTTCAATCACAGTGTGTTGGAGGACAAAACCACACTCTTCTGAACGTCTGATTTCATTTCCATTGTGACGTGACGTTTGAACGCATCACGCGTGACCCCTGCCTGGCCTTCGGAGGACACAGAACCTCTGTTCAGTCGATGGCCCGAGGGAGACTAAAATTAACAATATTATGTTGGCACTCAGAGGAAATTATGTCCATGCAGGCGGGGGTGGAGGTGGGGGTCATCGGAGAAGCACGGCGGAATGAGAACGTTATATAAGCCAGAAACAACCCCGATTAAATTGATCGTCCTGTTCACAACTCGTGTCATAAAGAAAACAAACTACTGTACTACAGAGCAATTATTAGTGATGTATGAGAAATCTATTTATTCTATTATTGTATTCTATTCTATAACAGGTCTGTTATATTAATTCCAGTTTGATGATGCAACTTTTGAACCGTTATGTTTACAGTTCATTTATTAAATCCTCACCCAGGATTTAATAATTTAAGTCTCTAAATTTATTAGATTAATTAGATTTAAATCCTAACTTCATCATCAGCCTTCCATTCTCAACAGGGTTGACCCCGGCCATCTTCCTCCTTCCCATGTGTGGATTGGTGGATTTGTATGTTTGATTTTTCTCAGTGATTCTTACATATATTTAAACTGTATTGAACATTTCTTATTTTTTCATTGGTAAAGGAGGTGTTTGATTTATATTTCTTGGTAAATGTACCCGTTATTGAACTTTGTTCTGTATCATCCTTTCATTTTTTGATAAATGCCTTCAAACCTGAGAAGAGCGTTGACCCCGTGGGCTTTCAATGCAGGAATTACTGTGGGATTTAATATTTAAATATGCAACATATAAAATTAAGATTGTAAGATGATAAGTTGTGGCCACCAGTAAATCTTGATCTCCCTCTGACCTCAGATTAAAAGTGGGAAGACGGAGCAGGAGTGCCAGCAGCTGCTGCTGAGGAGCCTGCAGTACCTGGAGCGCTACATGTACCTCATCCTCTTCAACACCTACCTGCACCTGGAGAAGAAGAACTCCTGGCAGCGCTCCTTCACCACCTGGATGGAACAGGTACTTGTATCATATACATTTCATATTTTCGGTGCTGGAAGCATCCGCCAACCCCTGCCAAAGCACCGGTATTTCCTGTTCCTGAAAGAACTGCTTCTGTGAGCAGGGATGTTTTTATGGTCTATTTATTTTATCAGTAGAAACACATTCCACCATATGTGTTGTGTAGATAAAGCTGGAATGAGAATTAAATAGTTGAAATTGAACTTTTTTTAGTGGGTAAATGAAATTTAAGGTTCCTGGTGTCTGGGGAAAGTTCCTGTGGTCCAAAGCATCGTTGGAATAAAGTTGAACTTTGCCTTCAGGCAGCAGAGAAGGGTAAAAAAAACACCACGGGTGGTTTTTGGGGCTAATTCACACATGACCTTAAATTCATGGCGCGGGAACAGATTTTTAATTGGAGTCAGCGACTTGGAAGAAAAAGTTGGAGCAACACTTTTGTCACTTGGTGCACATTGTGAACTGATTATGTGAGTTTCATTTGGACTCCCCTCCTGGAATTTACAAGCTGGTTCTGGTTCTATTGTTTCCTGTTCCTTCACATGCTGGACTTCATAAAGTCTGGGCTCAGCGTTGTTGTCGGTGCGTTAATCGTTTGTCCAGCTGTGCCCCTACGGTAAAGGCAAGAATTTATGTGCATTCCAAACAAATGAGTCGTCTTTAAGTCGCAGACGCTGCAATTAGATGTATGTCGCAATACGTGAAACCGATGTGCATGTGCAGAGAGGGAGAAGTGAAAGTCGACATTAATGGCAAATCTGCATTATCTAGTTTCATGTCTTTGAGGTCAGGAACTCGTCTGTCTGCCTGAAATGTTTTTAAAACCGCTGGATGAAAATCTTTGTCCTTATTCAAGCGGAATGCGCGGGATTCCAAAAAAAGACAGGACAATAGCTGTGAAAACAATCTTCAGAGAAATATTCGGGGTCGTTCGGGGCATATTCTTCTTGTTATGAATAGCAAATATATGTGGTGCACTGGAGTGACTCTAATGGCCCAGTTATGCCATGAGAAAATGCAGGCATGCAAACAGGAAAAAGGGAACGCTGCAGCTGAAAACATGTGTCATTACTCCACATGTCTGTCTTCTATCACGGAGGTCGCCCGCTGCTTTTTGCTGGTATTCATTTCTTTTTGTACCTCCTTTCTTCAGACTGAGCAAAAACCGCTCCAAATTTTCGCGACGGTTGAGTTTGGTCCAGTTCCGGGGTAGATACACTTTATATTTGCCCCGGCTAAGAGGGCAAACAGGGTTACCCTGGAGTGGAGCAGGATAGGGTTCGTCCACATCCCCTCAAAAACAATGCCGCAATTTGCTTCTCATAGAAAAGTGAGTCATTGCGCCGCATGTCGTGCGATCTAAAGAGATAAATTGCTAATCTAATGTTGTTCCCTTATTTCCTGCTGGTTTTTATCCTGCTCTGCAATTTCAGTGGCACATTTGATTCTCCGACCTGCTTAATCAGAATAGGTGGAGACATGCTGGGAAAATACATATGTAATACACACCTAAGTGGACATGATGACAGAAAGGGCTGTTAAAACTTTTGGCGATATGCAAACTTCGTTTTCTCTAGATTGACATCCATTCAGGTCGACTTTAGATTGACAACCTGTTTGTTGGCAGGAAGCCATTCGGAAAAGACGCTGTCAAGCATTTATCTGAGGGTTGTGCGACTCCGTGAGATACGGATTTCAGGGACAACGAAGCTGCGAACAAAAAACCCAGCAGGTTTGAAGGTATCTCGGAGAAAAAACGTCTACCTAACATCCCACCAACACTCTTTTCTTATTCTACCGATCACCTTTGTGCAGAAATTAAAAATAAAACTTCCTTTCAAGTTGTCCTCAGTGTTATACTTTTTTAGATGAATGCTCATATTTGTTTGGAAAAGTTTTTTATGCTGGATGCCCTCCCTGCCATTTATCCAGCCTACAGTTGACACTGTTGGCAGCTGTTCCTGGCAGCGATCCAACCAATCTGACCCGACCGGCCCACAGGAACAATCATTAGCCGATCGCCAGTGACCGTGGCAGGATCATTAATGACAATCTGCCCCGCCAAAGGCAGTCAGGGCTCAACTCCCATCTCTGGTCATGCATTCGAAGCCACGGTTACACAACCAGCACTGAGCGCCTCCTGCATTTTGCGCCCGTTCACGGACTAATAACTGCCCAGTCGGATCGTTCGAACCCTGAGGCGTTTCATCCCTTTCACTGCGGGATCAAAAATTCCAATTGCGACATCACGTGTCGGGAGTCGACGGCTCGTTCCTGCCGCGTTGCACAAATATTGTCCCACGCGTCGTGAGCCGCCTGGCGTCCGTAGGGTGAGATCAGAACAGCAACATCACAGGAGTCATTGGGATCGAAATCCATGTTTGCTAATCCAAAACGTGGCCCTTTTGTACAATGACGAGACTTGTGTGTGGCGCATGCCGTGGATTCCTGCAGGAGAGGTAGTCTATCAGTCACTCCCGCTGTTTGGACGTGTGGCACAGAGGCCTCCCTGTCGCCGGGGAGGCCGGTATGTGCAGCCTTTGAGATATCCGACTGTGGGAAAGACCAGCGCCTTCTCACCCACCTTGATCCACCCCGTTTGCCCCCGTCACTGAATGAGTATTGCCGTTTCTGATCTCTTAAACAGGGCATGAAAGATGTCTCTGATGGATCAGCTCGCTGTCACCCTGGGGAGACAGAAAATGGCAAAAAAGAGGAAATTTACCCCCCAGAGGTCTGTCGTGATCCGTAAGATCTCGTAAGATGTGCATTTTGTAGAAATTAGTTTAGTAGAAAAAGATGTAGCTTGCAGAGGTAGGGGGGAAAACATTCCTGGGTCATTCCTTGGGTCATCTGGCCCCATCCTGGCACCAACATTTGTGCATTTCATGGTATCTTGCTAACAAGAAACAGACTCAGGTGAAGGCGTGATGCTGGGGGAGGTAATAAACATCAGTTGGTGGACGGCGTGGCGTCTTTTCAGGCGTTTTAAATCAGTTGGATAAGCTTCAGGCATCTGATGGACGTCCCTGTTGTCACGGTGATGGATGCTCTGACCTCACCTCTGCGAACGGAGACCTTTTTAAAAATGGGGTCCCTAACTATGCCATTCCTCCCTCTAGATCTCAGGACAAGGAGGCGCCACCGTCTCGCCTTTACCAGGCTGATTAAAACCAGTCCCACTACAAATGGTGTCCTCTTTGGGGGGGGGGGGGGGGGCAAATGTTTTCACTGCATCACAGGATTTTTCCCATTGTCTTCTGGGAAGTCTTGACACCGCCGAGTTCTCCTCTCGGCTCCTCCCACTCATCACCTGTTTAGACAACTGGTCTGCAGAGTGGATGAATCTAACCCTGGCCAACATCTCAAACTCAATCGTGCCCCTGGGAGTCCAGGCGCTGACTAACGGACCCACTCATTCCTTCCGATGCAGTAACCTCCTTCAGCTGAGGGTGGTGGGTCCAGGAGAGCATCACAAACAAACACGGACGTCTCGAGACGCCGTTCGATGCGTGAGACGGCTGACGGGAAGGACGAGCCAGAGGACCCGGCGTCACATGATACGATTGTACGATTTCATTTTGCACAGTCAGCAAGTCGGTAATGCAGAGCACGCTCTGCGGTGCCTTGTGTTTATTTCTGCACAAAGCTGGCCGGCTGAGCTATAATCACCGTCGGTGAAGGAGATATGTCGATACTATTATTCGTGTTCATTGTTCCAGTATGTCCTCCTCAGCCTTCAACCTGATGCGGCATTTTTTAAAAGCGCAGCCTCAGGAACATGACCACCGGCTCGAGCCTCCGGCTAGTTATTTTATATTTAAATGTAGGTAAACCTCGTCTTACGTCATTAATCCAGGATAATAATATTTGGTTTATATGAATTAAGATGTCATACAATTAAATTATATATTTTAATATAAAACAGAAAACAGGTCTCCGTCTTGTTTTCAGTTGCCTCTTTCTTATTGCGGGTCTAAAAAGTAATAACTTCCCAGCTGCAGATGAGACAGGGCAAACTGTGGTTTTCATAGTGGGGGTTCAATCTTGAGGACGACGGTGACTCAGCTGACCCGCCGGCCTCCGTCCCGCCATGACCTTCGCCGTCCTCATAATGACTCAGGCTGGCTGATGTACTTTGTCCCATTACTGAACTTCAATAGAAGAGTTTTTCTACTTAACCTCCATCTCTGCTTCTGGTCCACCACCTAATGAACCTGTGACTCCTGACGGCCCCCAGCACTAAACTGATGGTTTGCCACTTAAAAGTAGAAATGGGTTCTGACTCAAGGTCGCCATGTTTAACGATGAGCTGCGTTAATTCACCTCAAGAGGTTACTAAAGAAATTTCACCAAATGTTGAGGCCGAACAAATCAATGCAAGGTATTCATCTAGAATTTGTTTGATGAAGTGAAAAATTGGCTCGGCCTTGTCAATTGACAATTTAATTAAATTTTTATTTAATCGCTGGTAGCTTTATGAAATTCAAAAGCAGTGAAGGTAACATAACAATTATGTCATCCCTCCGCCGCCATGGGGTTATAATTTATTAGTCTGTTTTGTAATGTTGTAGAAGAAAATTCTGGGAAATGTTTTGTCCAACACTATCAGGCAAAGTCAAGAAATTCAGGTGCGCCAAGCAGATTTTAAAGTTTTATCTGACAGCCTTTCTTGGGATAAACAATCAAAGCCAGAACAATTTGTTCCTGCAGTAGTTGTTGTTGTTTTTTTTTGTCATCACGCTGATAAACCGACCAACCCTATTGGTGGAAACCCGTTAACGATTCCCGTCTCTGTGTCAGGTCGCCGCCAGAGCTGGAGTTTACGACCTCCTCAACCAGCTGGGCTTCTCTGAGTTCGAGAACCCGAGGGACTCGCCGCTGGCCAGACTGCGCCGCCGCTGGCAGCAGCAGCGCGTCGGGTCGCTGCCCTTTCGAGGGGAGTTCATCTGAAGGAGGAAGCTGGGATCGCTCCAGGACGGCGCCGTGGCTTTCACAATAAAAGACTTTCATGCCTCGGTTTTTCTTCACTTCTACTATTGTTTGTTTTTGGGGTTTTTTTTAAATCTCACGGGTGACGTTAGTAAATGTAAGCTCCTGTTTTAGTTTCATCAATGGTAGAATTCAAAGTTACTAACTCTAAAAATATTGTCTAGAATGAGAAAAGATTTAAGTCTTACGCAGGAGAGAATTTCCACTGTGTTGTCAGCTAATCATTTTCTAGTGTATCATGATTGTCACCTAATGATTTTCCATCCTTTTCCTTCCAGACAGCCGTCATCAGTTGGATTTGAGGTTTGACATTTTTAAGACGTGTAAATAGGAAATCTGTTATTGTCAAAATACCGTTTTCACACAGAAATGAAAATTCAGTCAGTTTCTATAATAAGTATTTGTCTTTTTATAGTTAGATTTTATTCTTTTCGTGTAGAAATGATTATAAGGTTGTTTGGACAAGTGTTGTTTTATATTTTTGCTTGTAAAAATAGATGAAAATCACCTCTTTTAAAATCAGTTTAAATCAAGACTGAACTTTCACTTCGGTGAAAACTTACTTAATTTTTCAGACCTGACAGGAGTTTGAGTCTTTGAGACGATGTGCTGTTTATAACTTCATGTCTATTTTGCTCTTGTACCTGTTTCTCCCTACATTTACTTCCATGAGTCGCGTTACAGGTACTAACTAGATTTAATTTCACTTTAAAGCTGTAAATGTGTCTTTTTATTTGTTAACGTTTGCACCATGTTGCCTAAAAACATTTAAATGTCTAGTTGTTTTTATTGATTTGTGACGCCCATTCTACGATGTTAACGATGTTAAATGTCCACGTCACACATTAGCGCCCTCCTTAGGTCACTTGATGTTATTAACGCTGAACAATCAGAATTTAAATAGCGTGCTGGCTTAAAAAAACAGTCATTTACGTTGGAGGAGAAGGAAATTCTTCTTCTTCTAGGAGTTATCCGCTAAATGCTAGCTGCTGCAGACAATTTAATTCCACCAAGGGCTAGTTTCCTCTTTTTGTTACCGTGATTTTCAGTGCAGCGGCGTGATTTTGATGTCACGCCGCTGCAACATCTAGACGGTGGTGTAACGAAGAAAATAAAGAAAAAGAGGTCACTAATAGTGAAAAACTTTTTTAAGTTTGACAGAATCCATTTCCAACCTGGTTGCAATAACAACATGTGCTCCTAATTTAACATGGGACTCTTCATAGAGACGATGCATCGCCCTCTGTGCCTCTTAGTCTCTGCTAAAGCTCAAATAAATAACCCTAGTGGATCTAACGGGCTGCTTTTGGTATCATTTGTTCGTTAAACTGATCCATCTGTGTGAAGGATTCAGATTGGTGGAGGATTTCCAATAAAACCACGCCGTGTGACGGAGCCAAATAATTGTCTGGTCCCTCCTTGGCTTCCTGTCCTTCTCCTCCTTATCTCGGCATCATCTCCTGCTCCAGATACGCTCCGCTAAGACTCCGCTCATGTATCCGGACAGCCCCTTTGTCTTGTGTCACTGCCAGCCTCGGAGAGCAGGGCAGGTCATGAGCAGAGGTTTAAACAGATGATCCATTGTTGGAATCTTAAAATACTCCTTATGGAGTAATAAAGGGCTCAGGCGGATCAAAAAGACTAATCTGAGTTGCCTTTTGATTTGGACAGGTAAGGTCTTAATTAAAAATATCCTCGCTCTCTCAACAGCGGAGGCCTGCGTGGGGATTAAAAGCCACCGGCCGGCACATCAGTGAAGCTCACTTGGCTTTGCTGGCCTGCTTTGAAAGGCTGATATCCCGGATCGCTTCCCGTCTTCTAAGTGCATGGCAGGCTTATCTTCGGGAGTTCGGAAGTTGTTAGGATTTTATCACACCACGGTCTATCCTGGATTATTGTAAAGGGAAACCAAGCAGTCAAGATTGAAGCGCCTCTTTCATGCGCTCGTTTCCTCGTCTCTATGGAAGCAGAACTATTAAAACCTCGTTGTGTAACTGGTTTATTTTGAAAAAGTGTCTATCACTTGTTTACAGAAACAGATTGTATGATAAAAATTTAAATAGAAACACAAAGGTCTTTGTTCCCTGACGTCTAAATGACTCATCCTCAAACGTAGTCATCGTCAACAGGTCGGGTGTCGTTCAGATACTGAGACAACTTTCAGCTGAGTAAAAATAAGTTCTTCTGTTTTGGCCTTCGTCTACATCAGGGCTCAAATCCTAGAAGAAGATGTCTCCATCGGTGAGGAAGATGAAGCTTTAGACGTCACAGGATGAAGATCCCCAGCAGACCCCAGAGTCCACCAAGACCTGGTTCCAGAAGAAGTTCTACAGGCCCTCACAATCACCTGACTGGAGTCCGTAGAGTATTCCAAGACTGGAGACCTTTGTCTGAGGAATGGGCTAAGATTTCTCACATTCTGGGTCGGCATCACGTTAGCAGCTGACGGGTCTAGGAAGAACTAGAGATGCTGGTCTTTGAGGGTTGGATCATCGGGAAGAGGAACATTTAGGTGATTTGGTGGTGAACAGCTGATCAATAGTTGGTACCTTTGCTACTGACTGTAAATCTACAGAACAGTTTTAGAACCTCTAAGTTGGTTTAAACCACATGGGGTCTTGGAGAGGGGTTCAGTTGCAGCATGTGGCCAACTTGACTCCGGGTGGAGATAAGCCCGGGACATGAAGACCACGCTCGGATGATATAGCGGCCCCTGGCCTTTGAAATCCCTTCCAGACTCATTGAGATAGTCCCCAACGTGAAACTCAAGCTAGCGGTTCTGAAGGATTCCTAGATTACGGCAGACAAAGAGCAGCTTTGAGTGGTGAAGCAGCGAGAGGGGATGTAATGAAGTTGATGTGAAAAGCTTCCCTCTGCAAGCCAGGGGGGCCCGGGGTCCGCCGCCGTCCTCTTTGTTCCCCCCGGGACGGACACCTCGGAGCCGTCAGACCTCGAGGACGGGACGGATCGGAACCGGGAGGATGTTCTTCAAACAAGAACGTGTGAAAGACGACACTACACGCTTCACAGAGCAAGGTAATGAAAAGTGTCGTCTAGCACAGTGGTCCCCAACCCCCGGGTCATGGACCAGTACCGGTCCGTGGGTCGGTCGGTACCGGGTCAAGGTCACACAGAAAGAATCCAGACATCTTTATTTGTCTCTGTTTTATCTGTAGGAATGAGTTTGGTTTTTTTGGAGGTTCTGGTTCCGATCAGAACAATCAGAGGCCTCAAAGGAACCGTCTACCCCAAGATGAACCGGATTGAACTGGATTACATTAAATCATAACTTGTACTGCAACACAAAACTTAACTGTGACTCATTCTCTGACCTCTCAACCTCTTGTGGTGTAGAAACGTTTCTGCGATCCGTATCTTTTCACCGTCATGGATCGGGAGCTTGTCTGTGACTCACAGCGGTTTACAGGAATCTCCTAACCTTTGGTCCAATCGGACAACAGGCGACACACCGAGCTGTCATTTATCTCCTATTACATTTAAATATTCCACTTGGGGGATCTGCTTTCACGCCCCAAAGCAGATCATCCATGCAAGAAGATGTGAGTTTTCATGAAAATGGATTTAAATTTCCATCTTTTAGACCAAATCACCTCGAACAGGAGCTCAGTTCTGCAAGAAATTCCACCTTTAGCTGCAATTTGTGACACAAAACATGACAAATATGTGAAAACAGGACAATCAGGACCAGGACTTTCCATCCAGAGCACCGTTATGAGAACTTCTTCAGGTTCCCGGTGTGTGACTCGACCCGAGCAGACGCTCCTCTTCCTCCTGTCGCCGGGCAGACGTGCAGCTGCTTTGCATCTCGGAGATGAGAAGTTACATATTTTCTCAGCGCGTCGGCGAGGCCCAGACCACATCATAGCGCACGCCGAGGCATCCTGGAAGTCCTGGAAACACTGGAAGAAGTTCTCTGCAGCTCCACCCTGAAGTGGACAAACCGCCGCTCGGCAGATTACAGTGTCTGATTTTAATGCATGTAAATTCATCTGCTGCAGCGCGCCTCTGAAGTATGGTTAGTCATTTATTTATAGCTCCATAAATCCCATTCCTGACAAGGACTAGGCTTTCCCACACGGAGGACGGATTGTTCTAATGCGAGCGGTGTCGTAAGGATTGTTTGGCGTGTGGACGACCACATGCTGCTAGAGGAGCTATTTATTAAGAAGAGGGGGGGGGAACAAGGCTTCTAATTAAATGCTGCTATAACGTGGAATGTCATCCTGGCTTGTAGAAACAAACACAAAACAGTGAGGATGGAAAAAGGGCATAAAACGTCTTACAAGGCAGTTAATGGTTTCCATCTCTTAATGCTGCGGTTGGTTTCCATCGCTTATTAATGCACAGATCTGGATCATCATCCAGTCTCAGTGTGTGTGTGTGTGTGTGTGTGTGTGTGTGTATGGGGGGGGGGTGACCACACCTGCTCCACATTGGAGGTCTTTCCTGAGATTCACCCAAGGAGCTGCAGAGAGGAAAGAAAGTCCAGTCCAGACCAGTAACCCCACCAACCCCCCCCCCCCCCAAAAAAATGTACCTGAAAGTCAAAACTCCTCAACCCAACCCCCCATCCTTCCTCTGCTCCAGAGGATTCCAGAGCTGTTGGTTCAGTGTCTGCGTGGTCGCGTCTCGATGAGTCTGGCCAAGAACAATCCTGGTTGCCAAAGTTTTCCCAGGCCGTCATCCCGCTGATGAAATCTGCCGTTCAGTCTTTTACACCTCCAGAACCTCGAACCCGCTGGATTCCAATCCCTCGCTGCACAAAGACAACATATGCACACAGTGACATCTGCAGGATTAGCTCAGATTATGACGATGGCGTGATGAAATCGCCTTTTTTTATCCTGGAATTCAAATGAAAACATGTTAAAAACATGTTTTTAAGACGACCGGCTTCATTACCGATGAAGCAGGATTATTTCAAGATAGATTTCGGAGTGGATCCAGATTAAAAATTTATAATTTTTTTTAAACTTGTCAATTACACATAAAGACCTGATGGATTACCTAGTAAGCGGGTGGAGGGGTGGGATCTTAGGTTTAGGAGGAGATCTTTTTTTTTTCTTCAACATGAGATGAGGCCTTTTTAAAACTCAGTTACACATAAACTCAACAGAGTTTAATGAAACTAGTTCAGGTTAATAACTGAATTATGGATTAAATGGATTAAATTTTGTTGCCTTTCTCTGTTTAAATAAAGCTTTTTTGATAATTTTTTCTTCGTGCATCTACATTAACTGTCTAATCCCTGCCTCTCCAGACATTCAGGACTTTCTATTTTGCGCCACTTGGACACGTTATACTATATTTACGCACATACGCATGTGATTAACTCCATTTTTCCATCCTCTCTAAAAAAAACCCCCCAACTATTTTAAGGACGCAGATTATCTCTGGGGTGGTTATATTTGCATATTCTAATGATATAAATTCTTAGAGATGGAAAAAAAAGTGTGTAAGTGGTGCCGGGGGGAGGAGGAGGCGCTCCCACTGTTGGCTCACTGGTCGTGGCGAGAAGTTGAGCGGTCCCACAGCAAGAACCATTGGTGCGTAATGGTGCACGACTGGACGGCAGATGTTTCACCAACGGGACACTCAGTCTGTGCAGACTTTTATCTGAGCTCTTCCCACTTTTTTCTCAGCGCAGGCGTGCGTTAACTCGCCTTGTTGTCCCTTTTTAAAAAAAAAAAAAAAAGTTATCCGAGGAAGGAAAGGGACACAGGAGAAGAAAAAAAAAAAACTGGGCTACCTCTCCTCTCCAAAATCGTCCTGGTTTTCACCGGGTAGTTGTCGTCATCAGCACCCCAGATATCCCCCCCATTTGCCTCCCTAAATGGATGGTTCAGACTCGGTCTCTGCACTTCAACGCGGGCCAAAAGATTGGAAACAGCTTGTGGATCAGCTCTGCGTCTAGAGGGAACCGCTCGGAAATGCCCGGCTGCTTCTCTGGAGCTCAACTCTGAGGACTTTTACTCCTGCGTTCTTGCTTTTTCTTTTCAGGAGGAAGGACTTAAAAAAAAAGTTTGCAAACAGGCAGGAAAAGTCAGCTCTGAAAAGCGGCAGCTCCCGCACCACAGCCCTCGCTATGGATTGTCTGTATGTTTTAATGTGCTTTTCACTCACGCAACTATTTTTGGATCGCCTTTGCGCTGCAGAAACACAAGGTGAGTTCATGTTTAGGTGTTAGGTTGGGGTTTTTTTGCATGGAAATGTGTTAAAGTTGGACTTTTTCCCCTCACTGATGGTTTTTTAAAAATGCCTGACAGCTTGATTATCCTGGATTATTCACGTTATCTTTATTTCTAATGATGAATTGACGCTCCTGTGCCTCCTGTGTTTAGTCCGTGAACCTGATTCTCACCCCCACCCCACCCCCCCACCCATACTGTCTGTCCCATCAGAAAAACTCTCTGGAAAGTTAAGTGAATACGGTCTTATCGTGCCGTTCAGCACAGACTCCCGGGGCCGGTACCTTTCTCACGTGGTCTCCGCTGGAAGTGGGAGTAAAGGTGCTGATGCCCCCTCAGCCTCCAGCAGCAAGAGAAGGGTGGCCCGCGGTGCCCCCCAGATGCCCTCCGTCACCCCCGCCTCAGCCCAGCACTTGTTTTTCAACGTCACTGTGTTTGGGAAGGAGCTGCACCTCCGCCTGAGGGCCAACAGGAGGCTGGTGGCCCCCGGGGCCTCTGTGGAGTGGCAGGAGGACTTTGTGGAGAAGGCCAAGGAGCGGATCCACGGGGACTGTGTCTTCACCGGGGATGTGAGCGACATGCCGGAGGCCTCTGTGGCCATCAGCAACTGTGATGGACTGGTAAGTCACAGATGCATGATGGGATAGTTGGCGATGTGTTTCTGGGTGAGGAGATGCTTTTAGAATGTCTTTACCAACCCCGAAACCAGATTAACTTTAAAACAAATGAATGTTTTTTGTTTGTTAACATTCAGATCGAGATGCACGACAACATTTTAGTCGTAAAGTTCTAGAGCTTTGCTGAACTTTGACCTCTTTAGTCACATTCGGGGAACTTGCTGCTGTTACTAATTGAGATCAGGTGTTTAAAAACCCACAGCTGCCCATTGTGACTCAAAACACAGAAAAGTTGCACTGCCCACTGCTGGCCTGGAGGACAAACAGCAGCGTTTTAATCATATTTTTGTTCGTCCGTGTATTTGTGTGTCAAATGTAAAGAAAGACCTTTTCCTCAAACGCAGCATCATCATCACAAACGTCAAACCTAAGTCCCCGCCCTAGAATCTGGATTACATCGGTATCCTTACTTCCTGGAAACAGGTTGTTTCTCTGCTGTCTTTAGATTTAGCTGTTTCTAGAGACACATGTATGAGTTGGTATCTCAGTGTGTGCACGAAGTTGTTTTCTTGTTGGATTACACAAGAAACTGCTGCACGGTTTTCACTTAAACTCGCAGGAAGGATCCGACACAAGCCAGGAAAGAGCACATTAAATCTTGGTGTGTATTCAAATGATTATGGTTAAAACTAAACTTTGAGGAGGGCGGAGGCAGAGAAGACATCATTGCGGTTTTGTTTATGTCCCGGCCAACCATCCTGAGGAAACGCGTGTCTCTTCATCCATCAGACACTCGTCTGTGTTCATCAGACGGTTGAAGTTTGTCCCGTTTGGTGCATCAAAGCTTCTGCGTTGAATGTTTACTACATGGCAAATAAAAGCGAGTGATGAAGGAATTTGTTTGCAGCTTTGCCATCCAAGTGGCGTATTTTGCCAACCTGGAACCAGATCCAACATAGAAAACCCTGACGAGAACTTTATTTTGCCAAAATGTGAGTGTTTGGAACATATTAGGGTATGGATGGACATCAAACGCACGGATTCTGCTGCAGGAGTGGCTTCTACGACAACAGTAATTGCTGGAGAGCCTTCTGCTGTCGCCGAGCTGCTAATGGATGTCTGCGCTGAAGCACGAATCACATTTGAATTGGCAGCTTGGGGCGGAACAATGCTGCTCTGTCGCTCATCAGGATCAAACCTGTGAAAGATTGTGACCGGCGACTCCTCTATCAGGTCATCTTTGCATCCAGGAGCTGCCGAGGCCATGAAAGGACACAGAAATTAATGAACAATCAGATATGAAAACTTCACAAAGGTAGAATGTTCTCAGTATGTCACTCATCTCTGTCCTCGACATGGAGACACTAATTATTCTGTGGTGCATTAATCCCTTGGTGACATTTAGTTCCATTTGGCAGCACACAATCCATTCGTTGCTTCTATTTCCAGACCCAACCTGTTTATATTAGACTTACTTTCACATCCAGCATCAGTTGCATCTAATTTTTTTCTTAAAAAATCTTTTCTTTTAAAATCTGACTTTTTCATTTAAAAAAACACTGGAAACATTATATATGTCTGTAATCTAACTTTACCAGTCAAACTTCACATGGTTGTTGATTCATCTACTGTCCCCACATGGAATTAATTGGGTCAATTCCTCATGCTGGTTTCCAGTCCTTTGGTTTGCTGGTTTGCTTGTTTGTCAACAAGATTACGCAACGAATCGTGGTGGAATGATGTAACCAGGAAGTAACCCATTCCATTCCGATCCCGAATGATTGTCCTGTTTTCTTAAGCCTCGCTAAAGGTCATGCTTTTTGATGTTTCCTATAACTCATACTAACGCTAATTGCCTTCCATGGATCTTCCTGGAGGAGCGGGGCATGGGGTGGTGGTTTGACCTTTACAGACTTATAGGATCTAGGGGTGTCTAATATAAGACTGAATGAATGCTCGAATTGGCTTTCGTCACGTCTCATGAATCCTGTTCTCGTCTTATCGCTTTGTATGCGAACAAAAGTGAGAATACATTCATGTGAGAGGTTTATCGTGCCAGGAAAGAGATGTTTCTGTAGCGTGTTTTTAAAAAATGCATCAAAACCGACTTTTGGTGAACCTTTATTGAAGCTTCTAAAACTAGAATCTGTCTTTCCTGACCCATCCATGAAGTTTATCACAACCTGGAAGACGCCATACCTACTAATCCACCTCAGACTGTAAAAGGATGTTGTTGGACTTCCATCCCATCCTTTTGGGAAGTTTTCTGTTTGGTAACCAACAGAATAAATCAATCGCTCCATCGGAGGATAACATCATGATGAGATACGTCTCACGTCTTTGAAAGCCTCTTGGGAATGTTGTCCATGCGTTTCCTCGCATCGAGGCCAACATAAACATTGACGTACCTGTGCATGCGAAGACGTACCGCTCCGGGCAAAATATTTAGTCTAAAGTGTCTGCTTGATGTGGAAGGACACGCAGGAGGGCGCGCTGATGAAAGGAGCCTGAAAGGTGGAGCTGGTGATGAGGTCCCTGTATGCGGGTTAATCTCAAGTGGCTCTCAAACTCTAGAATTCGTCTTCAAAAGGCCCCATAATGGGTCGGTGCTGATGATTATCACTGCAGCACGGGTGGGTTTGTTCGCTCCTGGAAGTACCCGACACGAAAACCACTTGGAGTCCAGAGGCGTGACATCATCACGGATCACGTTAACCTGCCGTCTGCCGTGTGCTCTTCACAGATAAAGTTCACGTCTGCAGAGAAATGGAAGGCTTTCGGTTTCATTTCGATGAGTCTCCTTACAGTCTGATGTGTCTCTTGACGCGACCTCTCGACCTCCAGGACGTGACAGCTGTGAACTATTGTTGCCGTGCGATGAGTGACGGCCGTGATGATCATGTGTCGGGAATTAGCACTGATTGTATTACATGTGATGGAAATACGAGTGCCGGATGACCGCAGTCGGAAGAGCGCTATTTCTGTGTGCATCAGTCAAAGCCAGCGAGGGCCGCCTAGCAACAGTCAGCAGGCTTCTTGGGGTGGGGGTGGAGGTGAGGGTAGATTTGGGGGTGGGGTTGTTTCCATCCATCAGAGATGGAAAATGCTCGCATGAATTGTTCTATTCATGAATGTTTGCAGGGATTCTGTGCCGGGCTGGTCCCGGTCCAGTATTCCAGTATCCTCCGGTGTTCCAGTTCTCTGCTGGCACCGAGGTGAAGTCACTAAATTAGGAGCTCCGTCAGCGCCGCGGCTCAGCCAATCACGTGGCTCGGTTCCTGTCAGGGAATCTGCAGCGGCTACAGCATGGATGACTACTACTAGTACTGGTACTACTACTACTACTATTAGTACTACTACTGCTACTACTAATACTAGTGCTGCTAATACTACTACTACTAGTACTGATACTACTACTAATAATAATAATACTAGTACTAGTGTTAGTACTACTACAACTAGTACTGGTACTACTACTACTACTACTACTTCTAATAATAATAATACTAGTGCTAGTACTACTGCTACTTCTAATACTAGTGCTAGTGCTAGTACTACAACTGCTACTTGGGTTTGTACTGCTACTACCATTGCTACCATTACTGCTATTACTACCACTACTAGTACAACAAGCACTACCACTACTAGTAGTACTACTAATTGTATTACTACTGCTATTGCTACTGCTGCTAGTATTAGTACTAGTACTATCAGTACAATTTGTAGTACTAAACTACTACTAATATTACTGCTACTACTATTACTACTACTACTAGTATTACTATTGCTATTACTACTACTATTACTACTATTACTATAACAACTATTACTATTGCTATTACTACTATTTGTATTACTAATAGTAGTACTATTACTACTACTATCACTATTACTACTACTATTACTATTACAACTACTATTACTATTACTAATACTTGACATACCTCTACTCTTATGACTACTTTTACTATTACTAGTACTACATACAGTCTTTACTGCTACAATAACTAACAAAAACTAGTATCTTTATTACTGTTGCTAGTATTTCTATTACAATTACATCTACTCCTCCTCCTGTACTTCTATTACTACTACAACTACCCACGTCCTGTCCATAGATGTGGTATTTCTGCATAAACATGTTACAGGTTCAAGTTTTTAATACGTAAACTACTGCTTTCATCCTACACATGATCATACCTCTATATCATATCTCTACTAGCAGTACAAATTGTACTCCCACATTACTACTGCTTGAATTAGTACTACTTTGCTTCTTCTTCTTCTACCTCTCATGTGAAGATCTTTGAAAGCTTCTGCCTGTTTGCGGTTTGGCTGGATGTGGCCCATGTTCTCCTGTTTGATGTTGTTTCTATGCAGATGATCTTTGTCGCTTCGAGTCTAATTTTGTCTTTACGATCCTCGCCATCATCTCCAGCCCTTTGTGACTCCGAACAAAGAGATGTGAAAGCTGAAGTACAGGAATCAGGGGTGATCTCCAGTGAACCGTCTCCTTAGATCATTTCAGACCGGAGATGCTGTGATGTGAGCGTTGAGATGGAAATTCTTTCATCTGACGGAGTTTCAGTAAACCGAGTGACCTCACAAACATAGCGCATACCTTCATCTCAGCTTGTTTGTGGATCAACAAAGAGAATTGGACCAAAATTATATGTTTCTAATCAATCCACCACAAATTACAGGTTAAACCTCTGGAGTGACTCAAACGTCTGTGGCCTGTTGGGCTATTTTTAGACGTTTAATGCACCTCGAGGCGTAGATGATGATAAAAAGGCCACCGTGTTTGATGTGTTATAACATTTTCGTAATACTCGGAGGATGAGGGTGGTGGAGAAGAAGAAGAACTCGGCCTGTGATCTCTGGATGCAGGGTTGTAATTTCCCTCTCCAGCTTCCTGCGTTCGTCCCGCTCACTTTTATAGGTTTAGTCTCTGAGTATCATCCTCACCGCTTCACTGAGTTGATAATAGTCTTAACTGAGTAACCTGAGACACCTGCAATCCTCAAGGTTGTAAAAATCTTCTGAAAACTGCTTGTAGAGTAACAGGAAAACACTTAAAATAATATTTCTGCCAAGGCTATGGTTTAACCGGTCGTTTTAACGAGGTTATTTTCACCCGTGTGCTTTGGTTTGGGGGCAGGATTAGGTAAAAACTACTGGACGGGCCGGCCGACCCCTGCGTCTTTGTCACTTATCTGGCCGAACGGTTACCACAAAGCTTAACGCAAATCCTGGCTGTTATGTCACGTTTGTACCCAAACGCACCCACGCAGTTGAAGCAGCCACATGTGGTTCTTTAAAACTTAGAAACCTAACCTTGGCGTTATCAAATCAGTGCACAGCGTGTTTCTCGTTGCCTCGCCGTGAGCGCTGCTCGAAGCCGCCGCTGGCCTGCGAGGCTTTCAGAACTGACATACAGTTAATATCGACCTTCAAAGTTGTTCTTACTGATGTGTGGAATTTAGTGCGGCGGTGAGCTCGACGTGAAGCCGTGTTTTTTTTTTTTTGTTGTTTTTTTTTAGGTGTAGGTGTCTCCGCCTGACGCCTACAGAGCAGAAACAGGCTGATGCATGCTGGGAAATCATCCACCGAGGACTGCGGTTCTCTTCTCTCATACAACTGACAAGTTCACTTTACCACCGTGTCTGGCTGTGGCTTTGGGTTGGGGGGGGGGGGCGATGATGTAACCTGTTTGTGTTCTGCTTGTGTGACGACCGGTTTTGGTAAACAATCCTTGTTTGTTGTTGACGCCATTGTTGACTCACCGCCAAAATAAAAGCAGCTGAAATATAAGAAATGAGGAAAACAGTAAGAGCGCTGAACGTGTGGAGAAATGTTTATTAAAAAAAAAAAAGGTTCAGTCACAATTTAATCACATTTTAAAATCCGAAATTTTGTTTCCTAAAATGCAAGAAATGAAAACTAAACTGAGAAGATTCCTCAAAAAAAGAAAATAAACCTTAAAAGAACTTCTTTCAATTCTGGAAAAAAAGTGACCCCTTGAAACAAGATAATCACTTAATTTAATCTGCACCAAGATGACATGATGATGAAGAACCTCCTCCTGCTATGTGCCACGCTTTAATCATGACTTTGCTCATCAAAATAAAAATGAAAACTATAATTACAGAACTTTTTAGCTCCTGTCGACATTTAAATTACTTTGACACTGACAGGAGACAAGCAGCAATTTGTCACATCTGAGAGGATATTAAGAGATTTTCCTTCGAAAAAGATGAATAATTATGTATTTTTTTTATTTGATATTAATTCAGCCTTAAATGAGGCTAAAGCTTGTGTTTGTGTTTGACACGATGATTAATATTTAAGTCATAAATTGTCTGATAACGCTCCATTTCGATCACATCTTTATACATTGAATGTAAATTCCAGTGGGCCTGACTTGACATTACAGAGATTTAAATCATCTCATCATGTCACCTCCAACCCCTCCCACCCTCCCCGACGCCGCCTGGATGCTAACACGCCGGCTGCTTGTGTTTACATCTGGTTCCACTGTGGGACCTTCCAGATGCTGCTGCGGCTCCACCCACTGAAACAAGAGACGGTGGAGGAAGTACTCCAGCATGTCTTACTTGGCATTTCCTGGTTGGATTCTTTGGCTCCTCTTTGCCCTCGCCGTCATGTGTCAGCCCTTCAGTCCACGCCGCTTGTGTTGTCGGTCCAGGGTTTTTTTTTTTCAGGCACCCTGTTGTCTTCTCCGTGCTGTATTTAGAGTTCTTTTTTACAGATGTAAACACATGTGTTGTTGCCAGAACCTTGTTAGCGTGCCTCGTAATAATAGGATGGATGCTTCTCTCTTTGTTTTGTTTTTTGCCCCCAGAAAGGAATATGAGAAATTTCTTTTTTTTTTTTTCAAAAATGCTTAAAAATGAAGGTCAGAATAGTTTGGTTCATTTATAGATTTACGTCGCAGTTGCTTTGAAACCATTCATTGAAGAAATGAGGCTCATGTGAAAAACAAAGAACGCAAAAACATCAAGTGGAGATGACAACGTGTTTGGAAAAAGCAAAATGAAGGACGTCTGGTGAAGAGTGACTGTGTCTGAGAAGCAGAATGAAATGATTGTGAATACATTTTAATACACTTACATTAACGCTAAATAATAACAATTTGATATCAAACTTCACAGAACTGTCTGAAAAATTCATCCCCACTTAGAAAATTCCTCAAAATTTTAGTTGATAATCCACGGAGTCCATTGATCACAGGTGTGGAAAAGACCGATCCTCTTTGAAGGGTTCAGCAAAAACATCCAAATGATACCACAAAAGTTGGGATACTGCGATATCCTATAAATCCTAGTCATATATATTTATATCCCTTCGAGGTGGGACAGGGAAAAAAAAAACATTTTTACTCGCCGTGATGATAACATGTGCTGATGTCATGATTCGCCGCGGTGCGAGAGCGAAGCTGGATGGACTTCATGTAAATATTTACCTCCATCCACATCAGATCGTCCGCGGAGAGGCCCGACTCAGGATGTTTACTGCTGGAAATCAGTGTGTGTGGAAATGATGCCGCAGCATCAGGCGATAAAGGCCAGCGTGAGGCGAAATGGATTGTTGTGTAGTCATGGCGACACGTTGATTGATTCGTTGTTGTTCCTTCCTGCTGATGGTGCAGCTAGGGGTAAATTGACCCAGTTATGCACGTGTCGTCCTATAATTGAATTCCCACCGGATGACGGATGGGAGACGGGGCGTTTCGAGCTCGCAAAGCGACACCTTTGAATGATGCAGCTTCTCCCAACTAAACAAAACGAGGTCCAAGTCTCCAAAGCATCTCAAGTTGATTTTAAAATATCGAATTTTTACTTTTCTTAAGCTGAAATCTCTCAAATGCCTCCAGCTTGTATGTGTACGCTAAAGCTTTTAGCCTCGATGCTAAAGGGGAGATTTGGCGTGATTCTGTTGTTGTGAAAGTGAGAAGTTAAGTGCAGAAAATTCTTCCTTTATGATATAATTCTGCTTTTTTATGGATAATGAAGCATGAAATATAAAAATCAAAAATAGAAACGGATAAAATAAGGAAAGAGAAAGAAAATGAAACTTCTTTGACTGAATCTCGTCTGGTGTGAAATCGCAGCAGCGATAAATCGTGGTGAGGGGCTCAAAGGATGCGGGTTTTGTGAACCTACCTCCTTCCCCTCGTCCCCCCACCCTCAGCGCCGCTCTAATTTGAAGCCCTCTTTTTTCCAGGCAGGTCTGATCCGGACTGATAATGGGGAGTTTTTCATCGAGCCCCTCGAGAAGGGCCAGCAGGACGTGGAAGTGAAGGGGCGTGTCCACGTGGTTTACCGCAGGTCGGCCATCAAACGGGAGGCGGGCCAGCGGAGGGAGGACCTCCACAACGAAGGTAGGCGAGTGTGAAGTCAGTGGAAACTGTGTGTGTGTGTGTGTGTGTGTGTGTGTGTGTGTGTGTGTGTGTGTGACTATATGTTACTGGTTTTATACTGTAATTAGCTGCATTTCAACAAGTTAGAGCCCATTTATTACAATTCATACGGACTTTAAATGACGCAAATGTTTACTGAGTGCAGTAGTAATATTTATTGTGATTTTATTTTTACACCAATAATTAAAATCAAGCTGGTTCAGATGCTTTACTTAAGGGTTATATGAGAAATTTTGTGAGAAGTTTTTTACCCACAAAGACATTTTTACATTTTAGGGCTTTTCAGCACATTGTTTTGGTCGAGTCTCATCTCATCTTATTTCAGCTGTTATTCATTTAGCTCTGGTTGAAGCTAAAATAAGCTACACAGTTAGCGACCAAAACAGAGCTGAAAGAAGGGATGAGCGTGGGATTCCAGGTGGAGGCTAATGCTAGGCTAACATCAGGAACCATACGATCAAAGAAAAGGAAAACAACAAACACATTTGGACCGTTGCTAATTGGCGCTGTTCTTAATGGAAACCAGTGACGGATGAAATAAAAAGCACGGATTGGGTCCTGGTTTACGATCCGGTGCTGAAGCGCTGCAGAGCCGGACTTTCTATCACCGTTTATTGGCCTCCACAGCTGGTAAAATGAGGAATGCTGGGGTCCGGCGGTCAGGGGGGACCTTACCTTCCTAGTCCAATGACCAAACATCATGAAATCCTTTTCTATTCCTTCCTTTGCTGCAACAATAGCTTCAGCATCTGGTGGAAAAACCTCACTCCACTCATTAATTCAGTTGTTTCCCAACAGCTTCTTCTTAACAGGCCGCATTCTTCTCTAAAGTGATGCAGCTGTTTCTGCATCGCTCTCCAATGTTGTTGACAATGTCCACTCAGAAATAACTTCCTGCTCCTTCTGCAAAAAGGGTGATTTAAAAATTTTCAAAGATTTTTAACTGGATCTTGGAGAATTATTTTGCAACCTTAGAGAGTTTTTGAGCTCTTATCTACTGGTTTGTGCAAAAACTGCTGCATGAAATACCTCAAAACTTGGAAGGAGAATCAACCACGGATGAGGAAACAACTGTTAAATTTTAGTGTGCATCCAAATGAAGGGGTTTTTTTGTCGGGGTACGACCCGGACGTTTCGCTGATGCACATTTGCATAACTTAAATATCACATCTGTTCTACCTGCAGCCATTTAATGACCTCATTCTTCCTCTTGTTATTTAGAACGCTTATCTTTATTAAATGGTGTGAACAATTTATTCCTTGTTGCACAAATTCCTTTTTATCTCATTTCTATTATAGCCTATCCGATTTTCAAATGACTCACTTCAGGTGACCCACAATCAGCTCGCCTTTTGGTTTATTTGAAATTTTCTTCTTCCAAATGACGCTTTGTGTTTCTGTCTTGCTGTAATAACTCTGAAAATGCTGCGAATGTCTGAGTTGTTCTTTGCTTGTCCAATCACATTTGTTATTTTCCTCAAGGAGATCGTGCACGGAATAATCTATTCGCTTCTTGACATGCCTTCACATCCAACTATGATTTTCTTTCTGCTTGGGCCTGGAGGTGCGAAAATCCAAATCTCACACCAGACATCAACCGCTATAGATGCAATGTGACACCGGCAGCAGCACCAGACTCTGCAGGTTAGGATTTGTTTGGTTTTAAACTCTCGTAAGTTCACATTCTGGTCGTATTTTTTGCAGTATCCGACTTTGGAATCGCGGACCTTCCTGCATCTCTGGATCTGGTGGGACGCAAACTCTCTGAGACGGAGAGAAAGAGGAGGCACGCCAAGAAGGACGACTACAACATTGAGGTGCTGCTGGCCGTGGACGACTCGGTGGTTCGCTTCCACGGCAAAGAGCACGTGCAAAACTACGTCCTGACGCTCATGAACATAGTAAGTATCTCCGAAAACATCCAGGGATGGGAGGATGAAGGGGGGTGGAGCCTATCTTGATGACACTGGCTGAGAGGCGGGGTTAACCTCGGAGAATCAGATCATGGAAAGAACTAATCGCGCTGTCGCGGAAATAAAATGAACATTTATTTTGTGGTATATAAAATAATTCTAAAATACAGTAAGAAACTATTAAAAAAAATAAAAGTACAGCAAAAAAAAAATTGCATAAGATTCTAGAGCACATGTGACAAACTCAAGGCCCTGGGGGCCAAATGTGGCCCGCGACATCATTTTATGTGGCCCGTGAGAGCTTGAAAGGTCAGAGGGCTTCATAACCTGACAAATTAAAAATATTTATGATATAACATTTAGTTACATTTATTAGTTACATCTGGCCCTTTGAGGACGGCCGTGATGCTGATGTGGCCCTTTTTGTCACCTTTTGACAAGAATTTGTTGACTTTTTAAAAATAAACACATATATTTGAAGAATGCAGCGTCAGAAATGTCAGCTCTTACCCCAGACACCCCCCTTTCTCTAGTTTCTCTAGCTGTTTATGGATTACCGATCGAGAAGGAGGAGGAGGAGTGGGGGTTTGAAACCTTCAGCTCCTTCATTACGGGTTCCACCAGCTCCTACCACCATAATCTACTTAGCGGGTCCAAATCCTCCCAGTCAGATTTTCACAGGGTGCTGGTTTCACTCTGTAACAGTTACCATTTGGATCCTGCACGGTGGTCTGATTAGCTGGACCAGACCAATTAGAAAGAGCAGGCCGGTGATGGAAACCAGCGCCAGACGTCTGCTCGCGCTCCCAGGCTGTGCTTACGTGGAACGATGTGTTTATTTAATTAGGATATTATTTTCACATCCTGCCTGCAAATGTTTTGAGCAGAGAGAGTCATCTGTCGCCAGGGCGACCTCGGCCGTCAGAGTAATTCATGTCCGCCGCCATCCAGATCCGTTTCAGCTCACAAGATGTGAGATGTTTTTATATTTCTCAATGTAGTTCCTCATCACGCTGGGAAAAAACGTGACAAGATGAATGTTTGATTTCTCAGTTTTGGAGTTTAAACTTACCGAGAAAACAGAAGGATCCACGCTGATCTGAGATCAGATTCCATCAGGAGATCTGGATCCAGAAGAGAACCACCAACAGGTTAATGATCCAGATTCTAGGGGCAGGATTTCCTGGTCAAGGAGTCACATGATGAGGGTCAGCCAATCAGAAAGCAAATGGTGGAGGAATGCAGGAGACTTCTTTTACGGGCTTTTCTGTCACAATAAATATTTGATTGATGATCGGGTCAAGATTAGCATCCCTTCATCATTTCCCATCATGACCAGCAGTGATGCTAACAAAGGCTAGCTCATGTAGCATGCTTTAGCGCCCCTGGCCTGAGGGTCTAAAGTACTAAAGCCTGAGCCTTGCTGTGTCTGGAAGAGCGCTGCCCTCCCAAATCCCCCTGAATCCCTTCTCCGTGGCTGCGGACTGCGTAGTACCACCTGGAGACCCCCCCCCCACCCCACCCCATCGAGGGTTGGGGGGTGGGAAGGGGATTGATGGCTGGACATCCTGTCTGCGCGGAGCCGCTGCAGCACAATGGTCGTGTTGTGTGTTTTGTCCACATCGGTGTGATGCGGTGCAGGGTCACCCCCACCCCACCCGCTGCAATCGTCCCACTGCACGCCGCCCATCCCTCAAGCGGGACCCGTCAGGAGAAAATATGCAACGTCAGTGTTTACAGAAGTCATCACGCTTTTAAATAGTTTAATTTCGCTTTTGTTTGTGCTTCCTTTCAGCTGTTGTGAATGATTCATCCTCTTATCTCTGCCCCGCGCTCCTTCACCTCTTTGGCGTTTTGTTTCCGCCTTTTCGTTTCCATGGATTGGTAATGGAGTTGAATTCAAAGGCTTTCCTTTGAAAGAAATCTGTATGAGTCAGGAAGGTTAGGGTAAAAAAACAAACAAAAACAAAACGATAGTCGAAGTGATTTGGAGTTCAGAATCTTGGCTGAAGGGGTGGCGGCTTTGAGGCAAGAGGGGCGGGGCTTCTCCGGCGTTCTGGATTCGATCAAAGTTTGATGAAGACTGCTGCAGAAATGTAACAGAGCAAATACAGAATGAACCATAAATGATAAAGGAGGGCGTCCACGCCCCGAGCGATCGTTTGATGCAGATTAAACCACATAGAAGTCGACTTTTTTTTGTTTTTTTGTTCTTTTTGATTGCATAACAGCGCTGCTGTGATTGGAGGGTTGCCAACATCTTGATAACACATTTCTTCAATGACTCCAGGCTTCTTATGAAAAAAAATCCCCGATACTGGTGACAAGTTTGTGTTCTCATGCAAGCAAGGACGCGTTTCTTTGTCAATATGAAAATGAAAACTTTCTCCATCCACGCCTGGAGCCGCGCATGCAGCCATGAGAAATAGTATTGATTTATTGAGTTAGCTTCTCTGCAGGCTTGATGCTAAAGGTGCTAGCATCCCACCGCCGGATGACAACAACTAGAACCCGATGAGGTGCAGCAACGGAGCCGGTGTCACATCCTGTCACGTCTGGAGATGCTTTTAGCAGAGCAAAGTCTCCATCTTCCTCTCTTTATCTGTCTCTTTTCAGGCCTACCTGTGACCTCAGGGCCTCTGGAGAAGGTTCCTCTGGGACCTTTTCAGAATTAATAAATAATTCTATATAATAATATATAATAATAATAATAAATAATTGAGGTTTCCCCAGCTGACTTGTTTTTCTTCTTTGGTAATGTTCCTCCTAATGGACGGCGCTCCTCCCCCCCGCCCCCCCGGCCTCTTTGGGATGAACACCCCACTGGTATCTTCATCTTTTAACGCTGATGTTTGTCTCCTTCCAGGTGGATGAAATCTACCACGACGAATCCCTGGGAGCGAACATCAACATCGTCCTCGTGCGAATGATAATGGTCGGGTACCGACAGGTGAGTTACAGCTTGTTTATCATGTTCCCGTGGTGACAGATGGTAGAAGCAACAAGAAACAAACGTTGGCATGACGTTACGAGGACGCTGCTAATAAAGTTGATACAAACTGGATTCATATTTATTATTATATAATAAGTTATTTTTTTTAACTGATTCTGACAATGAAAGATATGAAGACATGAACGTATTTCTGAGCAGCAAATATCAAACAGGAAGTTCAGCTTTTATCTGTTAAATATTCAATCGATTTTTTTTCAAAATTTTTTCCCGTTAATATCTGTGTTATTCCTGTGTCCGAAACCCCCTCAGTCCATCAGCCTGATCGAGCGAGGCAACCCGTCTCGCAGTCTGGAACAGGTGTGTCGATGGGCCAACACGCAGCAGCGCCGCGACCCCGACCACGCCGAGTATCACGACCACGCCATCTTCCTCACAAGGCAAGACTTTGGTCCCGCAGGTATGCAAGGTACTGTATTTCTCTCGATCGAGGCCTGTGCAGACTGACCGCTGATTTCTGCTTCCGTTCACACAAAAAAAGGGGGTTTGGCTTCAAGTGTCGCAGGTAAGGTGGAGGAAAACGGTGACACCTTTCTGACGCCACCCTGGATGAAAACATGTGATTTTTGAAGGTTTTTTTGGCATGTAGAGAGAAACCAGAAAGGATATTTTAGTGAACTAACTAGTTTTTTATTCCTTTTCTCCTCTCACCAGTGGAGAGCTGATAGTTTTTTCCTCCTAATAACACATGTATGCTATCATCAGGAGGGGTTTTGTACCATACATGCCAGTTTAGCATGTGTCTCACCCTGTATTTCTTCTTTCCAGCCCTTCAGAACTAAATTCGAAGCGAGCGCCTTCGGGGAGAAAGAGCGCGAACAAACATCCTCCGTGCTAAAGTTCACCGTCTTGCGTCGGGCCATGTTTATTTTTAACTTTTAAAGCACAACTGTCATGATTTAGGGGGGCTACCTGCTTCGCTCGTCGCACCTACGGATGTTGCCATGGCTCCCGTTTTTGTTGTGTTCATAACACGCCGTGGTTTCCGTGGCGCCCCCGCGCTGTGATGGGACCGGCCCCGGCCGCTGCGTGTCGGGGTCACAGGCGGACATCACACCTTCTTGTCAGCGTTCAGCTGCCAGATCCAGATCCAGATAAATAGAACAAAGCAGTGAGCTTTTAAATTTCCTGTGTTAGCTGTGAGTTTATTAACAGGAAGCTGATTCTGAAGCTGCCGCCGCTGCCGCTGCTGCGTCTTTTTCGCTTCAATGTGCAAAAGCTCCTTCTTGGTGGGAATGCTACCTGCGTTCTCTCTGCCCCCCCCCACCCATCGCCCCTTCCATCTGCCTCTCAGATGAAGGGGGTCGCGCTTTCACGGCTGCTTTCACCATTTTACACGGCAGAGCTGAGAAGCATCGCTCATCTGGATCAGAGTCATCTTCATCTCCTGCAGAGACACACACGCTTCCCCAGCAGTCTTCATCACCGGCCGGCCGGCCGTCTGTCTGTCTGTCTGTCTGTCTTTCTCTTTGCTGCATTTTTCTGCTTTTTACCTGCATGCCAAAAATGTCTTCTGACGCTCACAGAGCATGACAATTGAGCCCCAAAAAAAGTAACGGTCGGAACCAGCGCTGAGCTGAGTCGCTGCACACCTCTTGATCGAGTTGTTTCATGTTTGTGCTTTTTTTTTTTTTTTTTTTTGCTTTAAAGTTTGATGAAACGTGGCGACGGCGGGCGGATGTCTGCTTACTTGGCTTGCTATTCCCTTTTTTGGTGCAGAGTTTTAAAAGAGGAATGTTCATATCAGCTCCAGCATGAGGGATCCTTAAACCGGCACAAATTTAAATGCTGTCGAATGCAAATTTATCTTTGTACAGGAAGTGTATGAAACAGAAGATAAAATAGTTATTGATTTAATTATAACATGAGTTATTCCATGTTTTACTTGCTTAAAACATAAGATTTCTGTTTTCTGTCAAATTAAACCATCGTTTGACCTCCAGCGGCATTTAAGGAAGTATTTTGACCCAAAAGAGGAGTTCAGGTCTTTTTAAAAAAAAATCAAATTCAATTCATCAAATGAGGTTGACAAAAGTTGTGGAATGTGTGAATAGAATAGAAAATATAGCTATAATAAATGTGTAATAATTTGATTATATACTACAACACGTGATGAAAGGTAAGTGATGATGAGGCAGGATTAAATGCAGATAATAACAGACGTAATAATAGTAATAAACCACATATCCACCCACTCCTACACGAAGATGAAGATGAAGTCTTCTCTTCATCCTCCAGGTCACCAGGGGTCACAAATAAAGAAGCATCGTAATCACACCTCAATCTCTTTTTTGACCTTCTTCCTCCCGCTTCCCATCAAAAACAACACATAGCGATGAAAGTGTCCTGCCCTTCCTCTTGGTGCTTGATCATTAGGGCTGTGTGGTCTTCTCTGTTGCCTAGGTTACGCTCCGGTGACAGGGATGTGCCACCCACTGAGGAGCTGCACTCTGAACCACGAGGACGGCTTCTCCTCCGCCTTCGTGGTCGCCCATGAGACGGGCCACGTGTGAGTATGAGGATGAGCGCGCCGGCGTCCTTCGTCAGGTTCGGCGGAGGTAAACTGTAATTAACGGCTTCAGCGATGACGGGTGGCCTCAGCGTGTTTCTGTGGGAGGATGTGAAAAGAACATCTGGTAGAATAAATGCATTAATTTAACAACACATGTCACGCACGAACAGAAAAGTTCAAACGATACTCTGAAAGTCAAAATATGTTGTCAAAAACTGTGAATATAGCCTCGCGAAATTAATATTTACATAAAGAAAATTGTTTTTCCGCTTCCTATTTCTAGGGCAGAATCAAAGTGGGTAAACATGTTGTGTCCTCATGAATGCTGGAACCACGTTGTTCAGCCACAAAAGAGAAAGAGCGGACTTCTTGTTGGAACTGAATCGACGACCTGGAGCGTTTTTCTGCAGCTGCTAACAATAAAATCGGCAGAACAACGGCGTCCGAACACGCCGATGGCGTGATGTCCCAGCCCCCCCCGACAGCCTGTCCCTTCATCCGTGTTCCACATTCTGGATCTGAAGAAGTTCCTTTAAATCTAGAATGCAGCCGGACCCAGAACTTAGCAGTGTAGATCAGGGGCGTCAAACTCATTTTCATCGAGGGCCACATCAGCATCACGGCTGTCCTCAAAGGGCCAGATGTAACTAATAAATGTAACTAAATGTAACTCAATTTAATATAAAATAAATATAACTAGTCCTTAATGGTAAATAACTCTTTTCAAGTTGTAAACATTACAGTTTATAATTACATTACAAAAAACTATTTGTTTGTTTCTTTGTTATAACATAAATCCTTTTAATTTGTCAGGTTATTAAACCCACAGAACTCCATCAATAAATAAAAGAATTAAAAAAACAAAACAAAATACCAAACACAAGTTAGGATATTAACTTTGTTCAAAATGTTTTTGTCAAAGTTAAAATGGGCTGAATTACTGCATTGTGGAAAATGTAGTTTATGGTCAAAGCACACTTTTGACCTATTTATTTTTAGACGCTGATTTTTTTATGCTATGGCGGGCCACATAGAATGATGTGGAGGGCCACATTTGGCCCCTGGGCCTTTGAGTTTGACACATGTGAAGTAGAATATCCCAGATCCGTCTGGTGATGATGGTAACCATCATCCTTGCTGCACCTTCACTGCTTCTATACTTAACCCTATAATTCACCTCAATGGCTCGCATTGTTCTCGGGTTCCTGTGGTGGCATCACCTCCACGTCTAACATGGTATTACACGCATATTAGATGGTGAACACCAGCAGTTTGACCAGAACCCCCTCGTGTTCTAATCAGACGTGTTACTCTGTGTGAGATGAACTGTCGTGAGGAAAGTGTGAAAGCAGTCAAACACAAGCCTGAAACTCAAACTAGAATTTAATCATCCCAGATACTTTCTTGCTTTCCTCCATCAGACTCGGCATGGAGCACGACGGCCAGGGCAACCGCTGCGCCGACGAGACCAGCATGGGCAGCATCATGGCGCCGCTGGTGCAGGCGGCCTTCCATCGATACCACTGGTCACGATGCAGCAAGCAGGAGCTCAACCGTTACATCCAGTAGGTGTTTGTCCACCTGTCCGGCAGCTCCATTGTCTGAGGCGCTCGAGGTTTTTTCTCATTACCTCCACGCTTTGTTCAGCTCGTACGACTGCCTGCTGGATGATCCTTTTGAACACAAGTGGCCCAAGCTCCCCGAGCTCCCCGGGATTAATTATTCAATGGACGAGCAGTGTCGCTTTGATTTTGGCGTCGGCTATAAAATGTGCACCGCTGTAAGTACACTCACACTTGAAAATCCCCGATAACAGCCCACTTGGAGGTCAGTTACATGGGGTTAAAGCATTAAGAGTGTTATTTATGTTTCTGATACATATCAGAATTTGCATTTTACATCAAAAAAAAGATAATAGATGTCCCCGAGTGACGGCTGGATGTTCGTGGCTAGAGACTAAAAGAAGAAAATAGGTGCGATCACAACTAAATAAAAGAAAAAGTTCATTAGGGTTCAAATGTAAAGAGATTTATTTGTAATTTCCAGGTCATTTTCTTGATAATTTCTGATTTTAAAGTTTAGTTTGATCCTTTAATTTCTATTTTGGATGCAGTTTTTTCAAAATGTTCATAGCGACCGTAACCATCCTTCCCTCCTTTAGTTTCGAACCTACGACCCTTGCAAGCAGCTGTGGTGCAGCCACCCGGACAACCAGTACTTCTGTAAAACCAAGAAAGGTCCTCCGGTGGACGGAACCGAGTGCGGCCCAGGAAAGGTGGGACTGCCTCTTTGTTCTTCTTCTTGTATGAGGATCAGAGATGAGTTAGAAAGAGGAGGCTTCAAATGTCACTCATTACTTTGTGACCTTTCCTTTGTCGTGACGCCAGTGGTGCTTTAAGGGTCACTGCATCTGGAGGACCAGCCAGGAGCCCCAGGGCCACGACGGGAGCTGGAGCTCCTGGTCCAAGTTCAGCTCCTGCTCCAGAACGTGTGGGGGCGGGGTACGCTCTCGCAGCAGGCAGTGCAGCAACCCCCCGTGAGTGATCCGAGTGTTACGATTATTTCTGACGACTGAATGCATTTCAAACAGGAGCTTGGGGGGGAGGATTCTGTGGTTCTGGAGAGGACCCGGTCCAGATAGAGCAGCGGATCCAGGGTTTCTTTATTAGTTCTTTATTACTCCACTGGATACGACTTTATTCCACTGAACATGACTGAAGTCATTCCCATAAATCTTTGTGGCTGGGTCGGGTTTGGACCAGGGTTAGATCAGAATCTAGATCTGGATTTTCCTTTTCACCGTTGCCACATAGAACTTTTTTTTTTCTACATTTTTATTTAATGGCTGGCAGCACATTGGGAGTGTTCCCTGCCTCCTGCTTGTAAGTGCGCTGGGATAGGCTCCAGCAACCCCCGTGACCCACGAAGTGGAAAAAGCAGTAGAAAATGAATGAATGAATTTAGCAAACGCAACCCATAATAATGTGTAGCATCATTCTAGTTTAGTTTCCTAGGTAACCGGACTCTCATCTACGGTAGCCTGTGAGGGCCGGGGAACTAAATCATGATCCGGCAAAATAATTAATCACTTTTAAAGGAGCATTCCACCCAAAAATGAAAACTTCATGTCGACTCAACCCTGTCCTGATTTTTCATTTTGTTTTTTTGCCGTCGCTCAGGCCGGCCTACGGCGGTCGTGATTGCCCCGGATCTGCGTTTGACTACCAGATGTGCAACACGGAGGAGTGCGCCGGGCCTTACGAGGACTTCCGCGCTCAGCAGTGCGTCCAGAGGAGCAACAAATACCACAAAAACATCAAGCACACCTGGCTGCCGTACGAGCACCCCGACGGTAAGCCCGTGAAGGACGGAGGTCGACTTCAAGGTTTGATGAACCGGATGAACCGGAGACACGTTTCTGCTTTCTGTCATTGCAGAAGCCCGTAAATGTGAGCTGAGCTGCAAGTCCAAGGAAACAGGCGAGGTGGTGTTCATGAACCAGGTGATGCATGATGGGACGCGGTGCAGCTACACCGACCCCTACAGCGTCTGCGCCAGAGGAGAGTGCGTGGTATGTCCCAATCCGAAGTGAAGCGGTTACAGATCCCATTTGTGGAGGATTGCATTTGATTTATTTATTTATTTATTTATCTATCTATCTATTTTTAAAAAATTTTAAAATTTAAAAAAATTAATTTTTACATACTAAAAGCATTTTATAGTAGAAATAACACAATTCTTTTTTTTTTCTGCATGATAAAGCTCCTATAATTTTGCAGTTGTGATTATGAAAACACGTTTGCACAAGTGGAGTATTTGATGGACACAGATAAGCGTTGGTTTCGCCAAACTTTTTTTGGATCGTGGATCGTCGGTTTTTGCCAGATATCCTTGAATGAGGCGGGACCGTTTCGGCGCCGGAACGGACGAACCAAAACACAAACAGGGGTGCGGAGAAGCTAGAGAAAAACGCTGCTGATATTTTCCTACAGGGGGCGCCAAAGCGTCACTGGGGTCAAAAGGAAGCCAAGGTCGACTTTGAGGTGTGTTTGGGTGATGACAATCACAACCTCAGGAGGACTTTTTGATGACTTAACTCTAAATCATAGTGTAGGAAAGAAAAATCTCATCCTTCACCTTGGAAGCGGAGTTGCGGCTCACTTTGTGGCGGACCAGCTGCTCAGTGTTTTGGCTCCACGTCTCTTATGTCTGGGTGTGTTTCCAGCGCGTTTCATCATCGTGCTCTGATCCAAATGCCTGCAGAATTTTCTCATGTCATCATTTCCCCAGTGGAGTAATTTGAGTGTGAGTCAGAAGCAGCGATGCCCTGATTCCACTGATCGTCTCTGCGCTTCCTCCTGCAGCACGCCGGCTGCGACAAGGAGATCGGCTCCTACAAGCAGGAGGACAAATGCGGAGTGTGTGAAGGGGACAACTCCCACTGTCGTACCGTTAAGCTGACGCTGACCAAGACGCCCAAAAAGAACGGTAACGGTAATCCGGATCCGGAGTCCCTGCACCGCCTGTCGCCACAAATCAGGACAAATGTTTTCTCTTTCATTTGTTAGGAATGCTGAAAATGTTCGACATCCCGACCGGAGCGCGTCACATCGTCATCGAGGAGAACGAGACGTCCCCCCACGTCATCGGTGAGTTGGACTCCTTTCCCTTTAACAGCTGTTTTCAACGGTTTCTCATAATAATTCCTGTTTCTGTGGGACGACAGCTGCTGGGTTTTTCCTCCTTGTGGGACGATGGAGTCAAAATGTAGTCGATTACTTCTTTACCGTCGAAAATTCTGATTGATGAGTTTTGCGGTGTGAAATTTCAGGTAACTTTCGTTCATGCACAAATCTCCCGGGTCCCCTTTCGTGAAGGTTCGATGCTCCAATGGGATCCTATGACAGCCATCATCTCCATAGTTACTCGGGGAGGAGGCTGATTTTCATTTTTTTTAGCTGATGTCTGCGTTAGCACAATAGCACTCATGATGAATTTGGGAAATTTAATGCTTTAATTTTGTTTATTTTTGCTTCACATTAATAAAAAAAGTCACAGTTTGGAGTCACTTTTCCTGCGCCGCTGTCTCGGCTGCTCGTTGGGAAAGCCTTGCTATCAAGAACCATCAGTTACACAAGAAAGAGCAGATGATGTGTTCATTCTCTTCCATCACAGGCGCTGCTGCTGTTGTTGTTGTTGTTGTTGTGTCTTTTTATTACATCTGTTTAACCTTTACTTAACAGTTAACAGTGAACAGCTGGTGTCTTTTCACTAGCGGTTGCCCGTGGGGGTTTTTATGCCCACTGCCCCCTTTCCTCTGGCGTTAAGTAGCTCATAAGAAGAAGTGAAAGAATAAAGAAAACCTTTATGGGAAATTGCTGCTCAAATGTATTCAATTTCTTCAATGAATTGCACATTTTGTTCATTCCCTTTCTTTCATTACCGTCAGCTGTGAAGAACCAGGTGACCGGAAACTTCATCCTGAATGCAAAAAGCGAAGACGCCGAATCAAAGACGTTCATTGAAAACGGCTTGCAGTGGGAGTATTCCATGGAGAGCAACAAGGAGAGCCTCAAAACCGCTGGTCCTCTGCACGAAGGCATCGTGGTTCTGGTGAGCGGGTTTCAGTGATCATGACGTGTAAATGTTCAATTTTGCGTATTAAAAGCCGTCGCCTTCCTGCAGGTAATCCCCCAAGAGGAAGACGTAAAGATCAGCCTGACGTACAAATACATCATCCATGAGGACCTGCTGCCGCTCATCACCAACAACAACGTCCTCCTGGCTGAACTGGACACCTACGAGTGGGCCCTGAAGAGCTGGTCCCAGTGCTCCAAGCACTGCGGAGGAGGTCAGGGGCCTCATTATTGGGCCAATAATCAATTGATTAGAATTCTAATCTTTCTCTTTAGGCTGCCAGCCTTTAATACCAGAATCAATAAGGATGATTAGATCCAGATCAGTGGTCCATGCCTTTGATCAACTTGTTTTTTCTCGTGACATATCCACCTAAAATTCTAATAATCCAATCAAAAAGTTTCCAATCAGACATTGTTATCAATGCAAATCAGAATCTCTTGTGCTTCTAGGAACCGATTGTAAAATAGCAAATCAATGAAAATGAGAAGATTAAATAGAATTAGTTGTAGCTTGAGTATTGATCATGTGATCTTTTCGCCGTCCTCCAGGCATACAGTATACAAAGTACGGATGCAGGAGGAAGAGCGACGGCCGTTTTGTTCATCGGAACTTTTGCGAAACCAGCAAAAAGCCCAAACCCATCCGCAAACGCTGCAACGTCCAGGAGTGCAGCCAGCCGGCGTAAGAAACCCCGCTTGGCCTTCATTCCTGACATTTTAGGGAGGATATAAGACCTTTTCTTAACAAGCAGACTAGAAGAATTTAATTGCCTTGTGACATTGACAACCTTTTCAAAGAGGCTGCTGTGCTGACAGGTGGGTGATGGAGGGGTGGAGTCCGTGTAGCAAGACCTGCGGGAAGGTGGGCTACCAGACCAGGGCAGTGCAGTGCATGCAGGCGCTCCACAACGGCACCAACCGGCCGGTCCACAGCAAGCACTGCACCGAGGAACGTCCAGAGTCCAGGAGGACCTGCAACCACACCGTGTGCCCCCCACAATGGAGGACAGGGGCGTGGTCTCAGGTGAGACCGTCCTACCACCAAATTTAATGCAATCTCGTCCTGCGATTTTCGCACAGTCTTGCTAACAACCGACTGTGCGTCTGCGGCAGTGTTCGGTGACCTGCGGCGAAGGTATTCAGCAGAGGCAGGTTGTGTGCAAAGCGAGCGACAACACGCCCGGAGAGTGCCAGGACGAGAGACCGGAGACCGTCCTCATTTGCAAACTGAGTCAATGTGCGGGTGAGTTCAAGTTAATGTTGGAAAATGTTCTCCTATATATGTGTTCTACCTCCATTATGTACAGGAATTACTTTTCATGACACAGGAATATCCTGCTGAGGTAGCAGGTCCTAATTATTCCCAATCATGGAAATTATCAGCACTTTTCTACCTATAACTACCCTGATTCCCAAAGGAGAAATGTTGTTTTCTTCAGTTCCTCCATAATGGTGCAGATCTCCATTAGTCGTTCTCTATTCATCTGCTTCAAAGATAGCATCAAAGCCAATGCATAATGGCCTGGATGTTATTCTGAACTGAGAATGTAAGTACCTGTCAAATTTGTGAGAATCAACAGTTTGAAAGGTGGTTTAAAAAGTCTTACAGGTCTACAAAGAAGCAGTTCTGAGATGTATGAAATGTCAAGTAGTCAAACTCCAGAGGAAAAATGGGTACAAGAGGTTGTCAAGCACTTCTTTTGGTGTCAATTAACCTCAGGGTGTTTTTTGTCCTCCCCTCCAGGACAGTCAGCATCTCCTCTGGCCAACGAAACAATGGAAACCTCCCCAACAGCCAGCGCTGCCGACCACCAAAGTGCATCTGACAGCCCCATCCACAAAATCTCTTCAAGTGAGTCGATGTCCTGCAGCAATCAACTCTGTGGTTTGAACTGAAGGTTGTTTTAAACAATGTCCTGTCTGGTGTCCCCAGATGAACCTTGTCTGGGAGATAAATCCATCTTCTGCCAGATGGAGGTGCTCGCCCGTTACTGTTCCATCCCTGGTTATAATAAGCTTTGCTGTGAGTCTTGTAACAAGAGAGAGAACCTCCACCCACATCTGGCTGACGTCCAGAACACCCCGGCGGTCTCCGTTGAGGACCAAACCACCGTTACGTCTCGCCCGTCAACGCCTACGGCTCCTCTCTCCGCCACGACCCGGAGTCCACCACAAACCACTAAAGCCTTCAGCAGACGGCTTCGCTCCACCACCCCGGTGCCGACCACAGCCGCTGCTGCCGAAGTCTCGCAACCCACAGGAGCTGCTCTGCCCCGGAGTCCCACCGGCGACTCCGTTCCCACGGCTGGGATGCGAGACCCGGAGGCGGGGACTCTTCTACCTCCAGGGCCGCCACGGCCCACGGCAGACTCCGGCGGCGGTGCCGCTAAAGAGCACGGTCCAAACAGCACTTTAGGCCCGATCACTGCCAGGTCAAGAAGGGACGATTTAGGATCCGAGAGGGACTGGAGTCACAGGACCACGTCAGCTCCAAAATGAGGCGTCAGATCAGCCGGCGCCGCCGCTGCTGATGGACTCGCTGTCGTGTTGCAGATACTTACTTTTTTTTTTTTTTTTTTTTACAGATTTGTTTTTACATGCCAGTGAACTAAAAGCCGGAGCAGAGACGGTTACCTCATGAAACTCCAGCGTGATCCGTTGGGCAGCGTCGCTCTGTCCTCAACGCCAACAACAAACGGAAGACAAAACGAAGTTGTCAGGTGCTGTAAACGAAAACGACGACAGGATGCTATAAATGTGACGACTGCATCGCTGCATTCATTGTTTTTATCTGTGTACATTTGTGTAAGCCCGCCTTTTCAAGTGCATTAGAACTACTATTGAACTTGTGAACATGTGAAGAGAGGTCAAAGGTTGTTGTAGGTGCACATGTCAGCTGTGGAGGCTTGGGTGTCGCTGGAATATCTAATATTCTAATCAATTCTCTTCCTTGAATGCAAGCATCCCTCTTGTTGACAACTTTAAGCTCTTTGTGTGCATTAATTATGAATCTAGAGCAAATTAGCTTATCATCAGTAAACCAAGTGGGGGAAAGCTGCTAACCTGGTCCTGTCTGAAGCTCTTCAGTGCTGCTAAAGCTCACTGATTATAGCAATTTGTATTTTGTTTTCCAAAAGATATCAAAAAGGTTTTTTTGGTTGTAAATTTTCATCCTGTAACAATTTCTATGTGGCTCTCCTTTTTGCTTACATGATTTTGTCAGCTATATACCTGAAAATAATCCCCAAGACCCAGCTGCTTCCACTTTTTAACTTAAGTTGTTTTCAATTGATTTTTTTTTTACCTAATCAATTTTTTTTTAAATGTAAGTTTAAATCAGAAAATTTTACAGTAAAAATCTTTTCATCAAAACATTTCAAGAAATTGATTATTTTTAAAAAATCTAATTATGAATTCATGAACATCAGATCCTTTTTTAATAAACGAGAAACTAAGTATTATTATTATTATTATTATTATTATTATTATTATTGTTGTTATTACTACTATTATTATTGGTAGTAGCAGTAGTATTAAAGAGGCTCCACCCATGCTTTGGTGCCCAATCAACATTCATTTTTAAACTATCTCTGTGCCACCAAAGCTCATTATTGATTCCTAGGTAATTGGATATAATTATTAGAAATAGTTTAATAAGAACTCTTAATATATTCTTGAAGAAGACAAACAAAACAAAACATAAAAATGTGTATTTTTAAAAAAATATTTGATCACTTGGGCCATGCATTTACAATCTGAATTTAAAGATTCAAACATAAAGCTCCAATTTAAAGTTGTTTTTTTTTGTCATTTGTTATTCTTCATAGGTTTCTATATTGGTATTTTTTCACATTTGACAAAACCAGGGCAGCATCATTTTCGGTCTTTATGCCAAGCTGAGCTAATCATCCTGGCTCTTGTTTACAAGAAAAGAGTTTGTTTCAATACCATCTGATTCAGAGCAGGGAAGCTAAGGACACCTCCAGCGCTCATTCATGTAGATATTACCCCGGTGACACCCCTGACTCCACAGTCGTCACTCCTTGCAGGAAGCTTTGTGGCTTCTCTGTCCCTGGTGCTCTTTTTGTGTCATTTAATCCCCCACCCCCAACCTCCCCATTGGTGAAAATCCTCACCAGTGAAACATCATGACTGACTGTAGCACGCCGCCTTCACGGAAGTTGGTCACCCACGCTTTAAAGACGAAGAGATGTAAAAAAAATAAAATCCCAAGTACGTTATTTTTTGTTTTATAACTGATATATTTTTCACATAATAATGTATATAGTGTAAATTTTTCAAGGTACAAAAAAAACCCCCAGCAGGAGTAGAAAGTAAAGCGGGATCCAGTCGACAGACTGGTCGGTCCAACTGTCAAGCCGTTCCTCCCTAACATCATTATTTGTATTGTATAGTTCTTGTATATACGTATGTGAATGAAAGCTTTAAATGTTAATATTTATTGAATTTTTAAATGGTATGGAGAACAAAGTAAAACACATTTGAAAGAGATGAATCGTTAATTCAGCTGTTTTTTGTTGCATTTGTGGATTCATTCTGAGCTGCATGAATGAATGAATGAATGAAGGTCAGACGGGAACATTCAACTCTTTATTAACTGCTTCCAGGCGTATTTCGACAGACTCCTGATTGGGAGCTCCTACTGAGGTTTGATTGGCACGCAGTGATTCCTATTATAATCTGGCTTCCTGATCAGCTGGCGTTGACATCTTGCCGCCGTCGCCTTCTGGCGTCTCTCGCTTGGAGGCTCACCAGAAATGGCATCAGCCAGACTGACGGCGCCGCGACATCGGCATCACGCTGTCTCGGGTCACCTGGGAGCGGCGCTCGCTGTGAGGCGTCGTCGGAGGTGTCGGGTGAAATCTAGCTGAGCTCGGGGCAAAGCCTTATTGACAAGGGACTTTGGCAGCCAGCCCTGAAAATAACACAACCTGGATTAGAGATTATTATTAGATTATAGCATCATTCATGGGAAACAATGAAGGGGTGGTATATTTGATCATGGGGATTTAACCGTTTACTGTACAGGTGATGTTGGGATCCATCAACTGAGATCATCGTGAAGAACACATTCTTTTCTGAAGTGGACGTGTCTCTGAGACAGGGGGGGTACGCGAACACGCTTTATTTACCTTTACATCCATGTTCAGGAGCCATGTGAAGCTACTCTTGGATGCGTCCTCCTGCAGAGCCTGGATGACGATGCAGGTCGGTCCATCCTCGGCTCTGGAAAATCAGACACAAACTCCAGCGTTAATATGGATGACATGCTTTATGTGGATGACATATTAATAACTCAAAAGCATTTGGGCTCTAATGGTCAAATGAACATCTCACTATAGGTTTTTTGGAATTGATCTTTGGGTTCAGGTTCGGGTCACAAAGTCACTGATAACTCGACCCTCACACTCGTGAAACACGATATGCCTTCAGGCGTTTCAGGCGATGAAGCACTTCATCGCCACTAGTCAGAGTTAATAAAAATCAAAACACTGGTCAGATTAGGAGTTTTCCTGTGAGAGAAACCCAAATGAAGCTGTTGCGTTTTATTTTGATATTTACAGCCGGGTTAATGTTACCTCACGAAGCCCGCCTGGGGCGGGAAGGACTCCAGTTGGATCGCTGCTCCTCCGAGATAAACGCTGGACTTCTGTTTGCAGCTGTGTCTGACGCTCACAAAATCCCTCTGGCCGATCAGATTTCTCGCCGTTTCAGCCGAAACCTCGTGAGTCACGATCGTTTCGGGTCCTACGTGCTTCAGAATCTGCAGAAATCAGAGGCAAATATCACATTTTTGTCCAGACTGAAATTTTGTTTGTGGTTTTGCATTTGGTGACTCACTTTTATATGTTGTATGCTCGGGTTCCACAGGTGCATCTCCTCCACCCTGACGAACAGGAGGTCGTAGAGCTCCTCCACGCTGGCCTCCAGCACCGCCTCCAGCCTGAAGACCTTCCTGGCCCCCGGCATCATTTTACTACAGATCACATCCCCATCGCTCTGAGAACAGAGTGACGACGAGCATAAGAAACATCTCTAACATGAAAAAACTTCACTTTAAATCACTCATTTTACCTCTGTGATCTCGACCTTCCATCCATCTTTATCCTCCAACATGCTGAGAGCTTTCCTCATTGCTTCCTGTCCTTGGTGTACGTAGAGCTGATGGTCTTCTTTTGAAGGGACTGGCTTCACATCTTCAACTTTACACTCTGCAAAAAGATTCTTTCAGAAATCGCTCAACAATAGCGTCAAAGTGCCAAGGAAATATACAGAAAAGATTGCTTTAGTACCCTGATTTCTAAATCCAGCAGGCGATCTCATGTGATGCTGGATTTGTCTCAGTTTCTGCAGGTGTGTCAGCTCCTGGCCTATCACTGCCACGGCTGCCCGTTGAAGTCCTGCATGATTGAAGAAGAAAAGGCTCAGCAGTCGCACCCCAGAAAGCAGAAAGTCGTCCGTCACATTAGAGAGACCATTTACCTGCCATGCTCCTCAAATGTGGGTAGGAGATACCACAGCAGAGCTTTACAACTGCAGGCAGCATGTTGTCTGTCTTTGGCAGTGACAGCAAAGCAACAGACAGCGTCTCTGTTTTTTATACGGTGTCTGAAGGACGCCAGGCCGAGATAAGAGCCAAAGGAGAAGATAGGAGCTGCTGGATTCAGTCCTGAAGGCCACACGTGGCAAGAATTTATTCACTAAAACACAAGAGTTCCTCTGTGAGTCTTTTCTAGATTCGCATTCTGAACCAGTTCAAAGCAAAACAAAGCAAATAATGACAGTTAAATGTCATAGATCTAATGGTTTTGTTTTGTGCATCGAATATGGTGATAATTAGTGCAAAGTTAAGAGACTTTGATGTTTCCAGAAGAAGGAAGTTTTGCACAGTTGTGTCCAACAGGTCCCGAATCAGGACTGGCAAGAGTGACAAGTCCTGAGCGAAGAGCAGGATATCCCAAGATCAAAGTCAAACCCAAGAACTCCCAAGTCAAGATCGACAAGTCCGAGGTTAAGAACGACAAGTCACAAGTTGACAGAGACAAATGACAAGTCAAGACTGTCAATATAAAAGTCAAGTCAGTCAATGCCGAGAAGATTTCAGTCAAGACAGAGAAGTCTCAGCTCAAGTAAACAATGAAATGTTATCAGTGAAGACAAAAAGTCCCAACAAGTCTCAAAAAGTCCCAACAGGTCCCAGGAGGAGTAAGTTGTAAGTCATGACCGAGACGTCTCCTTCAAAAACGACAATTCTTATGTTAACACCAAAATTCACAAGACAAGACAAAGAAGTCCCAAGTCAATACAGACAAAGTCGTAAGACAAGACCGACAAGTCAAGAGTGACAAGTCCTCAGTCAAACTGGTGAAGTCAAGTCAGGGCCCACCAGTCCCTATTCAGTCCTTCAAGCCTTTTTTACATGTCATAATGTGATATTTGACAAATGTTAACATTCACTCCTTATTCATTGAGAGATTTCTGAGTTTAAGGGGAGTCAAGTCCTTAAACTTAAGACTCGAGTCCCTGGTCGTACATGATTCAAGGTGGAGAGCGACAGAAACAAGTCACCATTATAGCAACACCTGTTTTTCAACCTACCAATTAAATTGTGTCGATTGAAATAACATTGGTTTCACTTCAGAAATACTTCTGGAAAAAAAAAAGACATAAAGGTTTCAGCGTTAATTTTAATTTAATTAAAATTATGTTTTACATAACTAAATCCTAGGTTTATAATGTCCAATTCAAGTAGAGAATGTTCTGTGCAATTATTAATTACCTATGAAGCATTTCTGAAAACTAGTTTCTATAATCTGCACACCTGCTGTGTTCAGTGAAAAATACCAAATCCCAACAGATGTCCAGACGTTGTTTGAATGTGAGCTGTTCTGTCTACACGAGTAAGATTAAATCAGGCGAGCTGTAATGAGTGTGAGCAAAAATAACCAAGACAGTGCTTGGAGATAACTTTTTTATTTTGCCACAATCCCTTTGCAATTTTGCAAGAATATCTTAACAGGGTGCCTGAAAGTTCAGAGGTCTCAGAGGGAATCCGAGGAAATCTCAGTTAATTTTGGTCAAGGCCCTGACATGCGACCCTGAAAGACACTGGAGATTAGAACCGGCTGATACAGCCGCAGTGGATAATGGGAATCGATGCAAAAATAAGACTCAGGGATGTAGCATCTAATCAAACGCCGGAGTCACAAGTCTGGGCTAGAAGCGTATAAGTTGCATGGTGGACTGTGCTGTGAATTAAAATGGAAGGATTTGCATTATTTGTAACGGTGGAAACATACAGCATCTCATGATTGAAGCAGAGAGCAATCACACTGCAGATTATAGACTTAAATGTCACTCTATAAGCTCTTGCATGATTGTGATCTACAGATGTTTGGCTCCGAGGGAATAGGCAGGTAGCTTGGGGACTATGTATGTATGATTCACACATAATGCAAAACAAATTCACACGATTCCGTGTCCTTCGTCCCGTTGGGCCAGCCCACTTGGCTGGAAGTGATATGAGAGGCTACGAGATAGCAAAGAAGCTACAGATAGTGTGTCTGGGAATAATAAGGTTTCTAATGTAAAAACAGCAAAGGCACATTGTTAAAAATTAATTTTGTATTCGTAATTATTTGATGTGTCAAACCTGCGTTGATAAAAAAAGACGCCAAAGTGCATAAAATGTTAATTAGTTCAATCCCCATTCTTCTGCGGTGACACTATTATATGGCAGGAGCTCATTATCACATTCATGCTGATAATTCACATGCAATCCACACAATGCAGTTTAGAACATGTGTTAAAAAAAAAGAGCCTATCTTCTGTCTGCAGCGAGACCTCGTCTGTCAGACAGGTTCACTTAATCACCTTCTGTAAATGAGGAAAAAACAAAAGTCTAAAAGAAAATCCTCATGTAGATTCTGTGTGGCGGCGGCGGCTGACAACTCCGCAGAGACAGATAAGGCGATGATTCGTGTGTGAAGCTTGGGCAGCAATGGGAAGATGGAGGTGGAACACATAAGAATAACATGAATGATCTGGAAACACCACGAGAATTATTTTTCTGATGGCTGCAAGATGTTTGGCTAACAACACTGGTGTGTTGCTACGCTATTGGCTGGCTTTAGCAGGCCGCTCTGACAGCTCCAGATGATGGCAGAGGTTAAAATGACAGGATGGCGTTAGAAATAAAAACACACAAATATCAAACAACAAATGATCATATCGGTAAAGGTTGAGTACATTGAGATCAAATCAATTAATGTGAAACCTCTGCAAAAATATTGAAACTAATTTATCTCTATAATATCCAATATCATAATAAATTACTCATTAAACCTAACCCTAACCAAAATCCCTAAATCTAAACCAAACACTAACCCCTTGCCCTGACCCTAATCCCTAATTATTATATTGGTAGCCCAAATTATTACGCTCTCAGGTCAGGATTTCTATTTCGTTATTTGCCTATCCCATTTCAAAAACAGGCAAATTTGTTATGTTATTGGCTGTTATTATGTTACTGATTTCTTCACATCTTCCCCAGAATAGCAGGTTAATCTGGAAACAGGTGATAGATTGCTACTGGGTATGAGAGGGGCGTCCTTGAGAGGCTCGGCCAATCTCGTCCAAGACCGGACGAGGTTTGGCTCTTTTTTGAACCTGGATCACTCTCTGGATGTTGAAGCCTAGGCTCAGATCTGAATGTGTCTTCATGAAGGGGAGTTGTATCTTTAAAATTCTTTGGCCGGCTGCCACCCTCTCTTCTCAATGCTGCCTTGCAGAAGCTTTGCTGATAGAGCGCCAGCAAACAGCTGCCTCTTATCGGACCGGGCCAACAGGTGTCCTTGTGAGAAGAATTCATGACGTTAATGCTGAACTTCACCTGCTGACCAGGGCAGCTGTCCTCCAACTGTAGGCACAGCAAGGACTTGTGAGCAGCAAGGTGGCCTCTGAAGCCGACGGGGTGTTGGTTCTAACGTGGTTCCCCAAAGAGATGCATTGGAATAGAATGCCTATTTTAAGTTCTGCAGCTTTTATTTCATTGAGCTGTCTGTCTTTTCTTTTTTGACTGCTTCTCATCAGGGATTCTGTTTCGTAATTTCAGCACAGGGGAATCCCTTTTCAGTTCTTTGGCCTGCTGAGGGATATCGGGTTTGGGGTTTAATCGGGGGTATTAAAGCACCAAACTTCAGCGCTATCACCTCGACGACGGCAAGAAAGTTTCCGAATCAAGAGTAGAGAAGAGTCTGACAGGAAATAGCAATCCCTAAAGACTTAAGTCATGTTGTACAACCCGTTTCATGGTCTCTTGAATCTGTTTACACTGTTTCTTTGCATCTCTTTGTCGTTGACTTGTTTCTCTCTTTCTGTTGTCTGGTTGTCTTGGTGGTCATGGTTTCACTTGTGTTGATATCTCTGATGTCATATCTGTGTTGTCATACCTGAGAAGTGTTTTTCTTTAAATTGAACATTGTGGAGTGGCCTTTCGTTGACGTCATCCCAGAATGCACCTATGCTGTAATCAAGACGTCCTATCAGACCTTGATACTATACGTCAGGTGGACGGATCATGACAGTCGAGGACAACTTTGAGGGGAGTAATTCTATCTTTTTATTGTAGTTTGTGAGTTTTTCTTAATCAAAACTGCAAAATAATGATGATTAATAATTGTACAACAGGTGCAGAGCTTTTCTGAGGGCGAATCTGTCCTGTCTTGGCAGACTCCTCCATTGCCATTGCTCTATCTTGTCAAGGTTTTAGCGAGATTCCAGTCAGAGCAGCCGACAACTGTCTGCGATAACCACAACATGGTCTCCATGGGGGAGGCGGGATAAGTGACAGCAACGAGTTTGATAAGTGGGTTTGTCACAGCTAGAGATCCATTTGATCTTGAACTGAAGTATTATGTAATCCCTTTGTTCGGTATCTCAGTTTCAGACCTTGTAGTCAAACACATCCATGTTTGAAAAGAGTCATAACACACTGCCTGGCCAAAAACAAAAAGTCCCCACCAAGAAAACGTCACACACTCATATTTTGTTGGACCACCTTTGGCTTTGATGATGTTGGATATGACCGCTGGGCAAAGGCATCTCCAGCACATCCCAAAGATTCTCAATGGGGTTGAGGTCTGGACTCTGTTGTGGCCAATCCATGATGTCTCGTGCTCCCTGAACCAGTCTTTCACAATTTCAGCCCAATCAATCCTGGCGTTGTCATCTTGGAACATAATTTTCCCAGGTGATTTGGCCACCACAGAGTCCATATCTGAGCCCCATTGAGAATCTTTGGTTTGTGCTAGAGAAAGCTTTGCCCAGCAGTCAGATCCCACTCATCAATGATGCAAAATCTTGTTGAAAAATTAATGCATCACTGGATGGAAATAAATCTTGTGATATTGAAGTAGCTGATCAAAACAATGCCACAGGGAAATTCATGCCGTAATCAAACATTCAGCATTTGAGTGACTAACGCTAATTGGTTTTTTGGGAGCAAACTGAGTTTAGTAGTTTAAAACTTTTACGTAAAATTGTGGCCTCAGAGGGTCGTTTTGCCTGTCACTCCTTCTTGTAATTAATATCTTACACATTGAATAATTTTTACTGATTATACTTTTACCGAAAAATAAAAATTAACTTCCACTTCCAAAGGGATTAGTTGTTAAAGTCAAACCAACATGTGAGAAGAATCCAACATTAAGGCCTTGTCTCTCCTCTAGGAACAAAGTCGACTGAGTTCATGTGCATTACTGGTGATGCAGTTGTGCACAGCAGTGATTTAGCCATATGCTAACACTGTTTGCACCAAAGTGCCCCAATACTTTTGCTACTTAGATTGTGTTTTCACTGACGTCAATTTGTCTGCTAGCATAAAAACTTCTTTGACCAACCCTGACGGGCGGCTGTGAATGTAGCGTGGGCTAACTTTAGTGTCACAGCTGGATAAAAGGGCGGACCGAAGAACTCTTTTAGTCTAGCTAATCAGATTAGATTAGGATTTTGCAGGAAGTGATGCTCTGCCTCACGTAAAGTCTCTTAAGTTACGCGATAGTGAAGCAGATTGAAAGAAACTGCAAAGACTCTTCAGCCGAAGAGATAAAAGAAAAGCAGATTAAACTAATGATTGGGGAAACACAGTCAATACGCTGATAGCTTTAGCCACGCAAGCTTTCAGGAGTATCATTGAACACTGTGGACCAGCTAAGAATTAAATTATCCACATATGAAATACAATTAGGATTTGAAATCAATATTGGTATTGAACCTGAGGAGTCTGTAAACGGATCAGGTTTGAACACGATGATGCGGCGACTTGTCTTCATCAGTTACCTTTAAAATGTACTCAAGTTAAACATGTACTCATGTCGGAAATGTAATTTATTTATTTATTTTCTTATTTATCACTTTTTAATCACATGAAAACTTCTTTGAATTGGGGTTTATGTAGTGTTTACAAAGTGACCATCAGGGTGTGGAGCTTCGTGGGGACCTGGACATTGCTGGGACATGGTCTCAGAGCTCTGGAGTTATTCTTGGAGGAGATTCTCTGGTCCTGCGTGGACTTCTAAGACCTCTGCATCTCCAATCCTCTCTGAAAAAAAGAAGAGGATCTGTCAAACTACCCAACCTGGCAATCTCACATGAAGCTGTGAATCAATGTTAATCAATCATTGACCATCATGCCTCAGACCTGAGGTGAACATTTATTTTCCTGCTGGAGCGGAAAAGGTCTTTCGTACTGTAGGGCTCTCTTCACATTAAATGAGAGATGACACATATAGAACACAAGCAATTACAGTGTTCATGACAACATCATTCCATTCCATCAAGAACACACCAAAGAAGAAGGCCTGTAAAGATGAGTAGGGGACCAAAGGAGGGAAAATCTCATTTCATGAAAGTAAATTGGATATTTCATAATGGGGGGGAGGGTGTTTCAAGGGCTATCTGAAGTTGTTTCACATAATCCTGCTTCATCTATCTATCTATCTATCTATCTATCTATCTATCTATCTATCTATCTATCTATCTATCTATCTATCTATCTATCTATCTATCCTATCAATCCGATTTAAATTGTGATTCTAGTTCAGATCCTAGTACCATTGTATTGTGTTGTTTGGTAATTTGTTTGTTTGTTTGTGTGTTGATTTGTTTGTTCTGGTTTGGGGTTGGGACCAAATTTGTTTCCTGTCTCCTAACGTTCTTCCGCGCACAGGGGTTTGTAAAAGTTGAATAATTTTCAAGATTTTCTGATTTTCCTTTATAACTCACTGTTTTGTTCAGTAACTTCAGTTAAATATATCATACAGCAGACAAACACAGTGAAATTTGAGGTGTGACATGAAGTTCACATAATTTCAGCTTGTAATTAAAATTTAAATTAATGTTTACATAAAGTGTGTAATAATTATTTAAACAAAAGTAAGCAGGTGTATACATTTTTTTGGTTTAATGATTTGAATACCTTTAACTCTAATTGTTATTTGGCCGTTGATTGTTGACCTTCACACACAGGTGAAGCCAATCATGAGGGAGAGTATTTAAGGTGGCCAATTGAAAGCTGCTCTCCTATTGTCTCTTCTCTGAAGAGAGGCAATGTGGGGGCTTGAAAACAAATGACAAATGAACTGAAAGCAAAGATTTTTCCACATCATGGTTTAGGGGAAGGCTGCAAAAAGCTAGCTCAGAGATTTCAGGGATTTGGGAACATGGAAGCGCACAGGCACAGTTCTAGTTAAGACTCTGAGTTTCAGGCTGAGAACAATTTCAGATAAGCAGAAGTGAAGTCAAACTCAACCCACAGACCAGATCCACAGACCTACAACATGGTCTTGCTACAGATGGTGTCAGGTGCAGGAAGCCTTTTCTGAGCACACACCACAAGCAGTATGCTGAAGCACACGTACACGTATGTCTGATAAACCTAAAACTGAGTTATTTGCACATAAGGGGATGTTATGCATGTTGGATGAAGAACACGGCAATCCAACACAAACATTTGAGATGAACACTGCTCAAGTTCTAAGAGGAACTACACTGAAACTAGACAAAGATCTGGAACGAATGCCAGTCCAAACACCTGAAGATCATTGAAATTCCGTGGTGTGATTAAGAGTGGGCTGTCCATGCTGACTGAACTGAAGATGTTTTGTAAAGAATCTATAGCCGTAGGAATCGTTTAGAGCATCTGTCAAACTCGTGGCCCCGCTGAATCACCAGTCTATAGTATTTTGTTGAGAAATAAGCAGTTATCTTTTGAAATTGACCTTTTCAGGTCAAAATATTGCAAGAACAATAAATGTAATGACTACTTGACTTGCAGCATAGGCTGTGTATTGACTTTCGGCCCCTTGAGTAATCAAGTTTGACACTCCTGACTGTAGGCTGTTATTCCTGCAAAAGGAGGATCTACTAAATATTGATGTAATTTTTGTGTTGGGGTGCCCAAATTTATGAACGTGCTTACTTTTATTTCAACAATTATTGCACACTTGCTGTAGGTTCTATAAACTTCATTTCTCTTCTCAAATATTATATATTTAACTGAAACTGCTGAACAACCACTGATCTATAAAGGAAAGTCTTGGGGTACCCAAAATGTTTTCATACCACCATATCCACGTATTTAAATGCTGAACCCATCTGAACAGAACTTGAAGGACAGACCGGTTAAAATTTAATGTGGATCCAGATTAAAACCGGAGGCAAATAATACGTAAATCATGAGGTGAAACAAATATTTTATCATGAAAGTAAAATCTGATATTTGAATGGATACCTGGTTGGTCGGCGCTGGAACCTCGATTTGCTCCAATTGAGCTGTGAATGTAAAGAGAAGTTTTAAGAAATGAAAACCTTGAATTCTTTTTGAATAGAAGAACCAGCTAAAAGAAAAATATCAGTCTCACTTCGTTCTCTGAGGTCTTGTCCAACTCTGGTTGGGTTGGGCCGCACCAGGATGAAAGGCCTGGAGGTGGGCGAGATTCTGATGATGATGATGGCCGGAGAGGTCGACGCCCTCCAGAGCTTGTTTGATCATCCCCATCACCATGTCTTTCTCTATGGGTTTAGAAAAACAGCTCAGAGCTGCAGCAACAGCATATTACATTAATCCTACTATGGTAGTGCCTTGCCATAGTAGAGGTGGAGATTACCTCTTTGGGATGCCAGCAGAAGCCACTGCTGGACACTGGAGAGGGAATCCGTCTGCAGGATCTGACAGAGAAGCTCCAGAACCTGCCGGGAGAACAAATCAACACGGGTTCAACCAGGTTCTGGAGACGCCTGCTAGATCTAAGCTGGAGGGGGTCTCCGTTCCAAACTTGTCCCAAAAGTTGGGTTTCAATAAAGTTTGTTCATCTTTCGTCTGCTGAACATTAGCCCCATTTCTGGTGGACGACTTCCTCACCATCAGCTCCTGGTCGTGGAAGGCCTGAGGGTGAAGCAGGCGTTGGGAAGGGGTTCTGCGTTGGTACGACTTGGAGGATGGAGGGATGATTCTCCCGGTTTCAGATGAATATTGAGTCTTTCTGCGGATGAGTTCTTCCTCAGGTTGTTCCTGGAACAGAAATATGCTTTTCAGTGCAGAAACAGAAACTATCCCACGTTTTGTCAGTAGAAGGTGGGGCCACAGGAGCAAAGAAAGATGCAAAACGATGACACCATCACCCAGATTTATGATCACGGACAGAAATATGTGGACAGAACTACAGCAAAAACAATGAGGGACTGTCTGGTTTCATTTGTGCAGCAAATTTTGGTTACTTTGTCAAATTGCTGCTGGGATCTTCTTCTGTGGTGTTGATTCTGAAAGCTGACAACACCATCTACTGGCCTGGCATGCATACTACAGCGTTGTCATGGGGATTGTTTCAAAAACAATTGGTGCTGCTGAGTGCAAAATGTTTTTTCATCCTCTTGATAATTCATCTGGCTCCAACATGAGTGCACAATAATCTCCTCCATAGCAGGCAGGAGCCCAATTACATCTCAACAGCATTGGTGAAACATCAGTGGATGCATGCGTGATATGGAGGAGTCAAAAGCTATTTTTCATTTTACTCCAATTATGAGTATAAATATACCTCCTCTGCAAGATTTCATTTGCATATAAGTAAAATTTTTAGAGAAAATTTGTTCAGTTTGGAGAGAGAAGCCACACAATAGGACAGAACCCGTTCCAACTAGGCAATACTCATCAACCGGAACCGACCGGGAAGGGATCCAGAATCATCCAGCTTCTATAAAAAGAAAGCAGGGACCTGATGGTCCTCCATCGCTGGATGACCTTATCCCCATGAGCTTAAGTTGCATTCACAGCCAAAGGTTGGGCATCAAATCCAACCCAAACATACCGCTGAGTGTCTTCCGGACACGTCTGGCAGGTTTTATTCTGGTAAGCCAGGACAAATCCCAGTGACGCATGTACCTCTTTTTTCACTTGAGAAGACAAACTGACTTTCGCGGCGAGTTCTTTGAGCTCATCCCTCCAGGCCTCGGAAAACAGCGCTGTGGAATAGCGAACAAGAACAAATCCCGCCGTTACACGTGATTTCAGAGGGAACATCTGAAATACTACAGCTGCTGTTGTCTGACTCACCGGATTTGCTTTTATTTGGTCCGTCGCCTCTCTGAGCCGGCGGGAAACCAAAAGTCGGGTTGTTGGCCTTCCGGAAAACGTGGCTCTTGAGGAGAGGATGAGGATACAGGGATGAGGTGACGTACCAATCATCTCTCACCGAGCAGACGGGCCTGCCGTTGAGGCCTGTTGGAAAGAAAGAGGGAGAGTGTTCGGGGGGGGACAATCACAGGTCGGGGCGAAGAGACCGAATCCCACTGTGACCAAACGTCGTGAAGACGTGTCTTTCATGTAAAGCTATCAATCAATCAATCAACTTTTATTTATATAACGCTTAATCACGTCATCAGACATGAAAGAAAACCAACAGAACCCCCCAGAGCAAGCATAAGCGACAGTGGCGGGGAAGAACTCCCTCATTGAGGAAGAAACCCCGGGCAGGACCCAGTGGCTTAGCGTCAGGAAGGGCCGTTGGCATAGAAACAGAGACATCAAAATCAAGGGATTCCCTCACCCTGGATGTGTCTCACCCGATGTGGGTGAGGGTTGTGTCTGGAGAAGAAGGAGTGATGACTCAGGGATCCGAAGCGAGCGCTGCTGCTCAGAGGCTTGTAGGGGAAGTCGGCGCTGAGCGGAACTTCGTTCAAAAAGCTGCGGCTCGTCGCCCCGGTGGAACCCCGGGACGCCAGAGTCGGAGCTGCGGACATCTGGAATAATATTACTGATAACTCCGGAGGCTTTGTTTGAATCTGAAGGAGCAGAAAAGAAAGAAAATCACTCGCATTCCTGTCGGGGCACTTGAAAACGACTCGACAAAAACCAGAAACTTCACCCAAGAGATTAAATTTCACTTATTCAAAACTGAGATAATAAAATTCTTCACTGGCTGAGTAACACTTGCAAAAAATAGAACCACTTAACCCCAGAAAACAGCTTCCAGCTTCAACTTCATGTCCTGTGTTGCTTTTGTTGCTTAGAAACCTGAACCGAGCGAAAAACAATAGCAGCTTCTGACAACAGGAAGACGTTCACCTGGTTGTTTGGGACCAAACTTAAACGAAGGAGAAGTCAACTCCCTTCAACGGTGAACTTTTGTTTCAGTTCTCCACCTTTTTCCCCAAACTCGGCGCTGCTTAAAATATCTCCAAAAGTTAAAATGTGTTGCATCACATCTGTTTCCAGAAGAGAAGGTCAAAGACACTAAAACACAAACAGAGATGGAAAGTCTGATCCTCCATAAAGGAGGAGGAGGGAAGACTTCAGATGTCTACACAAGTGAACCTGCAGGTGTGACTTACTATCAGTGGGAAACCTGAGCTCAGAGGGTGGTGGATGAGGCTGTCTTATTAAAAAAGTATACTTATTGTTTTTGGTGTAATTAAAAAAGCACATCATCCAAACTGAAGAAATAACACGTTTCAGGGAAGGAGCCCTGCAGGGGAACTCCAGAATAATGATATTTTTAATGAACATCTCATCTTGTTGGTCGAATCACTCAAAAAAAAAAACCTCTTCCTGTTATTAGTTTACATTTTATTCTGCATGTCTGTCATGCTTTATTGTCTGCGGAATTTTTGGTCGCTCTTCTTTAATTGACTCATTCCTTCAATTAAACGCATCCTGGGTGTGTGTGTATGTGTGCGTGTGTGTGTGTGTGTGTGGGGGGGGGGGTGCGTCTTTGCGTCTTTGTCAGCTGTCGGAGCGAAAGCATCATGTTCTCCTCAGCAAAGGACGCAGCGCATCATCCAGACGCAAGTGTTGGTTAGCGCGTCTCTCACCGGTTCCAGGACTGCGGACCGGAACCTGGATCGGGATTGGGGTCGGGATGGCAGCTACCACGACCGATTCGGGACAGGAGGGGACCAGGATAACCCCTGAAGTGCTGCAGGAGATGCTCCAGTACTACAACATGAGCCGCCAGGAGTTCATCAGCACCTACAACATCCAGCCGCTCGTCTACATCCCAGAACTGCCTTACGGCGCCAAGATCACCTTCGTCATCTTGTACACGGTCATCTTCATCATGGCTCTGGCCGGGAACAGTCTGGTCATCTACATAATCCTGAAGAAACGGGCGATCCAAACGGCCACCGACATTTTTATCTGTTCCCTGGCGGTCAGCGACCTGCTCATAACTTTCTTCTGCATCCCTTTCACTTTGCTGCAGAACATCTTCTCGGAATGGTTCGGAGGTGAGTCTGAACCCCCAGAACTTCACACTCCGTCCGTCACCCGAGAGAGGAGTCGGGTTGGAACAGCGATTTCAGGCAGGCTGTTTTTGTTTGGAGCGACGAAACGGTGCCATTACGCAAATGCGTAAATTGCCAAAAGCATCACTTCAGCTGATTGAATACGGATTTACACCATAACCAGGTTCATGATGCGTATTGTAGAGTATCTTAATTAAATAAACTGTTGAGTCATACATTAAATCGAGCGTTGGCAGATGCGCCTGCACCAATTAGCGTGCGCAAACATCAGAATGAACTTGTGAAGCGCTGAAGCAGGAGTTCAGATCAATGCAGCTTGTTAGTGATCGCATGGTGGGATCATTTGTGATCATTTTCCGTTTTCTGGATGGTATTCCTTTATAATAAAGCTGTTCTGTCCAGGGAAAAATAAAAAATATGTGTGTTTAGAGAGTGTTTGGCTCCAGATCACAAATTCAAACACGCGTCAAGTCACGCTTGTTTTAATGGCAATATAATTAACACATTTTATTAATGCAGTTTATTTGTGAAGATAATTCATGCAGGAAGTGCAGCTTTTAAACAAACAGGGTTGAAAAATGTATCTTAACCTTATTGTGATGGCAAAAACAGGGAGAAAAATCACGTGGGATTAGACCAGATCATTAAAATTTCAGGTTAAGGAAAGTCACGGTGTACATTTCAAAAGCAGTGCAGTGTGTGCGGAAAATAACAGCTCATGGCATGGAAAAAAAAAAAGGTTTGAAATATTAATCGTGCTTGTCATATTTCGTGGGTGGTGAGGATTGGAGTACAAATCTGGATACCAGAATTTGAAAATGTGTCAAAAATGCAGGTCTGGTTGCTTATGGATGAGGGGTGATTGGATTAAAGGGGCCGCTGGGGCCAGGTGGAGGGGCCCCCAGGGTCCTAATGGTTCTGATAGTCCATGTTTCATGGGTAATTCTGTTAGCATGAAGCTCCACATATTTATCATGGAAACATTTCAAGGCGAGCGCCTCACTATAATAATCATCTAATAATCATATGTGACATCTTCAAGCCATTAGGTGAGAAGTGTGAACATGACGTCACAAGACCCGCCTCTTTAACTGTGCTGGACACACCCCTTCGGTCAACATGGAGGCGTGGCAACAGGAAGAGCTCAACCTCAGCGGCTGAGGACCACCTTTAGCATGTTAGCACTGCATCAGATAAAAACATCCCATCATGCAATCAGTTTATATGGGCTGTTAGAGTGTATTTTCATATTTCATATTTTATCAGATTAAAATGTGAGAGAAGAGGATTCAAAGGACAGGGCTAGATGGAGGAAATTGATTCGCTGTGGCGACCCCTGAAGGGAAAAGCCGAAAGGAAAAGAAGAAGATCAGATTAAAATGTGATATCAGATTATATTTTGTATTGTTTATTGGCTCAGCTCGGAATAGTTAGCTGCTGCCAAGCTAGAAAAACTTATTTTTACCGGCTAAAATAAATGTTCTGACATAATCCTGAGATTTTAACTTGCGTAGGAAATTCTGAGTCATTCTATTGGATGAGCTGGGCCCACCCCTTTCACCTCCTGTGCCCCTCCTACCTCCATTAAAGAGTCACCATTCATCATCAGGTTGGAATGGAACAAGAAAAGTCTAACAGACACGATGAATGGGGTCACCAAAACAGTTTTAATGGAAATGAAGACATTCACCTGTCGCCTCAGAGCAAATTGAATCATGCGCTCCTATTAACATAATTAGCACGCAGCTATAGGAGCTACAATTCATTAGCTGCTGGATTCCACCGCGCTTCGTTATCAGAATGAAACACCTCAGATAAAATGTCATGGCTTTGTATCGGAGAAATTCTTACTAAATTTCTTCTAATTAAATTCATGTTGTGCTTTTTTTTTTTTTTTTTTTAGCGCATTAGCAGCCCGCGCTCTTGGAGGACTGAACCCTCAAAGACAGTAAAGAACCTGAAACCAATGTAGTTTTCATGTATTATTTATCTTTAAACATATTGGATGTGATTATTCATGTATCTGTGCTTGAATACTTCTGGAAATATTTGGGATATAAATGCGAAATATTTAAAAGTGTGTTGCGTTTAAATGAAACTAGGGGAAATACAAACTCCAACCTGGAGAATTAGAAAATGATCTCAAGGCATTAATAAATGGGGTGACTCGCGACTGGTTTAACTTTAGTTTTAACAGCTGGTTGATGTTTCACACCAGCAGAATCACCTCCAACAGAAGTCAAAAAAAAGGTTTTTTCATTATATAAACTTCCATCAGCTGCTAGAATTCTTGTATAACATTCTTGTATAATTCTTGTATTTCATAACATAATAATAATAATAATTTGCAGTGTAAAAGTCCCCCAACAGATTGATGCCACCCCAGCGATTTGATTAAATCTCCTCACAGAATCTTCCATTTGTCTCTGTGATTAAGAACCAGAGTCTCCTCCGTCTCCTCCAACCCTGATCAAACAAAGAGAGGCTCTAACTTCAGCTGTGCTCCACTGTTTCTCAACATCTCTTTGGTCCAAATCTCTGTTTCCCTGCAGGTGTTCTGTTTTGCAAGACGGTTCCTTTTGTCCAGACCACGGCCATCGTGACAGGCATCCTGACCATGACATGCATCGCCCTGGAGAGATACCAGGGCATCGTCTTCCCGCTGAAGACGAGGAGGCAGTATTCATCCAAAAGAGCACAAAAGATGCTTGGTATCTGATGCTTTTTTCTTCTTTAATTGGGTTCTAGAACTTGAATTACACCCAGAGGCATCCTTTTAAAAGGAAATGTCCTGAATTGACTGGAAAAAATTTAAAAAATTTTTGCAGATAATTGAATAAAACCACAGATTTTTCTTTGAAAACCAGAAAAATGACTTGATTATAAATCAAATTTTACAAATATAAGCAATTAGGAAGTACTTGTGAATGTCTGATAATGAATTTAATTTAATAAGTCAATGCATAAATGACTATAATGAAAATCTATGTGATGTTCTGCCTGCAGGCCTGGTGTGGGTCACCTCAGTGGTGGTCGGGTCACCCATGTTGTTTGTGCAGCAGCTGGAGGTAAGTGCTGATTAGCTTTATTAGCTTCATAGCCATGTAAACAATTACAACTGCAACTGAAACACGGGCTGGAACATGATGTGATGCTGATTCTTATACAATAATTATGCAGCGATGCGAGGCTGGAAATGAATGGATGATACATCAGTCAAAGCAGCTAAGTTCAAGGCACGTTGATTGAAAAGCCCAGAATCCTGTGTTTTGGTGTGAATCATGACTGATTTGAGACGGAGTGAGGATAGAGTCTAGACTGTAAATGTTAGACTGAAATAATTGACCTGTGACGTTTCTTCACAAAAGAACTCTTGTCCTCCAGCCGGCTCGACACGATCACACAGGTGTGTTCGCGTCTTTTCAGCGGCGTTGAATGAAGATCAAACTCGAGCACATAAACGTCTGAAACAAACTCACCTCGGTCAGCCCAGAAATGGGCGTCGACTCGTTGCGAATGAATGACCTCCTGACCTCCCCCCACGTTTGCCCTGCCTAAAACGCTAAAACTTTCCTCTTCCTCGTCTCTCAGGTGAAGTACGACTTCCTGTACGATCGCTACCACCTGTGCTGCCAGGAGAGCTGGCGCTCTTTGACCCACAGGCAGGCGTACACCACCTTCATCATGGTGGCGCTTTTCCTGCTGCCTCTGGCCGCCATGCTCTTCCTCTACTCTCGCATAGGCGTCGAGCTTTGGATCCGCAAGAGGGTGGGCGACTCGTCCGTCCTCAACACCATGAACCACAGGGAGATCAGCAAGATCTCCAGGTAGGTCGGCGACGTGCGTTCCTGCCTGGAATCATGTCTGGTTTTAAGGAGAGAATGTTTTCTTAACTTCTACAGGAAAAAGAAGAGAGCCGTTAAAATGATGGTCACCATCGTCCTGCTGTTCACCATTTGCTGGGCGCCTTTTCACACGGTCCACATGCTGTTTGAGTACTGTAAGTAAGTGCATCATCTAGATCTTCTCGGTGTAGCTTATTTGAAAGGAAACTTTATTTAAAATCTGTCTCTTTGCAGACGATCTGGAGAGGAAATACGACGGGGTGACTCTGAACATGATCCTGGCCATCGTCCAGGCCATCGGCTTCTTCAACAGCTTCAACAACCCCATCGTCTACGCCTTCATGAACGAGAACTTCAAGAAGAGCTGCGTCTCCACCCTCTCCAACTGCATCCGGAAGCCCAACCAGCAGGGCGGGGCCAGGATGGCGTCCAGAATGAGCGTGCAGTTCATCAAACCCCAGAGCAGGGAGGCCTTCCTGGAATCGGACGAGGCCAACAGCTCCAAGCCGAGCTCGGAGGAGAAGGGCCCGGCCAGCTCGTCCCACGGGGAGAGCTCGCTGGAGGTGATCGGAGAGAAGATCTTCACCATTCAGACAGAACTACCTCCACACGGCTCCTCTCAGGTCAAATGAGGTCGTCGCGGTTTGGTTTTCGAAAGACGAAACGCGAACGACGCTTCTGCCGCAAAGACGACGAATCTTCACGTCGTTTATCGATGACACAAAAATCATCAAACAAAGCGACGCCGATGCAGGCAACGATTTGGCATTCTTACAGCCAGCTATCACAGTAATGTGTGTGTGTAAGTGTCAAGCAGGGACTTAAAATCACAATGCATTCTGGGAAGCTTACAGTGAACTCCACGTACGCCGTCGTACTGCTGTGTTTAAGGACAGAACTTTATTTAAAGTTTAAAGTTCCTGTTTACATCTGCACAGGAAATTGTTTTTCTCGTTCTCTCACTAAAGAGACAGATCTGGATGTTTTCTGAATGTTGCTGTTATATTTGTTTAATCTCTATGTAAATGTCATCTAAAGACTGTTTCACGTTGTGTAATGACAGCTTGACGTGGACTCGGTTCTATTCGTGCGGATTCTAAAGCGTTTCGATGTTTCTGACAGCAAACGGCTCGTTTTTGCATCAAATAAAATGACTTGTTTTTGAGTTTGAAGGATGAAAACTGATGTATTTGATGTCCTGTCAAATAAATTTGGAATACTGGCAATATCAAAAGACTTAATACGAGCCGTTCTGACTTATTTTACTGTTTTTTTTGTTGTTTAAAAATTATTTCCCATCTTCTTATGTTGTCCAGGTCAAAACTGCAACTCCTTCTCTCACCGTTAAAAACAATTCACCTGACGTTCAATCAGGAAAACTGAGCCATAGATTACTGATTTTTAAATGCGTGAAATGTTCCTTTAAATTCCAATCAGACAAAAAGATTTCTGGGTCTTTTATTTAATCATAATTCATACATAATATGAAAATGTTTTGCACAGGATGGATGGATATTCTTAAAGAATAGCTGGGTTCACAGTGTGAATATAAAAAAAATCCTTGTGACTCAAAGTTGCGATGTTTAAACTCTAATTCAATATCATACAAAAGTTGACTAAGAGGTACTTTTATTCCTCCGTGGTAGAGATTTTAGTAACCAAGGAAACAAACAGGAAAGTGAGAAAAGTTTGTTTTTTTTCTCACAGTTTAGAATAAATTCAAACTTAATAAAAATATTTTCCACAACTTCTTTCACTTCAATGCAACCAAACCTGCCCATCAAACTAAACACGTTCATCTCTTGGTCTCTGCAGCTCAAATAAAGAATAAATTCCTGTTTTCTGTTGGACCCACTGAAGTAAACGTCCCACGCCGACAGGTTTATCTGTATTCCATGATTTTATTCTTGCCTGCCGACAGCAGCCTCGGAAAAATCCTCCCAACGCTGACTGTCTGTCGGTGCTACGTGATCAGAGGGATGTGGAAGTCAGCAGAATCAAAGAGGAGGGGCCGTTTCACCGGGGAGGGGTTCCTGTCAGCTTTGTGGAGGAGCTTAAACAGTCCCGTTCCGATATTCATAGGAATCCCCATGATGATGCACTCGGACACACCTGGAACGGGAACGACGGGAACGTTGAGAACCGATCGATCGGGAGAATGAAGCCGTTTGATTCCAGACGCGTTTCTTACCACAGACGGAGTCTTTCTGTCCGAAGTAGGCGGCGTCGAAGAGATGATCGGCCGTCCTCTCGAAGGACGCCAGCATGAGGACGCTCTCCTTCATTTTAGCTAAACCGAACCTGGTGATCCCCAGAATCTCCCCCTGCATGGAGACAAGATGGTTACCACGGTGATGAAATGACCTCTGACCTAGACGCATTAAGGTCCGCTGGTGGCACCTTGTAGGCCATGAGGTCCGCCAGAAGCATGACGTGACGCCGGTCGATGCTCATCCCGTGGTTCACCATGGTGTACTGGATCTCGTTGATGATGGTGGACCGCGCCGCCTCGATACCCAGAGTCCTCTCCACCTGCAGAGCACAGACCCGGTCAGGACGCAATCGCTGGGAGAAAATTCAACCTCAGCGCTCCGAAGACTTGAGATCTCAAATTCACATCGCTTCATCATTCATTCATTCATTTATTCATCTTCTTCGCCGCTTCTCCGACTTTCATGGCTGACAGGGTTTGCTGGAGCCAATCCCAGCAGACTAAAGGGCGAGAGGTGTGGGGGACAGTTGATTCCTTTCTGCAGCGATTTTATGCCAAAGTTCTTTAATTTGAGAACTTAAAAATAAAAGATCTCGCTTTAAAATGCTAATAAAATTCAGAAAACCTTCGCCGACACATTCAAATGCTGCCTTTCGAATCAAATCCGCCCTCAGGAGGAAGAGGATCTATCTGCCGGATGGTTGTGACCCGTTATGAAATCATTAATTTTGCATGTGTTCGCCGCCTTGCTGAGAAACAGACAGGTGCAAGTCGATTGTGCTGCAGCCGATTGACATCATCGCCACATGATGACATCGACACTGTTTATCTGCATTGAGTAACACCGGCAGAACCGGATGCTCCAGTCAACCTGCCCGAGATTCCCACCTCATATGTGTTGTTGGACGTCGTCCTGCTTCCGTTTACGCCGTGCGTTGCCATGACGCCCCTCAGGTTGTCTCCCTCCACCAGTAGCTTGTACATGTTCCTGCCGCTCTGTTCGTCGATGTGAATGACGGCGCGGGCGACCTCGGGGATACCTTGAACCACCACCTGAACGAACAAGTGGAGAAAAAAACCCCTGTAAAGTTTATTTTAATGAAGTGGACACGTTAGAAGGAAAATCTTCACTGTGGTTTTTGTGGACGGTGTTTAATGTCGCTTCACCTCTTGAAACACAAAAAACGCGGAAAGCGTCAATGACCTCTGCAAGGTCATTGACCTTGCAGAGGTCAAATGATCTCATGCTGTGAGGAGACTCGGCATCGCTGTGCTTTATTGATTCCGGCGTCTCCGTTTCGGCTCCGGCGGAGCGTTTGACAGCCTCGTTTCTCCACAAGCGCGCTGAGAATTAATGGACCGAAGAACGATCACGCACGCCTCATACCCACCCGACCTGCGTCCACACACACACACACGATCCTCCTGTGGATCGATTCCCCAGACTGTGGGAAACTATTCTAAACCCCCATCATCCCAGCTGGCGTTGCGTTGCTATCAATTCCAGCTGCGATGATGAACGTCTGGATTCAGCAGACCTGCATTCACATAAGTTAAATGTGTGTTTTATATAAAGCCTAGGTGTGTGTGAGACAAGCCGCCTCCCCACCTTAGGAAGCTCCTCCTTCAGCGACTGCAGCACGTAGTACATGGAGCTCTTGCTGTTTTCTCGCGGCGACACGCAGACCACCGCCTCGCCGTGCACTGCCACGTCTCCCGGTTTGACGCGTAGTTTGGACATGCAGATGGAGTAACGCACCGTTTCTGCATTCACCTGGAAAACAACAGGAAGTCAAGCGATTGGCACAACACCCCCCACCCCGGGAAAAAAAAACTTCTAGACAACGGATCCATGATTTATTCTTCTCCCTTTTAGGCCTGATAAGAAACTTTTTGTGGGAGAAATACCTCTACTGTACATCGTCAGTCGTCGTATTCATCAGTACAATGCGAATATCTTCACTCTGCTCGGAGGTTGACTAAAAACCATCCTTCATCCATCCATCCATCCATCCATCCATCCATCCTTACCTCCAGTCGCAGCAGCCGTATCCTCTCCAGCGACAGCTTCACCAAAATGAAACAGTCGTCTGGTAGAAAAACCTCTTCTATGTACTCAGAGATCTGCAGAGGATGAAAGTGTGGCTTTATTCCCGCTGCGCTTGAACGCATCGTCACTCAAAGCCTGTTCTGATGCAATCCTTTCAAAGGGCTGTTATTGTTTTACTGATAAGAGGTTATCAGTACCTCTCCTAGCAGCGTTTTCTCGATCCTTCCTTTCACCAGTCGGGAGAAGTCGGCGTCGTCTTCCACGTCTAGGCGAGCAGTGATGATCGGGGTGCTGGGAGGAGGGAGGGAGGGGTTAAATGGATTGTTCAAATTCCTCACTGTGGCACACAAAAATGCCCGAGCTTCCTATTAGCGATTGTGTTGCAAAACCTTTCAATTGTGCCTCAGCTTTCTGCTGCAAAAGCCAGCAAAAAGAAGTGAAGTCTGGGAGTAAATGTCACAGACGAACTTTTCTTCTGTTCCTCCGTCCTGAAAAGCCTCTTCTACTGACCCACATAAAAAGCCAGAGGTCGTTTCTGAAGGATGTAACGGCTTCTCTGGCTGAAACCTGTCTTACCTGATGTTCTTGGAGGCGTTGATGATCTCCTTAATACGAGGCACCCCCAGCGTGATGTTCATGGACGCCACGCCGGCGAAGTGGAAGGTTTTCAGGGTCATCTGAGTGCCGGGTTCGCCGATGCTCTGGGCGCACAGCGCTCCGACCGCCGAGCCCGGCTCCATCTGAGCTCTGGAGGATTAAACACAAGAGGGCGCTGATTAAAACCAGCGACTTAAAAATAAGCTAATTTAAAGTTTGAGATCGAACGAGGCAGAGCAGGAACATCACACCTTGAGTTTTCCAGGTGTGAACTATCTTTCTTCAACACTACAGCATCTCAACTAGAAAACACCATTAATAAATCTACTTCAGGGAATGTCAGGCGGTGGTGTGTGTGTGCGTGTGTGTGAGGGGTTATATGGGGTTTTAGACCATCAGCAGACCAACGTCAGTTGCGGAAGCTGATGTTGCTGCAAACTCTGGAGCAACTTTCTGAAAGGGACCACAGGATCTTACCTCACACTGAGGTCAGAATCTATACCGCAGAAGGTCGTCCTTTCACAGCCCCTCCACACATAACGGGCTATGAAAGGATGACCTTCTGCGGTTTCGCTTCATGTGCCTCGATTGAAATTTAACAAAAAAAGTGTTTCGTAAAAGCTTTAGGTGATGAATTTAACCGAACAAAGGTGGAAGGATGAAAAGGAAAATCGAGCATCCCTCCGTGTGCGTTTACACCGACCATCCTGTACCTCATGTACTTGTCTCTGCAGGTCCCGAGGAACTTCTCCAGCTGGGTGGGGGTGATGCGGTCCAGCTGATACAAAACTTTTGGCTGCAAAGCGAAGCAGAAAAACGAACGATTAAGATCTGGATATGCGTGGCGTGGGAGGAGCAGGGGGATGTCGCCGCGTGCTAATCGCTCTACCTCGGTGGTGCCATTGTCGTTGATGCCGTACTTGTCTCTTGTCTTCTTGATCTTCTCGGAGAAACCTTTCATGAACTTCTTTATCTCCTGCGGGGAAAAAGCGAGGAGAGTTAAACGACTTCCAGAGACGAAACTTGGACGATGTCTGACGCGGTTAGCATCTCATGCAGCTGCTTTTGTTTCTCCTGGTGGCATCAGGCCGAGCGAGAAAAAAAAAAGACACAAGTAGGAGTGTTAAAAGAGGGGCGAGTCACAGCTTTCAAACCGAACGCCGTCGCTGACACACACCAGATCAACTCAACCACAAGCGGCATGCTGTCGCCCATACCTCCAGGTACTTCTCTGAGCCGGTGTCGGTTAACTCCTTCAGAGGGAGCAAAGGATTACGCATTACTTCCAGAGTGATGAACAGCGCGTTTGCAGCTCTTCGGAAGTTTGACAAAGGCCTTCTTGAGTATTCACACTTAATTCTCTCACTATAGAACACTAATTACTCCTTACATCCACAGGTGGGTGTTGTCATGGTGTTAGCTGATGGATGTGGTATTCAGCAGCGACGCACCATGACAACGGGAGGTGGAATGATTTCCTCCACGTCGTTAATGAGATTCTTTCACCTTGAATCTAATAGAATAATGTGAGTCATAAGCTGAACATTACAGCTGAGTTGAGATGAACTTTTAGCAGGAAGCTAACAGCACCAGACAAATCAGATCATTACTGGCACTTAAATGCCTTCTGAACATCCATCTGGCTTCACTTTAACTACATAAAGAAACTTGTCAGAGCTCTAGAAATTATTACGCATCAAGAAGCGATCAGAAATGTATTTTAGCAGCTTTTTAGAGATCATAAAATGGAAAAGTGAGGAGCTTAAGGCTCTGCAGGATTGTTTGCCCCAGCGGTTCTGATGTCACCTCCAAGAAGCTGTCTCTGCAGCACAGGAAGTCGGTCCGCTTCATGATGGCGTCCGCGGCGAGGACCAGCTCGTTCTGACTGAGGGCGGGCTCGTCCGGACAGGTGTGGACCGCCTAGAGGGAGACGAGGAGGAGTCAGGAGATTAGCACCGCTGCAGACACGCCTCACACTCACTGATCAGTCAGCGGTTAATCGTTCCCCGCGGTCGGATCTGAAGGAACCTCGGCACAAAACTACAGAACGGATCTCATTCATTCTGACGCTCGACGTTTAGACAGGTCCGGCTGTTTGACTGCGATCCTGCCTGGTTCCTGAACGCAACACATCAAAGACTTCATTAACAGAGAACTCTGCTCCAACGGAGTGGAGGATTATTCCCACAGAGACGCTCCATCTGCTCATCAATCAGCGCTGTGCTATTAATAACGCAGGTGGTTTGTTTTCATCACGTTACAATGAAAAGTCACAGAAAACCGTCCATACGTCTGTCTGGTTCTGATCTGAGATTGATTAGCAAACAGGCTTGTTTTTTTTTGACCCACAAATAAAAGTAATGTTACACCAAATTACAGCTGATGAAAAAAATCCAGAGGACAAATTGAGTTTCTGAGATGACTTCATGTGTACCCTGCTGACAAAGATAGATAACAGCTTCGAGATGAGGACGAGAAGAAAGAAGATGTATGAAAGAGAAGTTCTATTTTCAAAAATAATAATAGTAATAATATTTGATAAATGAAACAATTTCAGTTGCAAGAACACCAAACTAATCTGTTTCTTTTCTCCGGAAAACAATCATCAGACAATCTATCTGGCAGAAGGAACCATAGAAACATGAAAAAATAAATAAGACAAAAATCCCTCAGTACCATAATGCACCACTTCATGTTTGGACTGATTGATGTGAAAACTGTATTTATGCTCACTGCTGGGGGAAAAACCTATCAAACGGGAAATGGGAGTTTTTCTGCGGGCTTGAAAGCAACAACAAAAGACAGATGAGAAGAACTGGAGGTGCATTGCTTAAAACCCCGAGCGCCTTCCTCAACACAGACGGGATAATTCACTTTAAGCTACTGGTGAAAAACACTCAACATCCAAATGGAGTAATTCTCTCCAAAGGAAAAAAAAAGAGAAACAGATTTTCACTTGATGTTCAAGCAGCGTGGGTTTAGAATGAGCTGCCGGGAGGAATATTTAAGCTGTTCCCTGTCGTCTGATGTGCTGATGTAAAAACTGTTTTGTAAAGACTGTACATTTAGTCTAAAGGACATGTGTAATTTAAATTTGCTTGATTTTAAATGTATTTCTCTGGATCCAACTCACCCGGATGTTGTCCAGGACTCTCTTGAACTCCAGCGGCTCATCCTTCCCCTCCATGGCGGCGGGGTCCAGACCGTCGCCGCCGTAAATGAACTGGATGATGTCGCCGGTGGAGTTGCGTACCGTCAGGTCGTACTGGGAGCACAGATCCTCCAGGGACTTGACCAGACGCCTCTGTTCGGGAAGGGAAACGTGACGTTAATGGGATGATGGGATGCACGACAAGGACGGGAGGCAACGAGTCATGTCAAGAAGAAGACTTGTGCACTGGAGGTCACATGCTAACTAGCACCAGTGCTAACCGATGCAAACAAGGGGGTGAAGGAGGTGCAAAAAAAAATCCAGAGGACGTGAGGAGGTGCTGGACGTCCCTCCTCTTCACTCGGTGCAAAACTTCCAATTATTTTTGACAGATTTGAGTGCGAACTGTATTAAAATGTACCGCCAAGTTTATTATTTGTGGGCCCCGAGGATTGGACATATTTATTGGATGGAACAAACAACCCACACAACCTGAAAGTAAAGAGTTGGCCTGCTCCACAGGCCATCATGGAGGAGGACGCCCTTCATCCCCTCATCACATGGATGCCTCCTCATCCGAGCTGCTCCTGTGTGCAGGATCACGCTCGGCGTTGTGTAAACCCACCGAGCACGAATTTACTTCCGTTTTTATCTCATCTCATCCGATCGCCACATGCACGATAGGTTGGCATGGCAACAGGGGCCGTTTACCTGCATGTATCCGGTTTCCGCGGTTTTCACAGCGGTGTCCACCAGACCCTCCCGCCCGGCCATGGTGTGGAAGAAGAACTCGGTGGGGGTCAGGCCGGAATAAAAGCTGTCGGCCACAAAGCCTTTCGCAGCAGGAAGCTGTGGGGAAATGAATCGGGATCTGAGTATTCAGAGTCAGACGGAATAGTTCACATCCCTCTGGTTGTGTTCCCTGAATGGAGGCAGAACCTAGAGATCTATATAATAATTCACTAAATAATCGCTTAAATTCCACGAGCATTTTCATTAAAAAAAATAAAACAAACTCAGGAGACACTGATTCAGCGTTACCTCACAGCCAAACAACTAATAATCAAATATACTACTGTTGACGCCATGAGGAAAAAACATGAGATTAATTAAAAAGGACAATTTGCTTCTTACCTTGGAGTGCTTCTCAAAATGAGGGAGGGATCGATTCTCGAAGCCGTCGGGCACTCGAGAGCCGCTAATGGCCTGCTGGCCCACACAGGCAATCATCTGAGAGATGTTAATGAAGGACCCTGGACAAAGAGAGCCGGCCAATGAGAAGGTGACGTGAGGTAAACAACGCAAACGGGACCAGAGTTCAGCCTCCGTCCGACCACCGTTTGGGGATTCAGACACACACTGTTACAGCGTGGAGGAGTTGTGACAAAATATCAGAAAATAATCATTTTAATTACTGATAAGGTGATTTGTGCAATCATTGTTTTTACATCAGGGACAAAATGAGAAACTAACAACCATTCATTAAAGTTCTAAGTGGTCCTGAAGTGAACTCTGTCCCGGTTTAACCGCCCATCCCTTCATGAGCGTCGTCCGCCCTCCGCCGCTCGCCAGCAGCGATCCTGATGGAGCTCATCCATTCTGCCCGGCCCTCCAAATGAATGCCGTCCCCTCCTGACGGCGCCGCTCGCCTCCTGCCACAGCAGCTCGGGTGGATTTGGGGCCGCCTTACCTTTGGAACCGCAGAGGGCCATGATCAGGGGGCTGTTGCTCTTGTCCAGCTCCCTGAGACAGGCGCTGCCGGCTCGGTCCCTGATGACGGACAGCTCTCTCAGGATGAGGGCCTGTTGAGGACAGAACAGGATGAGTCGCCGTCTGCTGAAGGCTTAATAGAGTCTTCAGCAGCACAAATCCGATGCATTTGGAAGTTCTGATTGTAGAGATAATATTATGAAACACATTAGGAGGGCACAAATGGGAGAATGTGCTTTCACTTTGGCCCCTTTAGTGCTTTTCACTATAAACACGTATTCAAAGCGCAACAACATCAGGACTCTACAAGAACAGGGCTTTTATTTCTAAGTACTACTTTCTACCGAGGGCTTTATTTCTGCTGCGTCTCATCGACCCAACCTCTGTCCTGTATTTTATGTTTCAGCTACAGAAACATCTATATTTTACTGAGTGTAGTCTGTGAGTTTAAACTACACTCAGTTCAGAAAGCTGGAGTCCTCGCTTTGAAGATGAGTCTGATGGTTTTCAACAGGAGGGGACTGGGGGATGGTGGGCGGAGCTCGCCACTGAAAATCCGGCTTCTAATCGCAAAATTGATCGTCATGACGACTGATCCAGTTACGAAACAGAGGATGGAGAATCAGAGGGAGACGGAGAAGTTGCGGTGGCTTACGATGCCACAAACTTTGCGCGTGTCAACGCTCAATCCGCCAGCCAACACGACGTGGCTCTGAGCAAAGCATCTTGGGATTGGAAAACACCAATAAAAGCCCAAAAGCATTGGAGAAAGTCCACCCAAGGAGATCAGTGGGCACAAAACGCTGGCAGCCAATGAGTTAAGGGTCGGGAAACATCTTAAAATAAAAAGCCAGGAGTGGAGAAGTCGTCTCTGAAGATGCTTTAGAGAACATTTCAAGTGTCAGATCAGTTCAAACCTAAAACATCGGCCAGTTTTCTCTTTTCTGTCTGCCGTTATTTGGACAGATCCCAGCAGCACAGCTCTGCTCATCTGCAGGATGGAAAGCCGATGACTGATTTGAAGATCTTTATCAGCTCTTTATCTAATAGAGTCTTTGGAATCTTTAACCGGAGGTCAGACGGTCGCTCACGGCTGCATTATTAAAGGAGTTTAAACTCGTCTGATAAAACCAGGAACCTGGTGATAGGCAGGATGTGGGTTCACGGCCCGGTTATGCTGTTTCTCCTACCTCCAGAGTCTCCTCCGCCGTGCAGCCGGGCTGCTGCTGCAACTTCCCCGTCTGCAGAGCTTCGATATATTCGTCACACTTCCCGTAGCCGTCATCCAGCAGGTCCTGCTTGGCCTTCAGGAGACCCTGGCCCGGTGTCACGTCGCCGATGCCGATAGAGAAGCCGCGATTGGCTGAGGGTTAAAAAAACAACAACACAGAATCACTGCTGAGACAGATTACCCCATCCTCTTAAAAGGTTAGTTTTTGTTGATTGACGGCAATCAAAACACTTGGGGGGCCCCTACAGAGGTAGACGGGGGCCAGTCGCGCCAGGCGAGACATGGCATTTGCGGCTTCCAGCTGCCCCCAGTCTCTCAGCAGGATGTAGAAGATGTTGTTCTTGGAGCCGGATCCCAAGGTGCCCTTATCCATGCTGCCACACATCAGCTCGCTGTTGTGGATCACCACGACTGGGAATGAGACAGGAAGTGACATCATTAGGTGGCAGATTGGAGAAGAGGAGGGTTGGTGTGGAGGGGTGTCTAAGGTAAACTCTCATTTCCTCCTGCTACAGGTCGTCTGAGTTAGAGATATGATCAGATTGTGATGACGGATGATTTTTCATTCTAGGAAGAGCACATTTGATATTTCTTTGCAATTTAACAAATAAACCCGAGGACGAGAACTCGTTCCGGCGCCGACACACAGCAGGTGTCCAAGCCAGACAGCATTTCAGACAATTTATGTGAGAATATGTTCTTACCTCTGAGAAATGAAAAACTTATTTGCTTTTGGTTAAGTCTGGAAATGAAAGAGAATCACGGAAGTAGAAAAAATATTATTCATTACACTTAGCACCGTGTTCCTTCACAGTCATTTACCTGTTTGAGCCTGAAAGGCCCTTTTGAAGAAACTTATGTGTCTGAGCTGCTACTAGCTTAGCAGCTGTAAACTGACTGCTCATGTTGGCCATTTTCTTAATCGTTCTGCTACTTCTGACGTGGGAACGATTCGCCCTCACGCGTCGCCTCTTTGGTCAACAATCAAACTGAACGTCTCTGTTGTGGCTTTGCTGATTTCCTGATTGATTTCCTGACTTTCTTGAGTGCTCTCTAGTTAGCGTCCGGGCATTGATTCCAATCCCATCATCCGGCTATCGCGTCTCATCTCCAAACCCAATCAGAAATGGCGCCCGGTGGATGGACGGTGTGTTTTTAGAAACTCACAGGAGTCGTTGTGACAGAGATCCTCTCCTTTGCCGCAGTACTGCTTGCCCTTGGTCCTCAGGTTGGCCTTGACCGGACATTCCCTACTCGGCTTCAGAATGACGCTGAAGATCTGTTTGCCCGTCCAGAGAGCAATGGGCTGAGAGAACCAGCAGAGTGTCAGCAGCAGCTCACAAACACTCACGTGACGAGCTAACAAAGGGAGACGCACCTTCATTATAGCCGGCCGGGGGAGGGAGACCCTGATTTTCTCATCTTTGCCCACAAGGATTGACGCCACTATCTGACAGGCTTTTGATCTGTCGAAGAAGGTGTCCTTCAGCGTCAGGAGGTAGGCTCCTGTGAAGAGGAGAAAAATACAGACAACTCAGAGACGGTAGAAGGGCTCCAACGTCATTATAGAACGATTCCAGGGGTTTTAGCTTTAATCTAAGAAAACGCAGCACCAACCTGTGAGGAAGTCCTGAATAGCAGCAATCAGAGGTTCGCCGTTTCTGGGAGTGACAAGATTTGCTTTGGTCTGAAAGGAAAGATTTCCGTCAAATCGCACCAATTAATTCCTGAAAAGTTGATGCGTTTAAAGGCTGTATGTCGCCACGATACACACCCCCATCAGCACCAGGGCCTCGGCTTTTGCTTCCTCTGTCTGAGGAAGGTGAAGGTTCATTTCGTCGCCGTCGAAATCGGCGTTGTACGGGGTGCAAACGCACTCATTGAAGCGAAACGTACGGTGAGGTTTGACTTTGGCCTGCCAGACAAAAGGAAAGACATTCAGTCGGCTGGGACGGAGGACAGCATCGGTTTTATCTTTTATCTCTATCCAGTCTGAAATGACGGCTGTCCTTCAGTAGAAAAGAAGTTGTTAAGGGAATTTAAACCTTTAACTGCAAATAATGAAAAAGTGTGATGATGTATATTAAAGCCAGACGACGTCTGCTGGTGTTTGACTCATCATCACACACACATTAAGCTTATCTTGTCTCCTCTATATCTCTCATTACTTCAATCTTTGGATTAATTTTATTCAAGTAGACTGTGGAAAGATTCTTTAGAGGATCGATAGAACGTGAAGCTGTTTGGAGACGAGGAGGCGCCCTCTGACCGCTCATGTGAACACAGAACTTTCTTGAATTAGGTTGTGGGTCCTCTTTGTGGACCTGACAAACTCACGATGTGGGCCATGATGCTGAGCTTGTGCAACGACGGCTGTCGGTTGAAGAGGACGATGTCTCCGTCGATCAGGTGTCTTTCCACCACGTCTCCAAACCTCAGCTCCTGAGCGATCTTGTCACGGTTTCCGTATTTTAAAAACCTGCCGGAATAAAAAACGAGTCGCTTTTAGGCGTCGGCCTGCGTCGGGTCACGGAGGTTTCACGTCGAGCGGTCCTCACCTCTTCATCTGCGTGTGTCGGTTCTGGATGAAGTTGGCTCCGGGGTGAACTTCAGGCCCGTTTCGGACCAGTTTCCTCATCAGCTCCAGATTGGCTTTGTTCACCTTTTTAAAGAATTTAGAAAACAGGCATGAAGTGGTGGTTCAGTTTATTTACTGTGACCACAGAACGACGCTCACCCTCTCTGGGTACGTCAGGATTTTAGCCACGTGCACCGGGACGGCGACCTCGTCGATCCTCAGGTTCGGGTCGGGAGAAATAACAGTTCTACCGGAGAAGTCGACTCTTTTTCCGGAGAGGTTTCCTCGGAACCGACCTGAAATTTGACAGTGAATAAATCATCCTGTAAGTGAGACTGACAGCAGCAGATGGATCTGACAGATACGTGCATAATTAGTCGTCCTGTTGGAAACCTTGTTTTCCCTTCAGCCTCTGCACGAAGCCTCTGGTCCATTTCTTGGGGGCCATGTTGAGTGGGATGCCGGAGAGCTCGCTGTTGATGTAGAGAGCGCACTGCAGCTGGAGGAAGTCCCAGTCCTCCATGATCATCTGCGTCTTGGCTCCCGTCATTCGATGCTGAAAGGGAAACGAGTCCGGTAAGGCGGGGCTGGAACAACTCTCTGCAAGTAGGAGGTTGAGTGGCACCGACCTTCTTGATGACATCGTTGAGGAAGATGATCTCGGTGAGCTTCATGGTGAGGTCGTCCTCGTTGGTGCCCGACTTGAGGTCGCTGACGACGGAGGGTCGTATGCAGAGAGGAGGCACCAGGAGGCGGGTGAGGATGAGGTCTGCGGGTTTACCCGCCTCCGGGTTCATCAGCAGCAGGGGAATGTCTTCCTGGGGAATTCTCCGGAACATATTCAGCACCACCAGAGGGTTCAGGTTTTCCTAGAAAGGCAAAGGAAAGAAGAGAAAGACGTAAGATGGTGTGAGATTGATGGATCTGTTCAGAGCTTCGGATTTAAAGCACACCTGAGCTCTGGACAGCAGAGGCTCCATCAGTTTGTTGTGCTCAATGGCCGTGTCAAAGGACTGGATGAACTCTGACACGAAAGGATCCACCACCTTCTTGGTTGTTTTATACTTCTCGTGGATGATCTTAAGCAAGCCGCATTTCTTCACCGTCCCTGAAGCGTGAAAGACAAACGTAAACATTTAACATCTAGATGTTTGAAGAGAAATCAAACGTCAGAAAATAATAGTATCTTTTTCACCGTTGAACGAGGAACAGTTCAGGCAGATGTTCCTTTTGCGGCACTTGTCGGAGATCTTCTTCTTCAGACCTCGTTTCTGGAGGTAGGCCAGGTTGGGTCTTTTCAGGTGATCCATGAACTGCAGCTTCTCCTCTTTGCTCAGCATTATGCTGGCGCAAGTCTTGCAGATCATCTGGAGGCATGATAAGACGCCACGTTAGGATGAAGGAGCTGAATCCATCCCTCACACAGATGCACTATCATTTAAAGATCATATCACTGCTGAACGTTTAGGAATTTTTTTATACTTTATACTTTGACTGAAAGGGGCGGCACGGTGGCGCAGTGGTTAGCGCTGCTGCCTCACAACACAGCGGACCCGGGTTCGAGTCCCGCTCTGTGCGGAGTTCGCATGCTCTCCCCGTGTCTGCGTGGGTTCTCTCCGGGTTCTCCGGCTTCCTCCCACCTCCAAAAGCATGCGCTTCAGGTTAATTGGCTGGTCCCAAAATTGACCATAGGAGTGAGTGTGTGTGTGAGTGGTTTTTTGTTTCTATGTGGCTCCGCGGTACACTGGCGTCGTGCCCGGAGTGTCCCCCGCCTCACGCCCTGAGACTGCCAGGATAGGCACTGGCTACCCCGCGACCTGCGTTAGCGGATTAAGCGGGTTGGAAAATGACTGACTTTGACTGAAACCTTGACATGAAACTCAAAAGACTTCAAATCAGTTCTGTCTTTCATCCTCTGGTGACACCTACAGGACAAATGGGTTTACTGCATGCTGTATTCAGCATCGAAGTCTCCAATTTAACATGAAACAGATATATAGGTGTATATATACATATACACCCACTATCCTACTTTTTCTATCCAGCCTTTCAATACAACACGTCTCAGCAGGATTTCTTAGTCAACGTTAACTATTTATTGATGCATTACGCTGCACACTTGCCTGTAAGATCCCGATGATGGCTTTAAAATAGCCGACATGAAAACATGGTAGCTCCAGATCCAAGTATCCGTAATGTCCCAAACAATCTGCCAGGTTCTTCCCACAGGTCAAACAGGGCCTGTCCTTCTCACTGGTGCCCTGTAGGAAACACAAGAGTACCTTTAGAACGTCCAACTGTGATCCCTGCAATAAAAACACACCTGGGCCTGCTAGAGTAACGTGTGTGTGTGTGTGTGTGTGTGTGTGTGTGTGTGTGTGTGTGTGTGTGTGTGTGTGTGTGTGTGTGTGTAGATTACCATGCGGTGGTCCAACACTCCATAGGACAGCGGTGAGTGTTTGGTATCCTGGCTGTACAGGTTCTTACTGACCACCTGGATGTGGGCCTGCTGACGCATCTGCTCAGCAGATTTCATCCCAAAGCAGATGTGGCTTCTGTTAGAAAAAAGAAAAAGAAAAAAAAAAGAACAGACAGAACAATTATTCATCAAATAGAACACATCACAAACTACAAAACAATCTGAACACCTGTTGGACTTTATGAAACACAGGATGCCATTTATGATGCGTTCAAGACAGTTTTGGAATTCTCTATGAATCTCATGCTGACATGACCTAATGAGACAACAATCTAAAATCCAGGAAATAATTAACACCAATAGCATAAGTCTATCATAAGTGTAAGCACTGAACACAACAATAAACAAACCCCCCCACATAAAGGTGGTGGAGGGGGCTTTAAGTGGCTGCAGAATAATATATAAGCTCCAAGGGGCAAAGTCTAATTTAATACCGCCAGTCGTGCTTGATTGATACGAACAGGATAGGTTATTAATATGACCAGCTTTCAAGACATTCATATCACGTTTGAAGATGATCACGTTTTTGTTTTGTTTTTCAGAAACTTGAATTTGGGAATGGGATGATCAGATTTACGGACGCCGTGAACACATCATACATGCCCTTCTCACAGATACAACAAAATCACAATTTAATGCCAAAGTGACGTGCTAAGACCTGAGCGGTACTGTCTGACCACACCAGCTACTGGGGGTAGGTACAACTGTGCTTAAAATAGTTTAACTTCACGCTCCCCACGCCGTACGCATGGCTATTACACTGGTATATATGACGTCAACTAACTTAACAACTACACGGTTGTGTTTAACGAAGCTTTCTTTTCAAAATACGCATAAATTAGCAGGCTAACGGTCGAGCTAAAGTTATCATTTTTCATAATGACGCATTAAAGCTATACTATATTGCTGTATGTCGCAAGCTAACCGGCTAGCTAACGGCGTCAAGTTATGGCACTCACATTTTTTTAGCCACATCCGTCTCTCTGAACTGCTCCTTCACCATTTTGGCGTATTGGTAACAACAGTACTAAATAGACAGATGGTCTCTCCTCATTCCATCAGGATAGAGTTCATTTATTAGCGACAGATTGTCGGTTCAGGCTTTCATGTTGTGAAAGTGTTAGCTACACCGCTATGTGTTCATAACAACGTGAGCGACAGTGATGCTGCATTCAAGGACTCGGTAATTTAGAAAGAATAGTTCAAGAAGTGTCAAAAACTAAACGGGATGCGATTAATTGATTGAAGAAGCGTGAAAAAGACTGTATATCACTTCGTCCTATTGCAATTATAAATCTCCGATTATTTTATGATATGAACAACATTAAAATCGCAATCGAAATGGTATTTGCGACTTTATTTAATCCAACTACAGCGCTAACAAAATTGATGGAATTATATAAGCGATGTCTAGTAATTGCATAAGATTGCCGTTTGTGTTATTTTTATTCATTTGTGACAAGCCATCGAAGTAAAGTGAATTTTTCGTGTCTATGGTTTTGCTGATTTTGGGAGATCTTGTATTTTACGTGATCTCATGAATGCCACAATGTTATGTACAACTACGGCAAGAAAGCCAGAACGAAAAGGGTTTTTCGCGATTGCTGACACCTAGCGGTTCATTATTTTTTATTTTTAAGTTTCTAGGGTTCAAAGAACTACAGTATATACGAGTTGTAAAATGTTCTCTTTAGTATTTCGGTTCATTTATTTGTTGAATATCTTAAAGCTACTTTCATAATTATGATCAAACCGGATGGGACGCCAAGTGTTATTTGCACCAATCTACCACTAGATGGAGTCAGAAGCATTTCTACGAGCTTTAAATGCAGCGAGGAGGCGCAGGAACTGAATAAATCTGTTATATATACCGCACGTTGTTTAGTCGGGGGAGCGCTGATTATTTCCTGACGATGATTTCTTTCCACACTCTTGCTGATTAATTATTCTGTCCACCGACAGTGAAAATTACCTGGCTGAGTCTGATCGCTAATGCTGCTACAACTCAAACCTTAATTAACACTCCGATAAAGAATTCAACATGGCATGTGCTTGATAAATTTGCCCCTGAAGGCAACACATCCACACATCTGGGGACATATGAGTTTAGAGAATACAGATGTATCTGTCTGTGTAAATATATGTAAAAAGAACACAAGGATTAAAAACACTTGAGGGAATGCTGCCAACAATCTTCCTTCAAACTGCCTCTTGAGTATCTCAGTGAGAAACTGTATCAAACATGTCCTTCTCCTTGAGGAGGAATTGAATATCTGAGCAAAACTCCTGGGAATGGGGATCCAGGGATTTGGTCATCATCCCGGCTCGATGCTTATTCAGATTTAGAAAAAAGCTCTCAGATGAATTCAAATCCTCTTTTGCTCCTGTGCTTATATTAAAGCCCTCGGGGTGTGTGCTGACCAAATTACCAGTCCCACCCACTCTAGAGGTTTATTGATAATTATAATCTAGTTGCAGAAATCTCCAGATGACTCCAATTCATAGTCCAATAATTTATTTGCAGAGAGATAATGAAAAATGGTCTCCAGGATCCAACAGAGTCCCTAAAAGTGACTTTTTTCATCTCATGAAGTGATGGAATAGAGGCATTCATTGTCAGCAGATGATTTGATGATCTATAATTGGATTCTGGATTATTATCAAATTTGGGGACTTCTTTGTATATTTTTCAAACATCATGAAAAACTAGAACTCACTGTGGGAGCCTAAATAAAAGACCTATCAAAATAAAAGCACCCAAACGGGGACAACTTGTGATGTTTCACCACTGTGGGGGGTTTGATCCAGATCTTAATCATAATCCTGAAATATAATCCAGATCTGGTCGAATAAAATCGGGAGGGGGTCAGCATGTTCTGGGTCACATATGGAAACAGGGAGGGGTGGAGACGGGATGTTGAAACCTTTACAGTAGATGATGCAGACTCAGACTTTGAATGAATAAATGTACCTGTATGATGACTGATGGTAAATAATCATTACTGTCATCCTGAGGTTTCCAGCATTGTGCTATCAGACATTAATAGAGTAGATACCCGTCCACTCTTGCACCCCCCACCCCATCCAGTGTTAACCATCATAACATTTACATTATGCAGACCCTGTTTGTGGATCAATATAACACCATCTTTGTGTAATTAACACGAGTAATTACTGTGCTTTATTTACAGAGCCACCCAAGGTTCATTGTGGGGCTGCAAAACATTGACCCATGACGATTGATTTCACCCCACACACACACACACCCTCTAAAACCATGCCCGTACTAATGACTAAGTAATGAGCAGATTGCAGCAAGGGTGGCTAATACAGCTTTCACTCTCCATCTCCAGATTGGCTGATCCCCTTTTCCTCTTCTCCCCCCTTCTCTTCCTCCTCCTCCTCCTCCTCTTGCTGTATTTTCTGCAATGGTGTCAGCTCGTCGCTCAGAGGCCCTCTTCCTCTTCCTCTCCCTCTTCTTCCTCGCCGTGTGTGTGCCCGCACGCTTGACGTGCGCGTCGCTCAGCAATCAGCCGCACTGACTCGCCTTTGGTGGCTGGAGACTGATTCAATATTCCACTGGGTAATTTATGCAGAACTAATTCTCTGCAGGAATGGAAAGGCTCGGAGGAAGGCAGAAAGAGAAAAAGCGAGAGAGACACGTCGAGGAAGAAATGTGTGGTGAAATGATTATCCCCGGTGTCACTGTAGCAACACTCTGTGAAGTTGATGTCAATAAAATATTGAGCTACACAATCCATTTCAATTTCACCTCAAAAAAGACCTTTCAGTGGGGGTCGGGCGGCTGCGGGAACGAGGAGCGCCGGGCGCGGCCGCGGTAGACGCGCGGCGCGGTGGCTATCAGCCGACGCGCAACGCGCGGCAGAGCGACCGGGGAGCGCATCGCTGCCTGTAGTCATTTAAATTGTCAAAACAGCGGGCTCCCATGTCGGCTCGTATTTAGATCCAGTGTGTTTGAACTACTGGAAATGAAGTGAAAGAGGATGAGATGAAAAATTAAATGAGGGGAGCGTCCCAGGAGAGCCTTAGGGAGCGCGGTATAGATTATAGTCATTTGTGACGGACGGGTTTGTAATAAGAGCCCGTGTCAGAGAGCAACCCCCCCATAACAGATCCCCCATCCCCCCAAATGGGCTGCATTGTATTCCTCTCACAGCCCGTATTGATCAGCGCAGGGAGCTGTATGGTGACCTATCAGAGAGTTGGTCATCTCAATAGAGGAGTGGTATTTCATGTTTAATAGAGGTAATAAGATGAGCTGCTGATGGGGGTGTTTGTTCATTTAAAGCATCAACAGCCTCAAAATCCATTTAACTGTGACTTTATGTGACAGCAGGACAGATGTGCGTCATTCATGCAACATTTCACAAACTATCTGTGAAACCGGATCAGATTTTACAGAACGATTAAATCCCGGTTGGCAGAATTTCCTGACATACAGTTAATTTTTGGTTGTTGCTCAGTTATCTAGCAAAATCTACCGCATTTCAGTCTTGACATGCAGCCGTGGAAAGATTTTTTCATGCAACTTGGACGTACTCAGCAGAGTCATCAGCCGCCGCCACCAGTTAGCTTTTGGTTGCTGCAGCAGTATTTTGTCGCTGTAAAAATATTTTTTCACACCTCTTAGACATACTCAGCAGTCAACGTCTGGTGGTGGTGGCTGATGACTGCTGAGTATGTCTCAGCAGCTCAGGATAGACGCTGCAGATCTGCTTATCTTTGTATTTTCCTTCAAGAATATTGTTAACATAAAAATATCCATGTATTGAGATATAATTTTCTCATGCAGGCTCAAACAACAAATAACAGGATGTTTGTTTATTTCGCGAGTCCGACCGGAGAACAAATTAGAAAAGTGTAACCACCGCTGCAGTTATTAATGTAAATGAAATCATACTTCTTTTTTCCGGTGACAGGTTTAAAGGTTGTTGTGACTTTTATTGATCCCCAGGTTGATATTGTGCGGCGGAAGCAAAGAATAAATGATGAATATTAAACTACTCTCATCATCGGTCCCTGCTGGCGATCACAGTGATTGGGAACAAATTGAAGATTCGTTTTACAAATCTACTTTTTTTTTTTTTTACAGCGTCGCTGGTTCTTCATAAAGACGCCTGAACATTCAGGAACATTTCCGTCCACACGCTGAAGAATAATGTTATCATTTCTTCCTGCTTCTCCCCCCTCCCCCCCAAGACATCTCATTATTTTGCATCTTCGTCACTCTTATTAAAGCCATAGATCTTAACTGGAGGCCAGAGCCCATCGATGTACTGGAATACATACATGTCAAAACATTAGCAACGAGTGTGTAACGGTGCTCTGTCCTGCACTCAGGAGAGCCGTGTGCAAAATGAATAATTTATCCAAATGAATTATAATGCCGGCGTCTCCCCACCGAGGCTTTTGTCTGACTGAGATTCCTGCTCACATTTCTGCTCATACAGTTGGCCTTGCATAAACGAGATACCTCTCTGGACAGATTTGCATAGAAACGCCCCGAAATGTGGTGAAAAGGGAGCAATTAGGATTCATGGCGGCGCCTCCCCTCCGGATGCTCGGCTGCCATGTGAGACGGCAGCAGCTGATTGAAATGGAGGAGCGTGGCCTCCTTCTATCGCTCTGTCCTCCCGCAGAAGGGGGGATAAGCCTCCAGGTTGGGTCCAGCCGCCTTCTCGTCTTCCTCCTTCCACCTCGCCATTGTTGTTGTCCTCCAAGGGTTATCAGCATCGCTTTGGTGAGGGGCCTGAGGGAGGCAACTCTCACACGGCGGGTTAACAGCATCATCAAACATGGTGTGATTAGTAGTTAACGGATGCGTCGGGTCACATGGTGCCGTGGCTTGAAACAAGTGATGGAGTCCTTGCTGTTTGGTGTGTGGCCGCTCGGAGCATGTGGGAGGTGTTCGACACAAATGAGGCTTCCAGCTCTCAGAACCAGTAACAGATGGTGCTGGAAAATGAGCCACCTCTCAGATGCATTGAACACCCCCATCCCTCCGACGATCCCCTTCCACCTCACACCTCCCGCTCCTGCTCTCTCCACCATAAATGAACGTTTTTCTCGCCAGAGTCATCTAGACCCTGGACATGCTATCGCTCAAACAAGTGGCATGTTTTTAATCCATTCAAAGTCCTGAAGCGGGTGATGCTCTCCTCGTCATATCTTCTCATAGTATCTTCTGGTTGTACTGGGAACTTGGGTCGTCTGCCATTGCAAGTTTCTGTCACCTGGATGGGCCAGCAGATGGCGGGGTCGGGTCTGGACCTCTCCGGGGATAGACTGCAGAGCGGCAGCGTTGATTGGTTTCCTTTAATGCGTTGCGGATACACGGTGGCATAACGGAAGAGGAGGGGTCTACTGGCGCTGAGCCGGACCAGCTACGCGTGACGTATCCAAGTCAGCTATTCTTTAAATCTGTTGTGAGGCTTCTCTGTTTACTGTTTGTTTGATTACACAAAAACTACTGAACAGATTTCCATGACATTTGGTGGAACGATGGGTATCAGGCCAGAATACACCCAGTTAGATTGAATCCAGATTCAGAAAAAGAGGCAGGTCTGCTGGGCATTGTAGTTGGTATATTAGTCAGTAGGATTGCATTTTTGGGATAGCATTTCCCTAAAACAACAGAATTTTCATTGTAAGTCTGAACTAAAACTCTTTCTACTAAACTGGAGAGGTGGGCCAGACAAGTCAAACCAACATGTTGGATTCTTTAGCCTGCTGGGGGTATGCACAGTTATTTGGGAGGTTTGGCGAGTAATGCTTTTTACCAAGCCAAACTAGCGATCCAGGTCTGTCTGAACCTATTGGGTCAGCTATGGTGGTCGGTTAAGTTGTTGGTTAGGAGGTGAAGCCAGATGAAGAGACTGAAATAAGCCCAACTCTTGAGCAAAGTGTTCCTATCTGTATTTGGTCCAGTCAGAGTCGCCTGTCTGAAGTGTTCATCTCGTTGGCATTGGTTTTTGCTACAGCCAGTTGCTCAAGACTTGATCGGGTGTCAAAGACAGTCACCTTTGAGTTTATAAGCTCTTGCTCAGTCCAGGCTAACAGTATGAAGAGATGATCTGCTATCTCGGGGTCACTTCATGGTTCGTAGGCTTGTACAGGGTGTTACTCTCTCCATCCAGGTATGGAACAAGGAGGCCTGGGTTGTCTCAGGAGACTGCTTTTGGAAGTTTCATCAATAACTTTTACTAAGGTTGCTGTTGGCTTCATCTAAAGTGATATTTGGAAATGGTGTGTGGACACTGGTCACAGAAAGTACAGACTTTCTGTGACTTCAGCCAGGTCATCTCAACTTTGTGCAAAATAAGTAGTGTTAGTTTGTGTTTAGTGACTGATTTAAATTATTCTCAGTGACATAAACATCCGTTTTATCTTGAAATAGGTTTATAATATAGAGACAACAGGGAATTGATGAAGAGAACATTGTACGGTATCAACAAACGGTGTTCATGTGGTTTGTTTTTGGCTCTAATATTCAGCTCAGACTGTAAAGTGCGATCTGCACAGCTGGAAACTGTTCCATCTATAAAAGGAAAATGAATAATAGAATGTTTTGTAAAGGTATGGCGTACAATCCCATGCGAGATGCCTTCTCTGTAATGTTCATATTTATGCTATGCAAATAAACTACAGCAGCAGATTAGGGAGATTCGTAGTGAGTCACAGCTTATCGCATAATTGGTTGAATAATGTATGAAATAAATGTGAACAAGTAGAGTTGAAACACCTAAATGAGAAGGAACCGTTTTCTCTGGTGAATCCTGAGGTGGCTTTGACGAGAAAATCTTAGATTCATCCAACGTGTTGTTTTTGTTCTGCTAAAATGTCGGACGAATGAGGGTTTCTGCTCGATGGTTCGGCTCCGTTCAGCAGACGGTGAATGGTGTTTCATTCTGGTGGTGTTTGTTCCCCTCCCGTCTCCTGCAGCAATCTGTCTGAAAAATGCATACATAACATCCTGTGAAAATAGCTTTCTGCAGGGACTCCACTAAAAAGCGGCGCTGCATCAAATGTTCCTGTCATTCTCCGCTAGGCCGACTTGATGACAAAATATTTGCATACTGCACAATCTGAGCGATTGTGTGGAAGTGTGTGCTCCCTGAGAGTCTCTGGGCGTTTTAATAACAGGATCTTCTTCGTTCATTAAGGGTCACTTCACCTCAATTAAGAAGTGTTACGTTTTCGGAACCCTCTTGGTATTTAAGGAGCTTCACTGAAAATTAGTTTCTGCTCTGGGAATAGAGGTGTGGGGGTCTCAGGATGTCTGAGGGGTAGGGGCAAAAGCGATGAAAGAGGGTACCACCTGGACACATATCTAAAACCATTTGGAGCAACATAGAGACCTTGAGGGGCATCCTACAGGGCAGATGACCATCAAGAGGGTTAGGGTAAGGGGTGCATTTGCCCCCTTGACCCCCTTTCTTGATCTTCTTGGAACCACAGTAGAGGTGGTACCAAAAAAAGTAGTTCCAGGTACTTGTTACCCATAGGAAACCCAAAAAAGGTGAGTGTTTCATCATTTCGTCGTCGTGTCGTGTTCCTCTACTTTTGGTGAACTGTCCCTTTAAAGAAGCACATCACCAGTAACGACTGATACAACCACATCTGAACATCTTTACCTTGATTTATTAGAAGCTTGATATCAATTAATCATTTTACTGATTCCACCAGTGTGGGGGAAACAAAAAAACCCCAACTCAACTCAAGAATTAGTATGCAACTGGCCAAAAAAAAAGACAACTGAGGCGGGGAGGAGGGTTATTTCATTACTGGCTCCTCTCCCTGGTTGAACAGGAGTGAGTGGATTCGATTCTCTGGCTGTGATTACCCAGCCCTCGGCTGGCGGATGGATGACTGTGAATCAATTGTTTTCAAGGGGGACGCTCTACGGGCGCTGTAGTAGTTAAAGATGAGAGGGAGTCTGGTGGAAGAGCCGACCTCCAGGTAGTCTCATCGCACCTTAAATATTCATCGCACACTTAAGGGCAAGGGGAAACCAACGTTGGCCCCTTCGCCTCAGCATCTGCCACGGTTAAACGAGCAGTCGCCATGACTGAATGGGATATGTTTAGTCTTGCTTTGTGTCATCCAATCAGGGCTTAATATGCACCCAAGACAATACTAATCACACCAGGCTGCTCCTCATTATGGGTTTACGTAATGCCTGCGAGAGAAGTCTAGGCCATGTCTCTGCCGTGTTAAAGACCGGAGAACAACGCCGAACATCACGCCTGCAGCCGCCAACGCGCTAAGGTCTCGATGTGAGGTATGAGTCCAGGCTGCAGCGGGAATTAGATATTTGCAGGGAGGCTTAAAAGATGCTGCCTTCCTCTGAATCACTCAATACCACCCAATGTTATTGACGAGACGTATTGACGACATGTGAGGGAGGGAAAGGCCGCTAAGAAGCCGGCGTATCGAACGCGCAGTTGGACGATTTACAGCTCTGGAGAGGAAGCTAAAAAACAATAGATGGATTCACCTCGGAATGACACGATGCAAAACATGACCCATGCAGCGGGTTTGTCAGTGACAGCAGTGTGTGGGTGCTACCAACAGGTGGCGCTAGTTCACCAGCCTTCCTGTGTAAATCATCTGACAGCTCCTTGGCTCCAGTGGCGCCACAGAATGAATGAAAACATGGATGCAGTGAGAAGCAGCACGTTTCCCTCCCTTTACAGAGCCTGACACTGAAACGAGTCATCCCACCCCCAAGACACACACACGCATATGTGCACACACCAATCCCATCACGCTCTCCCTCCCCCATCCCCTTGAGGAATAAGAGGGGATTATGTCAAAGCAATTCAATTGTATGAGAGGAGGTAATGAACTCCTCCTTTTATCTATTCATTTGCGTATTAAACTATTTATTTGTGCCTGTTATCTGTTAGATATAAATCAGAAACGTGAGGATGGGAGGATGACAGTCCTTTTTGGCAGACGTTCCAGATTGAGCGGCTTTTATGCATCACTTTTTTCTTTTTTTTTATTGAGGATGGCGCTCAGAGGCGGGGGCAGGCTCAAGGGAAAGTATTTTAATCGTCCATACACATAACACTCATGATTTTCCCTCCAATGACGAGACACACACTCCTTGTTTAGTCGTCCCTTCTCTATATAGGTCAGTGGTCTGCAGTCCATTTCATGTTCTGTTGCCTCTACGCCATCTAAATTGCCCAGCAGGAAGGTGCCATTAGAGCAGTTTGTTTGCAAGGTAAGCAGCTATGAGAAGTGACAGCGGTAGAATTACTAATGCACTTTGGCTGTCATTTCTCCCAGAAGCCCCTGCAGGGAGGGCCTGATTAAATTGATATTCAACCTCCTGCATGTTGTGGGCCCGGGCTTCATTAGCATAGGACTAAGATGACACAGAGAGGGACGGCATGAATGTTGTAGGAAACAGTTTGACACTTTGCTGTAACTAATTTTCCAATTATGATGGGTGCCTGCAATGTTTCGTTTTAATGACTCAGAATCACGCTATTCACAGGGCATGTATGTTTTCAAAATCAAGACAGACGGCTTGAGAACACAGGAAGCGTTACTCAGGGTGGCAGCGGCGCTATACGCTTAGAGAAAACGCCAAAAACGCCATGGAGGAGGCGCCGCAGAGAAAGCTAGCGAGCATCGACAAAATAGCAAACAGGTTTTGCTCAAGATGGAGATGTTTTCATGTTGCTTAAGAAAAATCATATTAAGTTGGCTAGGAAGTTTTTTGACTTGATGTCAAACAATGCATTTCAAATTAAAGTCAATTTTTATTTCATGTTTTGTAATTTTCCGTTAACTTATATGTTGAGTTGAAGTTTATTTCACACATGCAATTTCTATTTTACGCCCTCATGATAAGTCAGTAAAATACATATTTGAATGGTTTTAGGATATGTAGTCTGGAATCAAATTATTTGTTAATTTAATGGTGCGTTCAGGTGGCGTTAGAATAAGAAGTTTTAGGCCAGAGTTTCAGTTTGACATAAGATCATTAATCAAACAATGAGTTAATTAACTTTGACTTTTTAATATCACTAACATAGAATAGTTGATTGCAGTCATTTCTAAATCTGATCAGATGCGACTCTTTTATTCAAATAAAACTTCATTTCTCATTAGAGAGATTTTTAATATTTCCTTGTATAAATAGTAAGAGTCTGAATGAATGACTAAATCATTTATATGTGATAGTTATGTGAATATTTGAACCCTCCAGTTGTGCACGGTGCTGCAGAGGAGGCCGGCTGACCTCCCTTTAACCTGAAAGGCTGTTTTATCGAACACACGTGTGCACAAAACGGCGTCACGTGTGCACAAAGGTGTCATCTAGTACCCGAACCCCTTTAGTGAACAAACACGCTGCAGGTTAGCTTGACGCTGTTTACTTAAGATTTAGCGTGGAGTAAATCCAGTTTCTTCTACAGATTAGAGAAAGAAGCAAAAAAACAAAAAGCTCTGATATGGAGCGTGGATTTCTGATGTTATTTTTCAGGTTTAACTCATATTTGCTTTATGACGTGTTAGAAATCTCCTTGATAGCATCTTCATTTAAAGCCAAAGAAATCCTCAGAGGTCCCCCCCAGCATTAACATCAGCAATCTGTGGTGAAAGCTGTGGTTAGCACTGAGCAAATATTTAACACCGCTGCTGAAGACATCATCACCACTGCAAATAAATGAATTGAATTCTGTTTAGAGCCGCCCCCCAACCCCCGCTTCTCTTACCTAAATGGATATTTGATCCCAGGGGAGCACCTAGTGCTTTGCAATCTGCGCCAGCTTCCTGATGGCGCTTCCCCATCTCTCTGAGAAGCAAGCTCCGACTCTGAAGTCTGTGTGGTGGATGATAAATATGCTAATGTGTCTGGAGGTGACTCGACATAGCAGATAGCACTGTGAAGGGAGAGTGCCACCAATCGTTTAAAATATGGAGAGAAGGGAGGACAGGGACTCGAGGGGGGATGGAGAAGGAGGTATGACAGATAAGACAGAATGAGAGAGACAATTGGGTAAAAGAGCATCTAAATTTGGTCTGATTCAGGGAAACAATCTTTATCTGTGACTGTATTGTCACTGATGGGGTATATGGTTACACGTTTAGCTTAAGATTTCAGCTTTGTAATGGCATATTAGAGCTTCAAGAGGCCTTAATTGAATCTTGTGAGTTGAATTGAGTTATATTATCTCTGTTTTGGTTGTAGTTTTATGTGTAAATGACCAAAAAAATAAACAGGACAACATAGGAGTTTAGCATGGTTATCCTGAACCGTAGTGGTCCAAGTTGCATAGCAGCTTTGAGGAGAATGATAAACCATGTCAGTGGTGGTAAACTGAGAATCATTTCATGATTGGGACAATCTGGAATTACAGAACAGGCTAAACTATTAGAACTGCGTTACCACTCTTTGCTGATGATGTGATGGTTTCCTTGGATGCTCCATGCAGCCCAGTCCGTCTGAGGCTCCAGTTCTCTTCCGGGACTATGTAGATCGCTTAAGATGCCCCTTGGGTGCCTCCCTTTTGAGGTTTTACAGGCATTTCCAGCTCGAAGTAGACCCCAGGGTAGACATGGAATTTACTGGAAGGATTACATATCCCATCTAGCCTCGGAATACCGCGATATTCCCCCAGGAGGATAGGAAACTTTATTATGACTGGGTAGTCCTGCTTAGCCCACCGCCGCCACTATGGATCGACCCTGTATGAACAGAGCAGGAAGTCTCAAAGAGGAAATGAATGTTGACAGTGTCAAAACTGTTTTACTTCATATCTGTTTGGATTTAAATGCACCTCAAACTGTAGTCAATAAACAAAATGTGCCACAGTAATATTAGACTATCCTCCGGCGAGGTGTTTGCGATCTTAAACATAGCCTGTAGCTTTCAGAGGGTTCCAAGACACAATCAACCCAAAAAAAACTCTGCAAGAAATGCTGGGAATGAAACGACAATCACTGAAGTTGTGTGAGCGTGACATCAGCTCTCAAACCGCCATGAATTATTTAGAAGTGCGAGTGAACCAGATATTCTGAACCAGAAAACTTCCACATCAACCTGAGGCTTTAAAAAGTACATGTGCCAGTTAATGGAATTCTGCAATTCATACATTTTTTGCCTCTGGGCTTTTTTTTTCTTTGCCATTCTACCACTGTTTACATCTGACGGAGGCCTTCTCCTTGGCCTTCTCCTTATGTCTGCAGCTCGGAGCGTGCCGAGCTTCCTCGGTCTGAACAAAAACTTCTGTTAAAGTGACAGCGGCGGATATGTCAGAGGCAACATCAGGGTCTTCAGGAAGCATCTCAGCAGCAGCACAGACATATTTAGGATACAGAACAACACCTAAATCCTCCAAATTGTTGGCACATGTCTGGTGAAGACAAGTTTCATCTCTGCTCCAACTCGTCCATCCCCCTTTTCTTACCTGCGTCATAGTTTGCATCAGAAACGTCTCAATGGGTTGTATAAAAATGACTTCAACCAGGATTCAGGTGTATGTTCTGACACAGCGTCAAACTGTAATGTTGAAGAGGACCCAGTTTCAAAATGTTATATTTAATGCAAGACTAAAAATAGTTGTGGAGTGAAATCAGTGTTTCCAATGAGCTACCGTGTTAGCATGTTTTCGTTAGTGTTTTGAGACTTCACGTTTCAGAAACAGTTCAACCAAAAGACAAAAACATAACATAAAATATAAAGGAAATGAACACCTCTGAACATTATTTGTTCAGCATACATATGCCACATGTACAGGTATAACTAGGCTTACATTGTTTTGAGATATGTCTCTTGATTATATCGTTTTTCAAAGAAAAATACACAGATAAATAAAAATCGAGTTTCGGTCATTTTTCGACACTTGATGTCTGTCATTAATATTGTAATCATAAAATCACTAGTAAATCGTTGAACGCACATAATACCATGTTACTGTACAATAAATAAGAATAAAACCATATAATATCATGTTATTAGTCCATTGCAACCTAAGTGACCCACAATGAGAAGCGGCAAGAAGCGACTGAAGACGTTTATTCTTTACTAAATCAAAAAATAAAATTTAATTGTTATTTATGCATTCATAAATAAGGTTCAGTACAGAACTGGGAATAGTTATCTTCAGTTAAGCCTGGAGACTAGATAATTTAATTTGTTATTTTTCAACTTATGTCGTGTCTCCTCGAACAAAATTAACGAGGTAAGCCGAGTTTTACCTGTACCATGATAAAAGATAAAGCCACGCCTCGTTATTTCTACTGAACGATCTTCTTTGAAAACTTAATGTTAGTTCTTCTGACACCTTCACTAGAAGTTTCCTGTCTGGAATAGAAAGACTCCATTCATTGGAGTCAGAGCTGTCCAGAAGCTGCAGCTTTAATTTGGGCTTTCCATTTGCACCCAAATAGGGGTGAACGGAGGAGGTTAATGCAGCACGAGTAGCTTCCCACAAAGAGGGAGTGTTGGCAAGCTGTAGGTGTCACTGTCGACGTGGGTTTGAGCTCCGCCAAGCGTGGACGTTGGGAGTCCAGAGCGCCACCCAGCCCCCTTTGGAGGAGACGTGGTAAGTCAGATGTTCAGGATGCACGGGGCATTGTCTGCCTGGATGTTCGATGGGCTGGCAGCAAGAGGTGACATCTGGTGACTAATGTGCTCAGATGTGAATGCTGCTCCCTCAGTTCTCTGGGCAGCAGCTGCTCTGCAAAGGCAGAAATGAGATGGGGTGGGGTGGGGCAGGGTGAGGAGAGGGACCCGGGGAAAGATAAGGGAAGAGGGGGGTGGTCGGCAGGCCGAGGTGGGGGGTAGCACTCGATTTGCGCACCGTGTTTGCATGCGAGATGTTCACCAAGCCAGCCGTCTGACACTGAAGGGGTGTGTTCTGGGGGGTTGGGTATGTCAAGGGAAAATCAATGACTTTCTGTCTGATTTTGGAGGAGGTGAAGCACGCCGGCCTCCCCCCTCTTTGCTCCCCGCTGCCTCCCCACGTCCGCCGAGAGACCACACAGATCAGGCATGGCCCTGGTTTGGTCTGCTTTTGTGTTTCCTGCAGCCTTTTAGTCACCAGACGTCTTGCTTGAGTCATGAGCGAGACAGATGCAGTAGCGGCGAATGTAGATGGATTTGCGTTTGTCAGCTCAAACCAATGAAAGCACATATGAGGGAACCAATGAGTATGCCCTTTCAGGTAATCTTCATCATCATTCAAGAGGAAACGACCTTTATTTTTGGGTAATGGAATAAACCAAACAACAGATGATTGACCACGGCTGGACAGAGAACATCTACCTTTGTTAAAATTCTAAAACAAAAGTCGTCAATGAGGAATCAGAGGCACTGGCTCATCCTTTAGGCAGGAGAGATTTCCCATGAGCCAACAGGATTTGAGATAACCGCTGTAACAGCTTCATCCCATCCTGTCATCCAAGAATCCCTTATGGTTTGGTGTTTGGATGACGGACAGCTGTTCCAGAAACCTCTTCCTTTCGTCATTTATGGTCGTGCCAACCCAGAGGTCACATCGCTGCAGAGGTCCCCCCAAGACCCCATGATTTCTCTGCTCCAATCAGGAGCTCAAACATCGTAGGAGGAGGAGGGACACGACCGCAAAGAAGACCAAAATTACAGCAGTGGTTTGGTTCCACGTCAGTCAATCGTCTCTAAGGAGCTGATCTCGCCACACATGTTTTCGGCATTTCGGTCCCGTAATCTGGGCAAAATGATTTGTCGCCTCGCACTCTCGAGCGAGGGCACAACTTGAATCCGGTGGTGGATCAACACATTCAAACATGTGGTGATTTGTGGGTATTCAAATGGACATGCTACTTCTTAGGAGACACTTGAGCTCCACTTGAAAGGCGTCATGGGCTGCTTTAGATTAGGGAGGCGGTGGGCTGCTTTAGATTTGATGAACAAGAAGTGCATATGTATACCACAAGGAATGTTAATGAAACGCATTCCTCCCTGTTTCTCATGGAAACCGGCTCGGATTTAGGGATAAGGAGGTGGGGAGAGAAATGGGGTCCCCCCACCACCCCCTTATACTCCTCCCCGAGAGAAAAGCTTACAAGATGCATCCGGGAACGACTCCTCCAGGCTGAAAGGGAAGGAAAATGGTGTGGGACGAGGGCACATTGAGAGACTGTCAATAGGTGACATGGCTGGGTCACACGATGAATGTCGTGTTTGTTGTGATGAGCAAATACAACACACAGATTTAAGAGGGGATGATACGACAAACACCTCGCTGTTTTCACCTGTGTGCTTCATATCGTTGGTTTGTTTGTTGGTGAAGTCAGACAAAAGCTTTTCCATCAACCGTTGATGTTTACACATCCTCTTTTTTCAGCGTTCTGTAATATAGCACTCCGGTTTGTTCAGAATCCCCTCCGCGAATCTCCATCCAATCCTGATGCAGGAGTCTGAGGGCCAAAATGATCTGAGGAGCTTTGTCGTCCGGGGCAAAGTCTCCAAAGTAAGTAGTCCTCAATCCTTTTTGCGACACGGAAATGTCTAACGTCAGGAAACATTTTCACGGACCGACCTTTAAGGTATGAAATAAAACAATACGACCACCATAAAAACAATTTTATTTTAAATATAACAAAAACATGAATCCAGTGTGAATAACCTTTATTAGTAGTGTTCCCGTAGCATCACAAAATCGTAGTTTTTGGTTGGTTTTGCAAGCTTGGGAGTTTCAGTTTAGCGGTAATGTATTCTTTGTTAGCCTGCCGGAGCAGCCCCTTTAAGAAGGTAGTCATGTGACTGAGGCAAGCATCAAGAGTAACTTATAGACAGATGTGGAGGAGAGAATCCACTCAAAGCATTGTTCAGTATCAGATCAGAAAGAAAACAGAAATAATGTAAGTTCTGGATTCTTTCAATTTTGAATCACCTTTATAACTTAGCTTAGATTTGCATAATATTTGTTCTCCTCCTTCTCTTTTATTTTTTTGATTTTTTAACAGATCCTGTACGAGAGACCTCCTTCATGTTCTCCAACTGCAGTATCTCTCATAATTAGATAATTAATTATTCTGAGTTTGCATAACAGAATCTTTTCGGTCATTAAATATTATTAGTCATGGAATTCAATAAGCGCCTCGAAGGCAAAGTCACTTTTTTTAAGGAGACTTCTCCCCGCCAAACGCACACACACTATTTAAACCTTATCTTTTATCCTCGTCCTGTGCGGTCGTGCGTATTATGAGCGCCCTTTAAATTGCAGTTAAGACCAGGATTGTATATCTGCAGGAATCTTGTTGGAATATTTCCATGAAACGGCTCTGCATTACCTCCTGCGATCAAACTCGTGTTTTCAATCCAATCACAATGGCTTCCATCTCATGCAAATGAGACGGTTTCCCGGTTAATGAACGAAGCTGTCGTTTGAAACCCGCTCGACATCGCCAGCGCCGGCTCTGATGTCAGAGCGATTATTGACCTTGTGTGATTATTTTCTTTGTGCTGAATATACTGAACGCATCCATCACCGGATCATTTATACAGTGTGTCCGGATCATAATTCTATTTACCGCAGGCTCTGTAATGTGGTATTGATTGTCGAACCATTAGCATTTATACACCCATCAGTAGTGAGGAGTTCTCCTGCCGTTATAAACGAGCGTGTTATTGAAAATTCCTCTTCCCTCTCGGAGAAGAGGATGAAGAATCCGACCGGCTCTCTATTAGCACACTGGGATTTTCTCCCATGTGTCACATGGAGTGTAATTGCAATGTCACACTTCAAGGACTTCATGTGGGCGGACGGGTGGTCGACCACAAGAGAGAGGACTGTAGTCAAAATACCAATTAATGAAGGCCAGGGAAATACGACCTGAACCGGTCCAGGTCTGTGTCGACGGATGACGGAGGCTGTCCGTTGAAATTGTATCCCATCAGCCCTTGGTCGCGGGTCAGCGCCCGGTGTCAGCGCCGGCAGATTGCACCATCCTCCGGCTAGATCCCGGCTCGTGCCCTTGAGCGTTCATCCAGAAGTTCATCCTTTAATACGACCTGATGATGGATTCACAATTTTATGCAGAAAATGAACTCCAGCTCCTCAGAAACTCTTTTATTATCATTCAAAGCGGTGAGTCGAGCGCCGCCTGAACATTTTTAACTCCTCCAGGGGTCACAAAAGTCAATGCACTCATCTCCTGCCTCTTAATTCACCTCCGTGTAAAGGTGCGACCAAACCACTTGTGTTCGTACAACACAAAAGAGAATATTGTTGGCTCTGCAGGGGAGGTTACGTCTTCACCCACTCCCTGAGTAAAAGTGGAATGAGGTTTTAGTGCAGCTGACATTGGCTTCTCTGTGGAAAGAACATCTGACAACCGTTCTAGACTCACCATCCCATCCTTGTATACGTGCTTTTGAGGAAGTTGGAGGATGGATACAAAATCAGCTGAGACCGGATCTCGTTCTTTACCACGTGTCACAGAATGGATTAAACTCGTATCTCGAGGTTCGACTATATTTTATCCCTTTAATCATTTTCTGTTTGGAACTTTGGTGACCGACACCTGAAATGAACTTTCCAAGCCAATCATCTAGCGTACTTACCGTGAAGATAATTATACATTTAGCGCTCGCTGGCGGGATGAAACCGCGAAACAGCGGTGGAAACACTTTTGTTGATGGAGTCTGGGTTTGTGTTCCTAACAGCTGGGTCCCATTATGACTTGAAACCGGAGCGTCCTCCGGGTCCATCGAGAGGGTCTGGCACTCACCAGTTATCAAAACACATGGTGGAATCCAATCGGAGCCGCATCGCTGCCTTCAAGTCAGGACCTGGCCGGTGGGAGATGATGAGACCGCCATCGTTCGCAACAGAATGGGAAGGGAAGCGGTTCAGAGAGGCAGCATCTTAATGCGGATTTTGTCTTTTTGGTCCGGTTCTCAGTTGAGAGAAGACGTCTCGTCTGTGAACGGATGTAAAATAACCAGATCATCCTTGATCCGGAGTTTAAAGCACCTGAAGAAGTCAGCGCTAACATTTACATTCTGAGCTAAGCTAATATTACCTGAGCCGCGGCGTTTGCTTTACTATAATTTCATGCTCAGACACACCGACTACATCTCATCTGAGGCCGGAGCGCCGGTCCTCATCTCCTCCTGAACAAATAAGGTTTTAAATTCTTTAACGTTCCGCATTCCTCCACACAAATCCACATGACAGATATACTTTGGTTCATGTCGTTTTGAGTTACGTCGTTCTCAATTATATGTCGATTTAAAAAAATACATTGAAAAATATAAAATTAACTATGTCTTTAGATTAACACATACATAATATCATGTTACTGTACAATAAATCACAATAAAACAAATAATATCATATTATTTTCCCGTAGCAACCCCCGTGACCCGGAAAGGGGAAGAAGAGACTGAAGACGAGACAGAGACATTTCTTCTGTTATATTAAAAAATTAAAATTAATGGTTAAAGTACAGTACAAAACTAGGAATGGTTACCTTCAGTTAATCCGGGAGACGTGTTAATTTAACTTACGATGCCCCTCTTGGAACCATTTAACGACATAGGATCAGGTTTACCTATGAAGCACCTTTAGGTTAGCGGTTACGGTGAAGAATATAAACAGTGTCATGTTTGTTTTTTGCTCCTCATCTTCAGTTATTCAGACGACTCCTTTAACACCGTTTTGCTCCAGTATGTCTCTATAAACACTAAACGACTCGAGCGGATCCTGAAGGAACTGGGTGAACCTCCCTTTTAAGGGCCCTCTGAACTGGGATGGAGTGAAACCAGCGGGGACTTTTCTTTTGGAGGCTGGTGATTGGATGATTCATCGGCGTGAATGGCAGACTGAGCGCGTGGGATGAGACCCTGCGCTATCTTTACCCTTTCCTCTTACACCTGCTCATCTCATCCTCCTCTCTGTAAGCGGCTCTGCAGTGCGTAGCAGCGATGCTACGCCGCAGCCCACGGGGGACCCCCTCTCTTTTTACACCAGCCTGCACCATCTCTGCACAAAGGCAGCATGAAACGACGAAGGCAGGGAGGGTTACGGCTGTTTCACCCTCAAATGACTACAAATACTCAACATACACTCAAACAGAGATGCCGCGCGACTCCCCGCGTCTTTGTTTTCCTCACCTACCAGAAAGCTCTGCAGCCGTGAGACAAATTGCTGAACGGCATTAGCACTACAGTGAAGGATGAAAGTGCAGCGAGCAAGGCAAACAAGCATCCCATTACAACCGCCACTTAGCAACAAACACATCTATTACAGCAGCTGAGCGGGGCTGGAGGTGAGCCCGCACACACCTCAAAGGTGCCGCAATCCAGGGCAATGAGATTCAGGATGCGCGATGCTGGGAATTTCAACGAGAACACGAGGAAAAAAGGAAAACAAATGGCCCTCCTGCCTCGCTCCCTGCTGAGGAATCAAGGGCCACAGCGACTATTCACACTCCCTCCCTGAAAGAGTCTCTTCATCAGACGATGTTTTCTGCTTCTTTATCAGCAGCTTCTTTCCCAGCATCATTTTTTTACTGCCGACATGAGTGTGACATCACTTCCACTGAGACGCTCTGCTGGATTCATTGGTTCCGCTGGATCGCAGTGATTAATAGAGGTCTTAATAAACCGACTAGCCTCCTCTTTTATACCTCCATGATTCTACCCACAAGTTCTTCCCCGGGGCTGCACCTCACTCTGTGATGTGTGTCATATCAATCCTCAGACAAAAACCCTCCTTCTTCTTCAACACACTAATTACTGTGGTGCAAATCCTGACTGCTGTTGTCATGGTAATTGCCTTTCGGGGGCCGAAGGCACAGAGAAAGCTCAAGTGACTGAGAGGAAACGACAGGAAGTTGGGGCAAGATTGCCGCCCGTTGTGCGCCGACGTATGTCGTGTTTCGTCTTGTTTTACGGCGTGTACCGTCGGCAGTTTACCTTGACTGGAAATGATGGGACCGCCGCCGTCAATGCCGGGGAATGGATTTGATGCGGGTGAGCGGGGATAAGTGTCCATTCAGCGCCGAGCCGATTGCCAAGAGGTCCCCAGAGCGGAGACTGGCTAGTTTATCCGCCGAGTTTAATGGATGTGTCGGGTTCAAGGAGGGGTCAGGGGAATAGAAAGGACAACACATGTCAAACAACATATACAGGATGAGAAAAGTAGGATCATAAAAAGACGTTTATTGTCTGGGCAGCGGATGCATGAAATAAAAAGCCTCGCACCTTCATCATCATTATGGATCAACCGGAGACGCCTCTGACAGTTGGCACCGGCGCAACGCGAAAATGAGGAGCTTTCACTCCTCCAAGGTCTTAGAGTTTGGATCCTCGTTGTGTTTGCTTGCGTTTGTTTGTGTTTATCTCTTCGGGACGTCCTTGTTTGTTGTCATTCATCCTGCTGGACCCCAAGCATGGGTGGCTTTCTGCTGCGAGACGCTTCATCATCACGTCCCTGCTAATATCATTTTAATTAACTGCTGCTGCCTTCGTTTGCGCTGCCAAGTCAGGTTGGGTTGTGTTTGGATACCTCCACCAATCAGAGACGGAAGGAGGTCACGTGACTTGTTCGGAAGAAAAGTTGCCGGCGACAACTTGTGCAGAGTAAACCATCCGTCCTCTGATAGGTTGATCTTCATCATGTGACGAACACCCAACGGTTCGGACAACATTTATCCCACATATGGAACAGAAAAGTTAAGAAATTATTGACAAATCAATTTTTCACACAGATGATCAACCGAGAGTAAAAAAACAGGCTAATCATTCATGGATGGTGTTCGTTTCATCCATTACCTCAAAACATGTTTGTAGTAATTAAAGTTCGAGTTCAGAGAATAATCTCTGAAGTTGTTAGAAATCATATGATCCCTCATTAAGAGCTTCATCAGAAAATAAATTTAAACAGAGGAGCATTAAAATATTAGTTTCAACCTTGGGGGGGGATTACTGCACTTCATTCTAATGGAAAACAACGACTTTTATTAAACCTGATGACGTCATTGAGATTCCTTCGACCTGAGGCATTCCTTGTTTTTTTCCTGAACCAGAAAACTGATTCCGAAATCTAAGTCACCGTGCCGTCGCCCTGGCGACGCTCCTGTTCCAATTACAACTGATACCCTTGGGACAAAACTACAAAAACAAAAGTCAGACTCCATTTTCTTGCTCATTAACACTCCTTCCATGTAGAATAACGGAACCACTTTTCCGTTAATCTACATTATATTTCAGGCTACACTGCCTCCTACTGTCCCGGAAGACACATTGCAGCTTCTACAGGGTGGATTGGTGTATAAAGAACTTTTCGTGAAGCTTCTGCATGTTCAACAAAACCAGAGGTGGAATGATGATTTTCCTTAAACCCCTCCTTGCAGGAATTATAGACCTTCTAAAAGAAGGTGTAACACCCGGCCATGAGCACGCTGTAGATGAATAATGCTCCAACCAACCACACATCTGTTATCTATGTCAGGTAAACAGAATAATAACTACTATCCCCCTTTTGTGATGTGAATCCAATAAATCCCTTCCAACCTCATGAATGCTCCGACAACGCCTCAGAAGCAGAGGACGGAGCTGGCGGAGCCTCGGAATCTCTCCCTCCATGTTTTCCAGATTAATTCAAAGCATCCCACTGCTTGGGAAATGACAACACTGAAGCGACAGCCTGAAGTTACACTTTGATGGACACAGTGGTCTATCTCTCCCGTCGACTTCAGCGGTGGAATTGTGACCCCCGGTCATTCTGGCGGGGCCTTATCTTCGCCGGCCAAATGCAGGGAGTCTGATGGAAGGACTAAGGAGATGATTTGTGGACAGTCTGGCGTGCTAACAGTGCTAACGCTGCATGCTGTCTACGAATATACTGCAGAACTAGGGTGGGGGGGGGTCGCATCCAGTTTGATCAGATACATCAGATATTAGATGGATGGAATCCAACAGGGAACGCCGGGATCCTAACTAAAAAGTTGACTTGGGTGGAGCTGATGTCTCTTTAATTCAGTCAGCATCCTTCCTCATCGCTGGATCAAAGGTCACGTGTTTATTTATAGAAATTAAGCTTTGTGCATTCTTCTCTCATGAGAAACATAACATACAGAACATTCAGTCAACGGCGTTGCCAGGACACGAGCGTCAGCGTCCTCCATGCCCGACGTCAGTGACATGAGGAAGACGAGGATGACCCGGCTTCCTCCTTCAGAGCGGCGCCAGAGTGTTTCTTATCATTAAACATGTGGTTTTTATAAAAGACTTGCTTACATTTATTTGTGTGTACTCCTTTGTGACTTTATCTTTTATTAGATTAAACGACTTCTCTGAGGTCATTACACTGTTGATTCTCTCACGATAACATTCCTGTAATAAAACACATTTATGATTTTATTAACGATATTCTTATCCTCTCGTGCGTCTGCGAAGGAGTGCCTGAAGTGAAGCCGTCAGCTCCTCGGCGGGAAAATGCAGGATCCTCCTTTGATTCCATGCATGATAAGTGTGTGTTTGTCAGTGCAGTCGACGGAGCTATGCAGACGAGCGCCTGACGCCTGGTTGCTCTCTCTTTCGACATGTCAGGTGCCGTGTTTACGCAGCCTGTTGCCTGGCAACCGCTGCCAAACAGACCGGCGGATGAGGGAATCTGTAAAGCAGAAGTAGATGTTGTCATGAGGGCGTTTGTACGTGTGTGTGTGTGTCCACGGAGCATTTAACATCATTACCTCTGCCAACCAGAGCGAGGTTGTGTGATCACTCGTGTTTGTTTGTCTGTCTCGAAAACACGTCAACAGATTCTGATGATATTTTGAGAGGGGAGGGGCTTGGAGCCGAGGAGGAGGAGGTTATTGGATTTTCAAACTGATGCAGGATTGTTTATTCGTATTATTTTCTGGTGTTTGTTGACAGGATGCCTGAAGATTGACTGGGCGTTGGGCCATCGAGAGGCGGGGCTTCGGACCAAGATGGACCCTATTTGCAAGTTTCTCGTTAAGCAAAAGGCTACAGGTAAAAAAAAAAGAATTTCACTTTTTTGCAGCAAAAAAACAACAACATTCGTACAGAAAATCTAACTGTGACTTATCCAAAGTTGAGTAGGCGGGGCTGGAACTTACATTACCTGTGATTGGGCAAGAGGTGGGGTTTATCCTGGACAGGTTGTATGGACAGCTTTTCACTTCTATGGAGTATTTTTAGACCGTAGGAGAAAAGGTTTGAAATATTTAAATTACTATTAGTAAATGTCAACAACAAAACATTCACACTTTTGGTCTGAAGGTCAACGACCTTTGTGATGAGAACATCAACCCAAGAAGGCCCCAGGGCCAGATTCAAACCTAGAACCTGACCGATACAGGAAATACCACAGACTACATTCTGGACTAGAGCCTAGACTAGTATTTGAGGTGGAGGCTTGACTTGAGTCTAGACTAGAGTCTGGACTAGACTCTTGACTAGACTCAGGACTGGACTCAGTGGTGGAAGTTCGACTTAGTCTGGACTTGAATCTGGACTGGAGTCTGGACTAGACTATATGGTGGAGTCTGGACTGGAGTCTGAACTGGAATCTGGACTTGAGTCTGGACTTGGCTCTGGACAACTGCGATTGTCTCGTCTAGCCACTTATCCGCCTTGCAGGTTTGTGACTCTGATGAAGCTCATCTCAGCTGGCTATGGGTGAGAGGTGGGGTACAACCCGGATCGGACGCCAGCTCATGGCAGCGTGGAACCACCTCTTGAATCTGCAGGAACCTGATTCCTGGGAATTCAAGGCTGTATATTCACTTCATGTGAGATGGCGTGCGACGATACCTGCCGGTGGAGTAAATCATCAGGAGGGAATCACTCAGCTGAGCTTCTTTGATGAATAAACGCTGAAGAGATTCAACCTGACCTTAAGAAAACGTGACATTTCCCAGGTGAGGAGCCGGAACCCATCGTCTACGATAAGAAGAGAATCTTGCTGAAATGTCAAGGCGCCGGACGGACTGACAGCTCCATCATCAGGGGACCGGCTTCTTTCTTTATGAGCGAATATGAAACGGAAATGTAATTTACTGTGGTATCTCATTACGCCCTATAACGTCTTGCTAATAATTAAATGCTCACATTTAGCAGAAAACGACTCGTTGGAGGAGATCGCAAGCCGGGATTCTGACAAACATGCGACGCTTTGACTATAATTGACTTTTCAATCTGCCCTGGAGTAACAGGAGAATAATGGGGCTGGAAATAGCTAGTTAACCTCCTGTCAGGTGATACATAAAACCAAAACAGAAACGTCTTCATGGCGCCGCTATATAGCCAAAGCTTTTCCAGCCAGCGGGAACAGAGGGGTGTCAAAGTGTTAGTTGTTACACACAAGTGATTTTATTAAGTGGAACACCCGCTGTGAGCTCAATCTGTCACGCGGGGATTGTTTGACGCAAATTATACATAATTCCCGGCGCATGGCAACAGGTTCAGTACGGAAAAACAGCGCTGCTCTGTATAGGAAGCCATTAAATCCTAAGTCTTTGTGATCATCTAGATGTCTTTACAAGAATGAGTAATACAAGCTTCTATGAACAATATCCATGTTTTATCCTTTATATTACTTGATTTAATGCATCCAAATGTCGACAAAAATGAATTGAGACCACGTTTGTGGCTCTAAATTGCCCATAGTTGGATATGTGTGTGTTAAACCTGAAAAGGTGAAAAGTCAACTGGGACCGTCAAGAGAATCAACATTTCTAAATAAATAATGGATGTCCATAAAGGGTTAAGAGGAAGAAGGAATAATATTCAGTATTGTGTTTTGTGAATTTAAGGGAACGATGGGATTGATTCCTTTCTGGCTCTTCGCTGCCATTTTTCTCCTGATCCTGATTTTTGTGGAAAACTACCCAACAAATAAACAAATGAATAAACATCTGCAGGTGAAAGAGGAGCTAATGGATGATGAATACTGATATGTAGGAGTAATAGACTAAAGAACAACACAGTCCACACTTTTTTCATTTTATTCCAGTTAATCTGTCATGAAGAAAAACGCTGCCTTCAACTTGTGTGATGAAAATAAAAGTCAAGCTCACATTAAAGTCGCCCCAGTGATGTCATCCTCTCTTCTTCATCGCCATCAGCCCGGGGGAACCGTTTCTGGCTGCCTGCCCCCCCTTTTTGAGCACACACTGATTGGCTCTATCTCCCCCCTCCCTGCACCAAAGAAAAGCAGAGCGACTCGGGGCTTCATAGTAAAAAAAAAAAAAAAAATCTGGAAGAAGAAACGGGAGGCGGCAAATGATGGGGAGGCTTGGGCCCAACCTGCCAGCGTCTGTCGGTTCTCCTCCTGCCTGCCTCGCCTGCTGTAATGAGAATCAATGGGCTTTATCACATTTCCCTCATGTCTTTTTGTCAAACTGAGTGCAATCCACTGTTTGCAGAGCCTCCTCCTCCTCCTGATTCCCTCCAATCCTATTTGTTGACTCCCTTTGCTCAGTCTGCTGTCACCAGGTCAAACACAATCCCCATAATAACCCAGATGTTTGGAGAGGACCCCACCCGGGCCTGAGGGACGAGCATCTGCAGGTAGAATTTAACTCACATTTTCACCTCTCAGCAAAATAACCCGACGGATGTTCAGCTCTCAGGATAAGGAGACCCTCAGGAATCCCGTCCGAACCCTTCGGAAGCGCCGGCGAGCAGCGTGGGCTCGCCGTCCGCAGCAAAGAACGCCCTGTGAACACATTTGGACTGGAAGATGGCCAGTGGTTGGTCGGTTGTGGAGGATGTGGGTCGGTCTCTGGAGCCTGGCGGTTGTTCATTCATAAACCAGGTGGGAACTGTAAATGAAAACGCAGACGTCTCCCCGCTGACACTTTGAATGATCACACTGTTCTGTTTTTTGTGTGGCGGTGGGACGTCCGCGTCCAACATCCACAAAGTCAGGCTTTGTCTGGAGGTGGCGAATAGAATCTGGACTGAAAAGCTATTTTTGTAATCAGAAGTCCGGTCGGACCTGATGTTAAACTGGACGTGCTGGTTCAGTCCATTCGTCTTCATGACAGCCGTCTGGACGACGTCCAGGACGTCCAGACAATCTGGTCTTTAAGGGGCTGTAAAGACTGGACACTGTCCAGGACTGAGTTACGACCACTTTAGAACCGATACCAGAACTGGTAACTATCAGTACACAGCAGTATCTCCGCTGTAGTTTGAAACTACTAGGATCTAAATTGTTGTGTATGTCAACTAAAAAATAAAATTGTTGTGTTGTAATGGCGATGTTGCTCCACACGGTGGCGCTGTTTATGACCAAGAGCAACTGAGGACACGTTTTTGACCCAAACCAATGGAACATCGTAAAAATATATATAACTATCAAACAAACATTGAGTAAACAACACTAACTAACAGCTGTTCCCTGAAAAGGAGCGAACATGATGCTTGTTCATGTGAGAAAAAGGACCAATCAGCTGTCGGCTAGGCTACCATTGGTTTGGATGATGCAAATAAACAAAGGGGAGGATCCTCGTAACAAAAAATAATTTATTCAGAGATATTATTGGTTGATTTTTTTCCCCACTTCCTTAGCTGCTAAATGCTGCTAGCAGCTTTTCAAAGGTGTACCAGTCCCACGGTGAACAGTCTGTGTAAAAGGGGCTACGATCTGCTAGCATGGCTATAGACGTTGGGCTTAAAAAGAAACAGATGAAAACGGTGAACCAAAACAATGAGCTGAAAGACAATAAAACGCTCAAAGGGGAAGTGCAGAGTTGGGTGTAAGATAAAATGTTAATCATCACAGCTTGATATCAGCAAATTGATTATTATTACTCTCTTAAAGCCTCCTTAAGAATTAAGTATTTTTTGTAATTACTGGTGAAACAGAAAAGGCTGTCTACAGTGAAGTACGTTGGGTAAGTTCGGCACCTGCTGCTGCTTCACTCTCATGAAATTTTAAAACATTTCCTCTGACAGACTGCATGGTCTCCTTGACCCAGATGTGATGAGGACAGAGTCCCGTCTATATTTGGATGTCTGGCCTTCATGGCATCATCGGCAGAGATGTCACAACATCGTCATCAGGCATCTGACAGGATGCCCCCGTTCATAGGGGAGGTTTTGTGTATTCATCTGTAGTCCGTCTCAGAAGATGTACCTGTAGTTCTTCCTCTGGTGATATTTAAAACTAGCGAGAGCATTAACGTCTAACTGCAAATACTGTACATGTAGCTATAGGCTGTTCACTATCTTATGCTTTCACTTTAGATGAATAAATACTGAAGCTTCATGCTCAAATAGTGCGTAAAATGTAAAATGAATAAGTTCATTCTATGTGTGATCTGATTCTTCAGAAGCTGCAGACTTTAAAGCGTCTTAAAGGAACTCTATCTTTGGGGTTTATTGATTCGGATCGGTGGTGATGTCATACCGCGGTTTTTACCTGCTAGCCAATACCTTTAGCTCGGAGGCTAAAGGTTCAAGCTTCGCTACATCTTTTCAGATCAGTTACAGATCCTGGGAGACGTTGTCTGTTTGAGTTTTAAAACTAGTCTCCATCTGCTTCACATGGGTTTTTTTTGTGCTCTAAAGCGCCATGTTTTTTGGTGGACTTGGAAACCTCCCCAGATTTTCCATCGGATGGGAGGTGAGGAGAGGATGAGTGACTTTTCATTTCTGGGTGGTGGACGTTTCCTTTGAGATCGGGAAACTTTTGACCTATAGGACCAAAGACTCTTCAGTAAAATGAGCACAAAGTATTTTCTGGTTAACAAGTTTAATTTAATATTTCAACTTTATAAATTCCCTACACCTTAAAATGCAAATAGTCTGGGTAATAACATGTCAGTATGGTAGAAAATAGCTTGAGTACATATACTTAAGTTACTTTCAAACAGCTTAATGTCATTAAAAATCATAATTCAACATTAAAATAACTTTTAAGTTTATCAAAAAAGTATTACAATTTTCTATTTTAATTTATTAGTTTAACTTTTTTTTAATTTATGACTATTTCACATTTAGTTATTATTTATATATTCATAGTTTTTTCCTCCTCAGGCACCAATAAAGTATTTCTGGTAGTGATTTTTGTGAGGATACCTCCAGGAATAGAACTGTAGATTTTGGGTGAATAGTTCTTTTAAACGTGTTTCGAGTCGGACAGGTGGGTTTTTATCCTAAACTCATCCCAAACGGCGGCGCTCCGTTCGTCTGGACTCCAGCGGGACCTGGAGCTTCACGTCAGCCGCTTCAGGGACGCTCCTGCCGCTTCCCGTCACCTTTGAGCAGGACAAATGGTGCCTATTGTTCCAGGCGTTCCCTCCCCCTGCAGAGACAGCTGTGCTGGATATCAGGGGACCGTAAACGCACCGCCGGAGCCGAGCACCGCTCAGACTCAGCATGACGAGTCTGTCAGCAGCGGGACTTCTAACTTTGGGCTCCCGACCGGCGGCAGCGGAGGGTCGGAGCGGATGCTGCTCGGTTCAGTCGTGGCTGTTTGACGCTACTGCTGCGGCTTGCGCTGTCGCTGCCGCTACCGCTGTCGCTATCGCTGCAGATACGGCTTCGGCTGCCGCTACCGCTGCCGCTGCCGCTACCGCTGCCGCTGCCGCTACCGCTGCCGCTACCGCTGCCGCTGCCGCTGCCGCTGCCGCTGCCGCTACCGCTGCCGCTGCCGCTACCGCCGCCGCTCTCAAACATGTCTTTGTTATTCAGAGCTTTCCGTCAGAGAGCGGCGACCTGCAAAACCCGGAAGCCGGATCTCCGGGCGTGCGCGAGGGAGACGGCCGCCGGGCGTTTTTCTAATGTCAATTTTTATTTGACAGATTACACGAATATATATTTTTAACGGTTCATTTTCAGGCACGTCATTATAAAACGATCATTTTCATTTTGTGTTTATATCCACCTTTTCATTATTATTGTTTATTTTACGGTTTCCTTTTAGTTTTCTTATTTTTTTTTTATGAATGGAAATCAAAATGTTTTGTTGGATATTATATTCTCAGGTCTGTGTTTTTGTAAGAAAAAAAAACAAACCTTAATTCTTTATAGAGGCAGTTATGAACATTAAACGTACCTGTTTGTGTTATATGATCGAACAACAACAATGTGCTATTAATAGCACTACTAAGTGTAAACATTTATTTATTTATGACCTTTGTTTTTGTTTGCTGCTGCAATAATACAAAAATAATTGTTATTTTTGACCAGATCAATAAAGCGACACGCAGATTGTCTGATCTCCATATTAATACGAAGACCCCCCCCCCCTCATATCCGTCCTCCCTCCCTCCCTCCCCGGTATGAAGCGCTGTTGATGAGACGGACCGGATCGGTCGTCCCGTTAGATCCAGTCTCCCGATTTGCCGCGGAGCTGTCCGGCTCCGTGCTCCTGGCGCTAAAATCCGCTGCGGGTTTTGCGGGCCGCCGCCGTGCGTGAGTCCCTTTGGTAATAGAATAGCCGATGTAATTTGACACTTCAACTTACTGCGCTCTCTCCGAGTCTGTTCAGTTACTCACTGACGTTGAGCCAGTTCTCTGAGGGGGAAGATATTTAAAAACGGGAGCCGAACATTACCGAGGACTTTCTCCGCTTCATAACCGGGTGAGTAACTGTAAACTTAACGGCTGCGTCTTCCCGGTGTGGCGCTGCGAGGCTCCGGTGCGGGGACGGTTTTGTTTCCACTTTGGCTCAGATTGTTCCCAACAATAGAGTGACCACTTGAGCTGACACCGAGGCGCACGGCGGAGCCGGAATCACCCAACGAGCGGCGGAGGTTTTGCGCGCTGTTACGCGCCCGACCCGTGCGCCGTCGGTCGGGACCGAACCCGCACCGGCGGGCTGCCGGGGCAGGTTGTGCATTCGGAGCCGCGGCGGTTGTCCGCGGCGCTGGAGGAGGCTACATTGTGTGCGTTCGGGTCTGCAGAATGGATCGCACCGCGCGGTGTGCGAGGCGTGCGTAAAGGTTTTCTATCCTTTCTGGTTTGTGATGTACACAAAGCACATGGTTGGTCCGATGTGGGTCGGCTTGTTGAAGCCGGATTATTCCCGAATTGTCTTTTTTTTCTCTCTCTCTCTCTCTCTCTCTCTCGCTGCAACGTGTTGTTTAATAATCTGCCTTTATGTCATCACTGCTTCTCAAGGGGTCGAACAAGTTGGCTCCCCCAGATTCCTGCTGTCCGAATATGGAACCAGTTCGTATTTAGGGAGGGAGCAGTGAGGGAGGGAGGGGGGGGCTCCACTTGCTCTGCATCTGTCCAGGAAACCAAAAAAAAAAAAAAAAAAAGAAAGATGAGAGAGAGAGAGAGAGAGAAAGAAAGAAAGCATGGGGCCAAGTGGAAAAAACTCCTCTGCTCCCCATTCCAATGAAACAAGCTGTTTATGTTTCGATTGTTTTCCTGTTTGTTTGTGAAAAATCACTAACAAACAATCTGCTCCTTGTTTTTCCTCTGCTGTTGTTCGAAACTTCCTCCTCCTCCTCCAGCAGCATCTAAAACGTCTCTGATGATCACCTCCTTCTCTTTGTTTACATTTCTGTCCTGCCCCCCCCCCCCCCCCCCACACACACACACACACCTCACCCCACCTTGATGCGGGATGTGAAGCTGCCATCCTTTTTTTGCACCTGGCGCTTTGATTGCCCCTTCATGGGCCAACCTTTCAGTCCGCCTTGCATCCCGAGCGCTCGCCGGCGCTGGAGACGGAACGCTCAGGGGGAAACTTTCAGTGTGGATCAGACTGGGGGGGCCCCCTCTGTGGGGCCCCAGGTTGGGCTCCTGAATAGCCATGGGCCAGACCCCACCAGGCTGACCTTCTTCTATTCAAGTTGAGGATGTTGAAACACCAGCCGTCAGACAAAAGACACATTGAGACAGGGATCTAGAACCCAGCACGTGCGTCTGGGCCCTGAAGTAGACCATTTATTAAAGCCGACCAATCAGAGGCGTCGGCACATGGCGAGGCTTCTGGTGCTCATCCTTGGACAGAACCAAACTTCATCTATATTTACAACTTGTAGAGTCAGCTCCGGGCGTGGGCGACACGTTTTCGTCTGGACATATCCACTTGAAGCTGGAAATATCCGCGTCCACACGGGAAATAATCGAACCCTCAGATCAGAGAAGAGACCTCATTACCTCCAGACGCCCTACTCCGTTCTGTCCTTTCACACAGCAGCGTGGTGCTCCAACCAGAAGGATGATGTGACGGTGTGTAATGTCGTAATGTTATTGATTCCACCTGGGAATTCCTCTTGCGGCGCTCTAAGAGGAAAAAGGCGAGCGGCCGCTCGTCCTCCGCGGCGGGAGGTTTGTGTCGAGGTTCCCTTTGTGTCGATGGAGGAGATCCTGGGCTGGAACGACGCCACCGGGGCAGCTGGAGAATTTTAATCGTCAGGTTTATTTTGGTGTTTTAATAATCCTGTTATGACGTTTATGAGCAATCGTAGAACTTTATTTGAATAGAGCTCTCCGGCAGCGAGTTTAAGAAACACAGTTTGACTCTGTTGTGTTTGTTTTATGGCCTTCATGTCTTGTTGTGCAGCAGATTGAGGTAGAACACAACTTGTTTCACGTCTCTGAACTAACTTTTTCGTCTCGTGAATCTCAGAATAACTTTTTACTGCTCCCATCTCGATCTCTCAGTCGGGTCAGATTCCACCGGATCTTAAAGGAGCGGTTAAACCAAAAACGAAAACTTTCTCAGCCCCCAAAAATTACGGATAACGTTTCTTCTGCAAGAAATTTCTGAAGCGTGGCGGCAAAACTGCGTCCTCCTAAACCACTGAAGAAGATGAGGACTTGTTTAAAATGACTCTCTGGGATCCCAAGATGAGCTTCTGCTCAGTGAATTAACTAAATCAAAACTTCACGTAGGCTAGTAGGATAGTAGGTCACAAAGATAAGTTGGAACGACTGAAAACAAGCAATCAAACATCGGGAAACCAAAACCTGTCACCTTGTTAGTCAGGTTTGGATCATCCTCACTTCCATCGAAGTGATTTTGGTTCTAAAAGGAGGATGTCGCCATTGACAAGTTTTGTGTCGGTTCCCTCTGGTGCTGTGGGAACCAATATGTGGGCGTCGGTCAGGAGGACGTCCCACGTTAACACACGTGGACGTACTTAAGAAGGATGCAGCCGCTCCAAGTACCAACTAACTGGATGTACGGAGAATCGGGAAGACTGGAAGCAAGGATGGACGGCTCGTTGTCCCGTCTCCAGACTCGGCCTCTGTCCACCGTCCCAACCGATGCTCAGTCCGCCTCTCGGGATACCCAAACAAGCTGCATTCCTCACGTACGTGGTGATTTACGGCATGCTAACACGTGCGGCGACGTCCGTAGAGAGGATGGCCAGACTGTACCCGACAGCCGACTGTTGACTGTTAATACCAGGATTCTATTTTGAAAACACGGCTCAGGCGAAGGGAATCGCTGCTCGTGTTTGTGTTGGTGCAGCCGGGAGATACGGAGCGACAGGAGGGACGCCGTCGGAACGCCGTTCAGCGTGCAAGGCCACTTTGTGCGGGGTTTTGTTTGTCTTTTTGTACCAAAGTTGTGCACAGAGACAGTTTCAGGCGGGAGTAGATTGATAGAGGAAAGTAAACTAACTTTCTTTAGATTAATTCCGTCTTCATGACCCGAGAAAGGCAGACAGGATGAATTTAAAGCAACATGTCAGACTTGTTAAAAGTTGAGCCTGTGCACGTCTGACCGTTGTGCATATTAGCATTGGATTTAAACGCATCCTTTTGCCTTAATCCCATTGTTGACTCGCCTGCTAAGAGCTGAGTGTGTTATTTTTGCTCTTTTTAGGGAGCCCCTCTCTGCATAATCTCACTTAATCTAATCTATCCCCCTCTATAATAGACTGGGAATGATGTGACTTTTTAGGAAAAGCCTCGGTTTAGATGGCCCAAACGCACGAGCGTGCCGGCTTCTTCGCCAGCGCCTCTGGCAAAGCTCTTGTGAAAATGCGAGTGACCTCTGTGCCCTCGCCGCTCTGAACAATAGACCCGCCTCCTCTTACAGCTGCAGCGGCGCTGAAGGGGAAGTTAGCCGTAACGCAAAACACACATCTCATCATTAATATGTTTCATGCTGTATTGTTAGCTCGTTCTCATGTCAGCTGGATACCCCAGAAAAAAATTCCCTCTTTAGTTCTAAGATCAGTTCATCTGCAGTTTGTGATCATTTGCACGATTAATTGTTTTATTTTTAAAATTTGTTTGACCCAAATGTTAGTGAAAGAGGACAAAACGATCATTTGATGGATAAAAAATAGTTTCAGATTTCACATTAATCTTCAACATTAATTTGGAATGAAAAAATAATTTTGCAAAAAGTACAGTTCCTGCAGTCTGAATTTTGTCCCTAAAAGGTTCTTTTTACATAAAGAGAATTAAAAGTTCTTCAGGGAGCAGAGAAAGGATGCATGTCGATGATGTCATCAACAAGAAGAAGTCAAGCTTGACTTAACTTTATATTACAAGCTTGGGTATTTTGATTCTAGCTTGCTTATATGCAGATAATCAGCTTTCAAAAAGACATATTTACGTAATTTTCTTTGCAGGTCTTCTGATTTTTGAGCTAAATATGTTCGCGATCCTTCAATCTGAACATTTTTAGTTGTGTGCTATTACCTCGCAGGTTGCCAGGTTTGTGCACAAATCATTGAGTCATGTTTAAAATTCATGTCTGGAAAAATATTTGCTATATTTGTTATTTGCTGAGAGGTAAAGTCAAACAGTTGTCATGTGACTCGAGTCCATGCCTCAAGTACGAAGGATGACAGTAGATTAACATTCAGCTTCAGTTTATCCAGTAAAAGTCTGCTTCCAGCTTTGAAAATGATTATTTGTCAGTTTCCTGCTGCTGTCGATAAATAACTGATATTGATCCCTGTTGAATCAACAGCTGATCTCAACTAGGAGCAGAATTGTTGCATCATCAGGTTTCCTGGAGGACTTGAGAGTCAAAATAAACTCCAGTCTTTCCCTACAAAGGGTATAATTGGAGCCTTTGAGGCCCCCCCAGCAGCCGCAGCCTCATGCATGTTGAATGCGACATGCTGGGAAAAACACGCGGCGATGATGTCACAGCGCAACGTGCAAATGAAAGGATGTGGATGATGAAGAGCAGCCGGCGTCTTCGGCTTCATCGAGGCGCTTTATGTTTGTGGCGGGGGTTTACTTTCTACATTTCAAATGGGGACGTCTCGGAAGGTGTGATCTCACTATCAAATAAGGGCGCGGGAAAGACTCCCGGAGACGGAGATCCACACCTCTGATGAGTAATGAAGGTGATTCTGGGCAAGTGGTGGAATTACATTTAACAGAGCCCGGGGGGGTTCATATCTCATTGTTCTCTGACATGGAAAATTAACTGGGATTTACTAATACACCGGGAACGTCCTTCCCTCCATCCTCTCCCTCGCTCTCCAAGAAAAGCTGCGAGGTTAATCTCCCCCCCCCCCCCGGCAATCTCAGTCCTCCTCTTTCTCCCCACCTCAAACGCAAACGTCGGTTTGCTGGAGATGCAAAACACAAGTAGATGAAATCCCCACACATGTTGCGCGCTTGTTGTCGACACACAAGAGGCTCGCATTCAAATTTTTTTTTTTTTTTTGCATTTCGCTTGTTTTCCTTTTGCATAGTCGCCGTGACGACGCCTGCACTGACCCGGAGCAGAGAGAGGCTTTACCTCCCGTCAGCTCTGACTCGTCTCCTCTCGTCATTCTTAAGATTCAGTTACACCAAACCTCTTAAATCTGCTTCATGGGGTTGATTTTGGTTTGATTTCTGTTTGCCGTCATCGCAGGTTGAAGGTATTCGGGTCATTCTGGGATCAGTCGTCATGAGTGATAAATTAATTGTAGCTGCTGTGGGTTTTTTTTCTGTCCTTATGCAAGGAAATCACTTTTATTATGCTCATTAAAAGCTGTTAGAAGAGTTCACACACACACACACACACAAAAAAAAGATCTTTTCAAGTGGTTTAAATGTGGATTCACTCAGAAAGAAGCTGGAGCTGTGGACACAGTTAGCATCTATCAGCAGTTAGCATTTAAATCAAAAATGAAGAAAGTCATACAAAATAAATTTGCCTTGTTTGCAACTATGCGTTGAGAAATCTGATCAAAAAGATTTGAACACACTTTTGTGGAGTTTGGATGGTTGGTCTTTTAAATCTCTCTACTCTGTCGATCCAGATTCAGGGTTTTTTTTTTTTCATGTCTATCGACATTGTGATGAATTTTATTTACATTTTACTTTGTTCAGCAAAAACTTCTTGAATACGTGTCACTCAGACTGAAGGGATCCGTCGGATCAGAACCCATTCGGGTCTGGTGTTGACCCGGATAGAGAGGACATTGTCCAGATCGAGACCAGAATCAGTGTGTGTGTGTGTGTGTATGTGTGTGTGTGTGTGTGTGTGTGTGTGTGTTGACTCTGGTCTGTTTCCTCATCCGGCGTCTGGCGGGACGTCCCGTCTCAGCGGGACACGCTAACAGCACGACCACACGCGCTGCTGATGAATGGATGAGTGTGTGATGTAAACACACAATCAGACACATATGTAGACTTCACGCCACTATTTTTAGGCGCAGATTGTATGAGTGTTTCTTTTTTTCTAACAGCAGGGTGTTCTCGCTTTGAGAGAAGCTGTAGCTGACCACATTATTTTTACACACACACACACATACACACACCCCTACTCCTTCCTGGCAATCGTTGCGTGGTCCGGCGTGTCCTTCAGCTTCCAAAAATGTTGACGGCGGCTGCTATTTCTGACCATCTGCTCTAAAACGGGGGCATGTTGGAGTGGCAGCGCCGGAGGGGACGAGGGCGGGACATGATGGAAACGGGGGCGGGATGCATCTTTTCCGGCTTGAGCGTTGAGGATGACGGGGGGGGGGCAATACCGGGGCTCGGTTCTCCTCCTCCTGTGCTCGACTCAACGAATCAAACATCGGTGAGGTGAAGGAGTCTGAGGTCAGAGGTCAGCCTCGATCTTGTGTGTGTGTGTATTTGTGTGTTGGTGTGATACCATTTCTATCTTCTAAGAAATCTAACACAAAGGAACTTTTGTGTTTCCACCCAAATCTGCTTGTTTGTTTGTTAGTTTTTTGGCAGGAATCAGTAAAAACTACCAGATGGAGTTTGATAAATTTTGGCGGCAAATCAGGTCACGAACCAGGAAGAAGGAAATGCGCCAAAGAGTCGCTATTTATCTAAAATATAAACTAGAAACATCTGTGATAAGAAAGAGTTTTCAGGATATAAATAAAGTTAGTTTATACAGTTTATGTTAACGGGTAAAACACGCACAAAAAAACCCCCAGCGGAGACGTCGAAAGGTTAATGCTAACACGCTAGACAGGGTTGGTAATATTAGTTTTGAAACTTTATTCCATAGTTTTTTTTAATTTATTTAAATGTTAGTATGCAAAAAGGAAACAAAACCTGATGGAAAGATGGGATGAATACTAATGAAGCTAAAGGGGCGGAGCCAGGATGTTTTTCAGTTTTTTTTAAGAGTTTTTAACATTTTGGAGTTCTTTTTTAAAAAAAAAAAATATTTGTAACGATTCTCCCAGGTAGATAAATTTGAGGTAGATAAATTTATTTTCTTGGTGATAATTTGAATTTTAATTGCAAATTTAAATAATTGTTTTTCAGATAAACAGATAAAAACTGTAGAAATATTCCTCGGGGGTAAATTTGAGACGTTTCACTCGTGTCACGTTTGTTACGGGCTGTAAAAGGCGGCGCCTCCCGCCTCCTTCAGTTGGGGGGGGGGGGTATCAGACGGTCATGTGACGGGTAATTATATTTATGTTGGTCCCGTTTAATCCGTCCCGGCCTGACTTGTCTTGGAGTAAATCTTTTCAGCAGATTAGATGCCGGTTGTGAACTCAAGCGGCCGGGGAAGGATTCCCTTTCTTTTTTTTTGTCTTTGTGATCTTTGTTTGTTTTTGACAAGCTAGTTATGGCGCTATTAGCCACGCCGCGCCGCCTTCCTGTTCCCTCGCAGTACAGTTTAATTGGGAGGAGGACGTCGCCGACGACCTCTTTTGAAGAAGAAGAGGCCGCAAGAGTGCCTCGGCGTTCCACCACCGCCCTCAGCTTTTTTTGTCAAGGATTGAAAGCGGACGACAGGAAGTTGGAGTCCGATTCTTCTCCAGCTCGGGGGCCGGAGCGGGACGGATCGCTCTGCTCGATCTGCAGAAGTTGAGATAGAGATCGACCGCCGCCTGCAGCAGCCGCCTGCAATAAAACCCATAAATATCCCAATGATTAGTTCAGTCCCACATTCATTAGCGCGCGGCATGAATCATTACCCCTAAATGAATGAATGAGGATGAATGAACTTTTCACGCACAACAACAGCGTTGTCAGGTTTTATCAGCCCCTCGTGAGTTTACGGGCCGACACCCCCCCCCCCCCCCCGAGAGGTCGCCGATGCTTTGATTAATATCTCTGCTGGAGGTTTGGGAATTCCTACAAGCCTTAAATGCAACACAAGGGGCTTCACTTTTCTGCTAAAAGTAATCTTGTTAAAAATCTGTTTGGTTTTACATCGCCAGGTTTTCCAGGCACCACGCTGGGATGGTTATTGGTTCAAAAGTGGCGTAACTGCACATGCTAGTTCCTGAATTCATCCAGATTATTTAAAATTGAGAGATTTGAGGCCGTATAATCTCTCATTTGTGTTTAGCAGCCTTCTATGAAGTTTTTTTTTAGCAATCAGCGATGCGGGTTTCACATAATTAGAGATAATTAATTAGATTGGAATAAAATTCCCGGATCACTTTTGATGTAAATCCCGCTGACAGACCCAGAGACGGAGCTTCACATGAAGCAGTTCCTTCATTTGCCTACAGAATCGCTTGTTTGGAGAAGCCTTGAATGTTGCATCCCCCGATTTGTATGCAAATCATCTCTACCTAAATAAAGCCTGCAAAATTTCCCTAATGTTTACTGCAGCAAAATCACATTTCAGCCTTATTTACGCCGCCGTCTCCACCTGAAGACATCGTTTCAGAGTTAATCTCTTCCCGACTCGTCGTGTTTTTACGCTTTTAAGAGGAAGTGATGAAGCGTTTGTCTCTGATGGAGTGTTTTGCTTCATAAACAACCAACGTTAATGTCGCTGATGTCGCGTGCTGGCTCTGCAATCAACCATCAGTTTAGGTAACATCATTATTCTGCCAGTTCACACGACAGGAGGAAGAACCATGAGGATGACACGAAGGAGGAGGAGGATATTTGAGAGGAGTAGTCTACACTCAGCTGAACTCCCAATGTGTCTTTTAATATTTAGCTCCTGTCAGTTAAAATCAGAAAGTTTTTCACTTCCTCTAAAGCTTGCAGAGAGAGGAGGAGGGGTAGGGGGTGCTTCACGGGTGAAAGCCCTGGAACATGAATATTTAATGGTTGCATTTTAACCAGAGTCATAAAATCCAAGAGGATGTGGCTGAAAAGGGGAGCAGTGAGGAGTGCAAAGTAGGCTCCTTGTTTCTTTTATATGCCTGAACGTCATGCAGCTCCTGTCTGAATCAAATATGTGGATTGTGTCAGGATCGTTAAAAGCCGGGGCCTTATTCGCCGATGTGTTTCGGCCTGTTTTTTTTTTTTTTGCAGTGTAAGGAGCTTGTTCTACAACACACAGAACCTAAGGGTTTCTCACTCTGACACTTCCTCTCTGCAGAAAAGGATCCCATCCAGATCCAGATTTAAAAACCACTTTGTGCAGATCGGAGCCTGATAACTGCAAATGCAACCTTTTCCTTCTCCTGGCCTTGTCATGCGTGCGTTTTTGTAAGATTCGGGCCGTCCCGACAGACGGCCAGCAGATTGTTAGGTTTGATAAAGCTCCGTCTTTCTGCATCGCCCGGTTATTTTCATGCGTGTGTAAGCTTTATTCTGCCGAGGTAATCATTTGTCAGCCAATATTGAATCTAGTTAAATGGAGTCATAAATTGCACTCACTTAACTCGGCCCTACAATTACGTTTAATATTGCTTTGTGGAAAAGGTCAGCCGGCAGCGGATCATGTTCTGAGCTGGCGTTTATGAGTCTTTTTAAGCTCCGGAAAAATCAGAAGCCTGGCAAAGTGATTGTGCAGTACTTAACGGCAGCGCTGTTTGTGTTTTCTATCCTTAGATGCTGTTAATGCAGTGTTTAAAGTGTGTGTGGTTGGCAGCTTGCAGATAAACCGCGCTGGACGCCCTCGAGGCTTTCCCCTCTGAAAGGTCCAAAGTGCAGTTGTCCAGTCTGTACAGCAACAATGGAGTGGTTGTGCAAACGGAGTCATCAGCGCCACCGGCGGGCCTGGCAAACCAGCTTATCAGGAGGGACGGGTGGCGGCGGCGGCGGCGGCGTCAGCAGTGGTGGTGGTGGTGGTGGTGGGCGTGGCGTTCAGTGGCGCACAGCCTCCCGGTTCATTGGGGCGCCGCTGCTCAGGCTGCAGAGACACAGCTGGGTGGCGGTCGACGTAACGGCGGCTTTGTGATGGAGTAACAGTATGCATGTGTGTGTGTGTGTGTGTGTGTGTGTGCGTGTGTGTGTGTGTTTGCATGCTTTCATGTATAAAACTCGTACTTGTTTGTGCACACTTGTTGGACTTACTTCCATTTAGTCGCTTGGACGCTTCTTGATGACATCATTTGTGTTCATTCTGCTATTAGCACGAGTAAGTTAGCCTTTAGCAGCAACGTTAGCATTTTGGGTCATTTAATACACGGGTCCCCAACCAGAACTTCCATTATATCTGTTTTCTTTCTGATCTGATTCTGAACGATGTTAATGAGGCGATTCTCTCCTCCACATCTGTCACTTTTGATGATTGTCGAGATGCTCGCCTCGGTCACATGACTACCTTCTTAAAGGGGCCGCTCCGGCTGCTAAACAGAACACATTACCGCTAAACTGAAACTCCAAAGCTAGCAGAACCAACAAGAAACAAACGTTGGTGTGATGTTAAGAAGACACTGCTAATAAAGTTGATACAAACTGGATTCGCCTTTATTATTATATTTAGGAAAAAAAATACGTTTTTATGCTGGTGGTATCGTTTTATCTTGTTGGATTTATCCACCGCACCTCAAAGTTGATCCAGCATCGAGTCACAAGCATTTGTTGATGTGATCAGAAACAGTTCCGTGTGCCTGGTTGTCATGGTGATGACATCTTGGATGCAGAGCAGCTTTGCTGTGATATCATCCATCCATCTGTTGGCAATAAAGGTTGCTTCCAGCTGCGCTCCTGACCCGTCAGGTCCACCTCCTGACTGTTTCATGGAGGCGTTTGGAAGCCTCTCACCTGGCGCAGGTGTCACACGCCCCCGACCGGATGGGTCCAGTTCACGACCGCCGCTATCAGCGTGTCAATATTTGCATGACGTTCCTTTGTCAGCGTGACGCGTTTTGATGCAGTCGTAGCGGATGCTGGAGCCGCTCTGATTTTAGTTTCTCCCTCTGTGAGGCGTTTGAGTTCTCGCTTTCGCTGCGACTCCTCTGGGACGCAACAGTCGGAAGCGGGAATCTCCAGGTGCCGTGTTCGTCTTCAGATGTGACTCTGAGCTGGTAAATATTTAGAGAGCAAACTTTTTGATACCAGCAGGGATTAAAGTTGAGGGAAACATGTTTTTTCAAGGAAAGTAAATGTCAGCGTGCGCCACTGCTACGTTTTCTTCGTTTTAACGCCGGGCTCAATCCCACGGAGGAAATGGGATTGTTTTTCCGAGTCCGGTTTATTTTGATGTGGCTCGCCCACTGGAAGCTCGTTCCCTTTGTTCCAGAAGCATCCAATCCATCAACGGGGATCACCGCCGCCCACAAACACGCCACACATTTGTTCTGCTGCTTCGCCTCGCAGGCTTTGTGGAGGGGAAGGTGCCAAAGGTGGATGTTAAACATGTCAAGTGTTATCTGCCTTATTTATTCGCTCGCTTAATATTCATGAGCTGGGCAACTTCAGATCGTCTCTCAGGTCACGTTTGTGTTTGTTTGCAGTCAAAATCACTTCCTCTTTTCATTTTTAAAGGAGTGTATGTCATTTCCCCCTTTTGCACGAGTCAGTGAAGGCACCACGGGCTGTCACTCGCCCTTCCTGACACCTCCTGGGACACATTCCGACTTCTGCGTGGTTCTCGCTTCCCTGTTTGCTCGCATTCACGCGTTTCCTCTCGACTCAAGAGGAAGGCTAACCCAACTACTAGCAGGGGCTTCTGGGAGGTCCGGCCGCCGCTCGGCCTCGTCTGGACCGCCGTGACCGTCGTCTGGCGGCGGCCTGCAACACAGGGGGTCAGACTCAGCGTGGAAACCGAGATCGCAGCGGTCGCCTGGTTAAATATGTTTCCGGTGTTGAAAGAGAGACTCCCTCGACTGGCTGCAGCCTCTCGGAGCCGGACGCCGTCAGCATGGCGGCCGCCGCCGGAGACGGATGGGTTTCCTGGCCTTGCAGGGAGATTTGGGCTGAATTAAGGCGACCAGATGAGCGCGCTGCAAAAAATAGAGCAGCTAAAAGGCAGCAAAAGCGCGGAATTTATAGCAGAAAACACTTTAATGGTCACGAAATAAGTACTGGTCTACTTCCCACTGCTGCGTTTGAGAGCGTAGGAACTCAGAGCTCTGGTTCAGGCTCTGAGATCTGATACAGGAACGTTTGGCTGCAACAGATGGAGTTTCATCTCCTGTCGCCTCTTGCTTGATTAGTATTGATCGGTCGGGCTGAATTGGCTTCTTGAATCCCTCATTCTTGCTTCCTAAATCCATCGCGAGTTCTGCACAGCGATCCGAGGACACGCTGAAATATTTCCCAGAACAAGACCATTTTCCAGCCTCAGTGCTTTACGCCTAAATGAGTCTGGGGGATTGTTGACCTCCAATGGTGATCTGGGTTTTTTTGCGCCGTCCCCCTTTTCACGGTTCTGTTTTTAAAACCCTCGCTGCACCTGCGGTTTGTATAGGCATGAATCTTACCCCAGACAAAAGCAGGAGTTCGCTTCAGCTTGGAAGAATTCCCCCCGCGGTGCCCGGATGACACGGTCCGCTGTGCCGCCGCTGCCGGTTGGCTCTGGAATGGGCCAGCTTGAGTGGAATGATGAAATGGAAAAGTTCCAGCGCAGTGAACACATGCACGCAGGAGGTAATTGGAGAATTTTGCCACCATAGAAACTCCACGCCGGGGAGAGACGGGCCGCAAAGTTTGATTGCGTTCGCTCGTCGACGGCGGCGGCTTTGGCTGGAGTTTCATTTTTAATCTGAATCAAGATTCAATCATTGAGATACAGAACAGGAGGCAGCACAAATAGGTTCTGGCACCTCATTATTAATTCATAAAACTTGAGCGTTTGGGTACGGGATGATTGACGGGTAACAGTTACGCTGGATCCTCGCGTTAGCGTAGCGTAGCGTCGGTGGTCGTTTCCAGAACAGGTGTCTTCTCTTTCAGCTTGGTTTAATTAAGTTAAGACTCCTCATCGCCACTTCCTTAGCTACTTCCTGTCTGATCTGATGCTGCAGGATCGGAGCGTGTTCAATGGAAAGCAAATGAATGATTGATAAGAGAAGCAAAGATGCTTCAAGTCCTGCTCAGAGGCCATAAATAATGAAGGACGGTGGCGCATGAAGACAAGAGATTTCATCTCTTGCTGGATTTACCGCTAATATTTTTGTGTTTTTACGCTATTTCTTTTATTTCTTCATTGCCTGTTGTCATTTTTCTCAAGATTATTTTATATACTTACTAGATTGTACTGAATAACTCTAGATGTACAGTAGAACCTCGAGATGGAAGTTAGTTCACCATCAACTGGATCCAGGATTTTTGTAGGGAAATCCTTTGAGAATCTGTCTACGTACTTATAGCACTTAAGTGTTCCTGTGTGTTTCAAGATATAGAACATTCATAAACTATTTATACACCATTATTTGTATTCCTATCTATGAATTTATGCATGGTTTGTGCATAAATGTAAACAGTAAATAGCATATTGCTATAAAATACCTCTGACAGTGATGTAATGGTACCAACTGGAGAATTAGCCGTTTATCTCATCTCTGTCTTGAATGGAAATGTGCATTTATTGACATTTTATGTCGCCAACTTTCCATTTCAGATTTGTTTTAGATGTGGACAAACTGTCGACACCTTCTAAATTAGATTTAATTAGCCGCCGCTCGTACATCCAGCTCGTATTGTGCTGTACTCGAATGTTCGCTTTGGAGTGGAGCGGAGGTGCCAGAAGGTATAAAAGATGTTGGAAGAGGAAGATGAGGAGATGTTTCTGGCGGCGGAGCTGCCTGCTCCTGTCTGCTGTCAGGCTGGGTGTCATCCTGCCATTGTTCAGGCCAGAAATCAGCTCCGACTCCCATTGTTCTGCACCCCGATCAGCAGCTACAGGCTGTTCTGCCCGATATCTCTGCACTTCGTCATGTTTGTAAAGTACAGTGTCATCCCTCAGCCGTGATAAGAGGCTTCTGCTGCCTCTTTGTGGCTCGGGAAAACGAGAGGAACATTAAATTCTGCAAACCGGCCATAATGAGCTTCATCTTATTACCTCCACCGGGGCGACTCGGTTTGCACTGCCGTCTGCTTCCCCGTTAGCAGATCGCCGTTAAACTTGATGGAGTTTGGTGAAACTCGATGTAAGTGTTGAGCAGGTGTTAAAGGTGTGGGTCTGGGAATTTTGGTGGCAACAGGTGACAAGATTTTGAGAAGACTCTGCCCAGCAAAAGGCGGAACTCTTCCAGGATCTAGATGTCTGTTGGTATGGTGATACGTCAGGTAAATAAGGAGGATTTGATGTGTTTAAAGGTGACCTCACCTGTACCGGCTGTGACATCATCCGATCAGAAGGGGTGGCCTCCAGCGCTTCTGAACGGTACCTCAAAGCGACACGTTGACGGGTCCTTGTCATCGACCCGGTGTTTGTAGAGGAGGATCTCCCTGCGACTCGTGGGAAAACACTCGTGCTAAAAAGAAGCCCCGCTGTTTGTTTTCCAACGCCGTTTGTCTGGCGTGGCGTTGAGGCCCGGCGGGATCATGGAGCGTGAATCTTTCTGTTGTACGCCGGCGTTGATGTGAGCCGCCTCCTCTTATGTGAGCTGATTGTCTTCGCCGCTTTCATGTGGTTTGCACTTTGTCAGACACCTAGCTTTTAGTGCAGCTGCTAGTCCCATTCAGCGTCTCCTGGACAGGCTGCAGCAAGTTGTAAATCCTTTTTTTCTCTGGTGCCCCATGTATTTTTCTCGCCGGCCTGACGTGCTCTCACATTTAGCAAAATAAATGATTTTGTTTGCATTTATTCCTGCTGAGCTGAGCTCGACGCTACAAGAACCCTACAAGAATAAAAATGCAGTGTAATGCTGTATTCGGTTGCAGCCACAGTCGTGAACAGGAGTTATTTCTGCTGTCGGAGGCATTGGAAGAGAAACTCTTGAGTCTTTCTCTCTATGCAATGTTTTGGTGAATCATCAGAACAAAAGATCAGCAGCATATTAGAAAAGTTTCTCACTTCCTTGACAATAAGGCAGAAGTACGAACCGGAGGTCAACGGTGGTGCCCAGGGAATGTTTTACAGGAGAATAAAATCTGTTGTCAGCCAGAGGAAGAAAAAAAAAAAACCTGCTTTACTTTAAACAATTTACTTTTTCAGTTTTGGATGAATCCAGCAATTCTGGCACAGGGGTCCCAGCGCAACTCTAAACACACCGAACGTATGATTAGATAATCCTTTACTGATACCCCACTGGGGAAATTAGAACTTAAACCATACAAGAGCAATTAAACACAAAATTACAGGCGTTCGCAGCGAACCCACAACTGGTGTTGTAGTCGAACTAATTGTGCAACACTGTCAAAGTGAAATAGAGTTGGAATTAGCAATTACTTAATTTGCTCCAGCCTGGGTTTCAGCTGCGCTAGAGTGGCGGCCGAGGGCGACGACGGCCCTAGAAAGTTTTATAACCAAACCAAAGAATCTTATTAAAATCATTTAAAGTTTGCCTTTTTTAAAAATTTAATATAATACTGGATCATAGAATATGACGTTAAATGACTCAACTTTAGAATGAAGCAATTTTTTCCCATTAGAAAGGATGTAATGTTTTTCTGGCCACTAGGGGGCGAGGCAGTGACCACAAAACATTTGCATCTTCTTTTCAGCGCTGTTTTGTCTCCTCCAACTCCTGACAGAAATCTTTGACTATTTAGCTGCTAAATTTGTAAAATTTATGTGTTTTTAGCTGATAGCATTCAGCAGATTTGTCAAAAAAGTTTAGGGTGAACGCTAACTGTCTGCTAAGACGAGGTTAATGAGAATGAGTCAAAGGAGTAACTTCATTTGAACTATGAGCTAAAAGAAGCTAAAACATTATGTAGGTGTATCACTACGACGTGTCAATTCATAGGTTGCGAGCATAAAACTAATTTCTGCATTTTTTAATCAGTTCCTGTTGGCTAAACGTTCATTTTAATATATCGTGCTAATTGCAGTTCGGCTCCTGATATAAATAAATATTCTCACGGTAACAGCTTGAACTCAACATGTGATTGAGTTGTTCATTAACTCGATTGATCGAACACGTGGCTCTGCCGTCTTTAACGGCCCGCCGCCCTCTGATGTTTCACTCCAGTTAGCCGCCTGACGTTTGGCTGCCGTGGCGACGACACACAAAGACGCTGCAGATGAGAATCACCTGTCACCAGGAAGCACAGCTCATCTCCTGTCAAGGCGGCTCGTCAGAGCGCCTATTAAGGCTAATGGCGGCGGCCTGTGATGAGGGCGGCTAGCTGGATCTATGACCCGAGCGGCGGCGGCGAGATCTTTCCCACTTGTTTATTTTTCTGCTGATGCGTTTAATTTCTACCCCGTCCAGTGATGTGACATGAGGGGGGAAACCAGAGAGTAGACAAGGGAGGGGAAGTATTGATCGACGCCACCCGGGGTGAAAACAAACGCACACAGACCCCAGCAGTCTGAAGTGAATCTGCTTCGTTTTGTTTTTCTTGTTTATGGTTTGTGTTCTTAATTTAAATTCATTTAAAAAATCCCAAAATGAAGCTTCTAAAAAACATTAAATTCTCTCAAGTTATTCTTTTTGCACAGGAAGTCAATGCCGAGATCTGATTGGCCCAGCCTAGCGTTAGTACAGAATCTGAACCAATAAGATGCTTTCCCTACATTAGGCACAAGTTAAGTAAAATATAATTAAAGTGTTTAATCGCGTTTTAACTAGTGAAAATAAAACCGTATATGAAAAATTATGCAGTTGTAGGAAACAGTTGAATTTATGACATCTCAGCGTTGATTTTTTTCCATCTTGTTTTTTAGTTCTATCCACAGTAAAGTGCAGATTTAAGTTTGGTGGAAACAGCTTGTGCTTGCAAAAAAAAAAAAAAAAATCAAATTCGATCATTTTTTAATTTGTTTTAAAAAATAATTAATGCATCACCATAGTAACATTCCCCTTACCATCAATCATTCTCTAGTTTATAACTCCTTAAGAGCATCCGTAAGACGTTATGAATGACATCCATTATATTTAATGACTGCTGGTGTAGCTTTAGATGTGTTTATAATAAATAGTAATAAATGTTCACTTGAATGATTCCACATTTAAAAACACTCGTCAAGCAGATGTGCGTCGGTAACCTCCTCCCGCCTGGAGCCATGAAGATGATCTGCTTCCCTCACGTCGTTTTTTTTCTACCGTTTTGGTAAAAATTTAAACCTCTTCTTGTTTCTTCCGACCAAAGATGTTCCTATAAAGGTCATTTCTAGAGGTCATTTCTGCCAACCGGCACTTTAAGACGACACGATTGAGTCGTTTGTACAGTAATCCCTCAAACGGCACCTTCGATATTCGCCGAACGCTCTCCGATTTCTTCTCCGGTGGCCGCCGTAGCCGCGACGGTGCTCCTGCTCCTCCGTCTCAATGGCGGAGCGTCCCGCCTAATGCATCGTAATGGTTGACCATTATTTACGTGGCGTATAAACAAAGAGAAGCGAGGAATTGATGGAGTAATCCACTCTGGCAGTCATTAGGCGTGGAGACAGAGGCGCCGGCGCCGCTGCCTCCTCTTCCTCCCGCCTCTCGAGTGGAGCAGCTAATAGAAATGGGACTCATTAAGACACCTTATACTCCGACGCACCCAAGATCATGAGCAATCGCTAATTGATTGTCGTTAGCGCTCTCAATGAGACGCTCGGCCTGTTTTCCCATTTGTTATGAACGGCTTTGTTTTCTTCCGCGTCTCCTTCTCGTCATTATTGATGTCGCTTCTTTTTTCATTCTTCTGTTTTCTTCCTCCTGGAGATGCTTCGCCGCGACTCCGACGGCACTTTTCTGCCCGATTAGAAGTCGGAAATGTTTTTAAAATGTCATATTCCGACCCGTGGAGGAAGGGCGGGTGTGGGGGAATGTGCTTCTGCTGACATGGTCACAGTTGAATAGTTGTGGGGGGAGAGGAGGCACGTCTCTGATTATTGGCTTCCTCTTTTCCTCCAGAACCAGCAGATTGCGTTCATCCCTTTAATCATTTCTCCCTCCCGATGGTAATTTTCCCCTCTGTGCATATGTCTGCTCCCCACCTTTCTCCTTCCTTATGACGGGAAGGAGGGCTAAAATGCAAATGCGTGGTTCTTTCTGGTGACAGATCAGGCCTCATTACTCCCGCCTCTCCTTTGGAAATGGCCTGGGACCATCTTCCCTCCTGCTCGTCTCCGTCTCACCTCCAGTGAACCGTCCTCTCCTCCAGGGCCGGAGAACGTCCAGGTGACCACGGAGGAATCTCCAGCTGCAGGGCATCGGATCTGCTTTGCAGATGAAGCAGGAACCGGAGGAGGGGAGGTGTGTTTTTTTTTAGTTTTTTTTTACGGCGTTTCTTTTGCCAGAAGCCTCCACCTCCATCTCCATCGCCCTCGTGGGAGTCGCTGCACCTCCTCGCTCTGATAGGGAAAGACTGGAAACAAAGGAAGAAAAATAGAGGCGCCCTCTCCGGGTTCTCCTGCTTTTGAAATCAGATCCAGTGAAGACAGAAGAGGAGGAGGGAAAAAAATGCAGGCCATCAATTCATGGGACCCCCCCCCCAGTGAAATATGAAACAGAGGTATTTAAAGTGTTCGTACCTCCACCAAGACCCAGAAATGACAATACATTAGCCTAGCTTACCTGACCCACGCTCCTCCTTTACAGCCCCCAAATGTCCAAATGCATTCTGGTTAGCGTTTAGCTTTCCAGCTAGCTCCACGAGGGCAGGTAAAGCAGGCGCTACTCCCAGGTATGACAAGGTTGCCCTTCCTGCTCAAGTGGCTTGTGAAGAGGCTTAAAAGCTGAGCTTGAATGCACCATAACTAGCGTAACTGACGGGCAGGTAATAGTCCTCCTTACCAGCAGGTGGCGGTAGTGGTTTGACACTTGTGTCTGATAATTGTTGTTACAATAAAGCAAAATCTTCCCACCCATTCCGAATGCATCGTCTGAGTTAGCCGAGTCAGACGAGTCAGACGTTCACCTGGAAAGTTCTTAAGCCTTTTTTGTGGCGTCACTTCATTACCTGCATTCATTTGAACAAGAGAATTATGGGTATTAATTGTGATTTTTACCCTTAAAATACTTCTTCTGCCAACACTGTGTTCACATGTCTTGTGAAAGCGGACCCTCCGACTTCTGCGTCTTCACAAGCGTCTGGCTCGCATTCTGGGAACGCCAGGAATGATGTCATCGCTCAGATTGTTGAAACAACGGAGGGGCGGCCGTTTGAGGTCGTGAGCTTTATGTTACAAAGCAGCACCGCTAAAACGTCACGTTAATGCTAATGATGTGAACGCAGCCTGTTTTTTGTTGTTGTGATGCTGCGTTCACATTCCTCTTCTGGAACTCATTTTTCCAATTGTTCTGACTGCACCTGAATCAGTCTCAGTAAACAGAAAAAGGTTTGTTTGAGTGTTTAATATTTATCACACGTGTCTTTATGACCTGTTTTAAATGAGAATTTACGGTCGAACCAATTTAGAGGAATAACATTAACGCAAACTCATTATTTTCTAAATCAGTAGAGAGATTGATGTAATTCTAGTCAAATAAAACAATGAAAGTGTTCTATGACAGTTGCTCCTTAATTAATTTGTCTGTAATCTCCTCATTAGTGTGGATGTAAATGGACAGACGGCTCGTCTTCATCGTTCTGCGCCTGGAAAGCAACCACTTCTATTGTCCCGCCGTTTTGTCCTCTGACTCGGCGCGTCTTTGTCGCGGCGTCTTTTGAAAGCGGGGTTTGGTATCTGGGTCGATCTCTCATGTCTTGAGCGCGTCAGCAACAGGAAACAGCCTAAAGGTTTGATTCCTGTGCCGAACCAACTCCAAGTGGAAAGGGGACGCCGTGGAGGGAGGTGAACTAAGGTCAGACGCTTCAGAGCCGGTGAAAACTTCACGCTGTTTTTGTTTGAGTTATATCAGAATAAATTTCAGTCTGCAAAAAGAACATTCAACACAATCGACCCAAAGCTTTTGTTAGAGCCAATAACATAATAGCAGTCCATAATGTCATTACAGCCAATAACGTAATAACAGCCAATAACGTAATAACAGCCCATAACATAATAACAGCCAATCACGTCAAAATAACCAATAACAATAACATAATAACAGCCAGTGGCGTAATAGCAGACAATAATGTAATGACAGCCAAAAACGCAATAATAACCAATAACAATAACTTAATAACAGCCAATAGCGTAATAACAGCCAATAACAATAACATAATAACAGCCAATAACAATAACGTAGTAACACCTAATAACGTAAAAAAGTCCTGAACCGATAATTACATTAGTAGCCAAAAGTTATTGCTACTAACGTAATTATCGGTTAGAGTTAGTTTATTAATAACTCTAGTAATAAAGAGTTAGTTTATTACTAACTCTAACCTTACCCTAACCCCAACCCCTAACCATAACCCTAACCCCAACTTTAACCCTAACCCTTAACCCTAACCCCAGTCTATAACTCTAACTCTGAACTATAAATAGCTTTTATTATGTTATTTCATTATTAGATTTGGGTAGATTTTATCACTTTATTGGCTGATATTACATTAGAAGCTTCTTCAGCTTTGCTGGTGATTCTGTTCCTGACCCGTGAAAATGCTTTTATTCTAGCCTCTAAAGAGTATTTACCAGTTAGCATGCTAACGTAGCCTCCTGGGAATCCTGGCCCCGCCTGTGTCCAGATCCAGGTGAGCAGGCTTTTGTAGTTTTTTTTTTTTTGCAGTTCCTCTTGCAGCTTGTGGGAACCGGTGCTGACTGGGGAGGAATGAGTCCCATTTTGACTCCATGAGGACCCAATTAAACCGGGTCGGGCCCGTCTGAAGGAATAATAACCATGATGAATGCTCCTCGGTCGCCGGCTCAAAGGAGGCGGGAGGACGCTTTCATTGTCCCGCCTGTCGCCGCACAGTTTGTGTTTTTGTGCTGCATCAGGAGGTTTAAAATCCCTTTTCTGTTGTCTTTAAAACAGTATGACTTTTCTTCACGCGACTCTGGTGTGGGTGTGTGTGTGTGTGTGTGTGTGTTTGTGATGCATTTATAGACTTATTTTGCAGCTTTGAAAGAGTCCGTTTTTCAAGTATCCCTCCAGCTTGAGACAAAACGATGGAGCTCTGAAGCTGGAAACCAACATGACATAAATCAGAATCAGAATCCTTTATTATTACTTTATAAAAACTGTTAAACAACCACAATTTCCCGATCACACACTTATAAATTTACAGTTTAAGGACATTTATTTCAAGGATTTACCCATCCTGACTGGGATTGTCAAAAACCAGGACTTGCGGGGATCCGTCTCTGGCGAAGCTTTCCTGCATACATGTTCATCAGCTAACAAGCAATCACACAAATTACTCACTTCCGAGGTGAAACCCATTAACTGGTCCCATAGGTGTGTGTGGAGGGGGCGGAGCTTGCTTGTCAAAAGAGGTTCACACCCAATTTCCCCACGTTAAGTTTTGCAGAAATCGGTTAAAAGTTGCATTACTTTTAGAAAGAAATTTTTTTTTTTTTTTCAAAATCAGAACCAAATTTTCCAGGTTTCTCTCCTTCCTCGGAGTCTTGTGGGAACCCACCAGGTGTGTTACGTCATCCTACTTCCTGTCTATAGGGATGCCTTTCCATTTTTCCCTCCGATCACTAACAGAGACGTTTTGCTTCATTCCGTCTTCATGAATCCCTCTTCCTCGGGTCGGCCTCGGCGCCGTCCTCCGAGACAGAGAGTATATTTTTCTCTGTCGGGGTAATTCAGAGAAAAACTACTTTAATTAGATAACATGCCTCTGTATTTCAGATTTGCACTTTGCCAGCAGTTTGTCAATTACTGCTTGTGGTTTCGTGCTGCCAGTCAGTCTTTGTCTGGCGCTGGAGCCTCCTCCTCCTCGCCGCTGCAGAGCCGTGTTATTGTACTTAAACAAATCAATTCTGTTGCAGTTGAGCTTTTTTCCCCTCCATCCCCCGTCATTATGAACTGTTTGCAGTGCAGAGCACATTGATTTTTCACAGCCCTGGAAAAGCTGTTGATGAATAGCACAGGGGTGTCTGGGGAGAATCTGGCATTAAAAAGGAGGCGCCCAGCATCAGCCCTTCCTCCTCCTCCTCCTCCTCTCCTGACCCGTCGAGCCCCCGGTGCTCCTCCACTTTCCCTTTTCAGAGAGCGCCGCTTCCAACAGGGGAGAAACGCAAGCTTCAAAATCTAGCAATGATTTTAAGGAAGCGGGAAAAGTGTCTTGGCGCCTCCCGCTGAACGAAAACCTCGTTTTGAGATTTCAGCTTTAGCTGCACGTCAGAATCATGACTTAGAGACGGCTAGCATGTGGCGTCGCCATGCCGACGCCCGATGAGATGATACAGGATGCAGCTGCTGGTGTTAAGGGAGCAGTTCCCCCCAAAAAATGTAGCATGTAGCCTGTTTGAGGCTACATGCTAAGGCTGTTTGTGTTGATTTGATGCTAACATCCTTCGCTGAATGTTGACATTTGAAAAGGCCTGAAATTAAAGTTCCCATGCAGGAAGCTTAAACGAAGACGTTTTGTCGTCCTCGGCTTCTTTTAGTACTTGAAGGTATTTCAGCTCAGCTGCTGTTAAACATTAGCACTGAACTCTCCTACGCTCCCGGTGGTCTTTAAACCTGACATAATGTTAAACCGAACTCCTTCTTTAAAACATTTTTATGCTTTTTTTTTTTTTTTTAACCAGTGAAAACTGAACCGCCACACGTTTCCTTTACGCGGGATGGTGTTGATGATCCGTCACCGCCACCACCCGCCACAAAGGGGGCGTGGCCAGCACTTATAATAAGATATGATTGACTTTCTTTGGGTAGTTGATGGATCATGAGGAGATAATTGATGGGTTTGTTTGTACTTTCTCTTAGGGACCGAAGGCGTGAGGCGCTGAAGTGTTTCTCCTGGCGTGTGAATGGGTGGGGGGGTCGAAGAATCAAGGACTGACGTCGACACAGGTGAGTTCTTACCGGCTAGTTTGCGTGTTGCGTTGTGCTGCATTAGCAAAGAAGATAACGCAAGCGTGTCGTTCACTGATGTTCCTTTTGCCCACATGCTGAGGAATTTGCCCTCAGACAGAAGGTCGTCCTTTCATCGGCGACCACCAAATCCGTCCTGACGCAATATGTGGCGGTTCGGCTAAAAGGGAGAATTACGGCGTGCAGAGGGAATGTAATTGGTTTGTCCAGAGTATTATAACACACAGCTATGACTTGATGGATTAGGAATTGGGACACACACACGGCATAGATAAGAGCGCTTAATCTTGATTAGAGCGGTATGAATGCTGAGAAATATGGCGCCCTGGCAAACATCTGCCCGCCACACAAGCCGGGTTGGGATAAAGCAAAGTGATTATTGTGGAAAATGTCAAGCGAGGTAGGACAAAGAGGGGGCAGGCGAGAGAGGAAGAGGGTAGACGACATGAGAGCTTCGCTGACGGCTCAGATTGTTTGGCTCTTACCGCTGAGAGGATAAAGATGGTTTGATGTGACGGCCAACGCTTTTAGCTCGGATGCAAAGCAAACCTGTGGTATCTACAGAAATGCCTGACGATATATATATATTTTTTAAATTAAAAAAAGAGAGACCGGAGATTTAAAACTGGCATACATCTTCTTCTGTGCTTTAAGACAAGGCCGTTTTGTTGGAATGCGCCTTTAAACGCGACTTAAAATTGATCGACAAGCCCGTTGAAGGACGGGTTTCTCCGCGTTGGCTGATGTCTGAAGGTTGCCGGGTCGAACCGCGAGGCGATGCTGACTTTCTGTTAACCTTGCTGAAGGGAAAACAAGGGAGGAAAGAACTCCCCTTCCTGTCAGCCGTCTCTCTTTCTGTCTGCGCTCTGGTGAGATCTGGAACTGATAAGTGCGAGGCCTCTGGTAACCCAACAGGAAGGATGGAGGGCCCGGCCTCGAATCCCCTGCCCCCTCCCTCCAGATTCCACCCCCCGCCCCCGCTCAGGCAAACAAAGAGAGCAGAGGCTGCCACTTAATCAACGTTCAAAAACATTTAAGCCTATTAGACGGATTATTATCACCAGTCTGAGTGAACTCTAGTTCTGAAGAGAGTTCTGTTGGATGTAATAACGGGGGAGGCGTTTTGATGATTGGCCAAATTACCGCTTCACACCCAGGCACAATCCCAACTCCCTTGTTCCGCTGAGCGGCGTCGAGTCAAGTGGAAGTACTTTATTAAACAAGCGCACGGCGGAGAAGTGAGAGTGTAACATTCAACCCCAACACCCCGACGCCTGAATGACAAGCTGCTAAGCTGATAACGGGCGGCGGCGGCGATGGCGGTGGCGCTCCGTGGCTCCCACAGCGGGAGATTTAAAGGTGGAGAAAGGAAGAAAAAGGGAAATGGATCTTCTTGACGAACGCTTCCGGCCTGCTCGGGTTTTGTTCTTCTAATCAATCAAGGATTCAAGATTATAAATAAATGAAAACTTGACCCGGATGTTGTGTTACCATGGCGATGGAGGACGCTGTTGTTGCACCCTTTCATTCATTCATTCATTTATTTCACGAAACGCTTCTTCCGCTGTCGTGGATCACGGGGGTTGCTGGAGGACTTACAATCAAGAGGCGGGGTACACCCCAGATGCGTCGCCAGCGCATCGCAACACCACACAAAAGACCAACAACCACTTGTACACACACTCACACTTATGGATAATTTGGAACCGATCAATTCAGCTAAATTTTGTGTTTTTGGAGGTGAGAGGAAACTGGAGAACCCAACGCTCCGCTTATTTCCACCAAAATGTTTCCCATCATTCCTTGAAGTTTCCGTGTTGCTCAGAGATCCGTCGTGGACGTCCGGCAAACGAGTGCATCTGACATCTGAGATGCTTGCGTCCCGTCTCCGAGTGATCCTCTTCTCTTGTCGGAACCTTTTTTTAGATAAAACCCAACTGAGGGAATCTGAGGCGGAGATGTTCCTGGATGGTATTCCTCCCGTGCGATAGCGTGAGATAACGTTCCGGGGCGACAGCTGAATAATTAGCCCATTAGTCAGAGAAACGACGTGGATAAACATGACACCCGTCAAGGAAGCGCCTCTCGTTTTTTTGGCAGATATCCTCCCCATATCCGCCCCAGGAATCTTGTAAGTCTCTCCCACTTGTGGAGGAGCCTGAGGGTCGGGGTCAAGGGGGCGGAGCCTGAGCTATCCCAACGACCTGGATGTCTGACGAGCTAACTAGCTGTAGCCTAAACACCAAGTGGCGTTTTGTCATATTTAACACGCCTATAAGACCACCAGCAGGGCACCACTCGCCCGTCTCACCTGTCTTCACATTAGTTCATAACAAAGAAAAACGGCGACGCGCTCGCCGCTTCCTTTGATGGGAAAACTACACCTGGTATCCCCCTTTGACATGCCTTCCTCAGCTAACGCGTCAATTTCCTGCTCATTATGAAAAAGCCCTACAAGCCAACGCATTAATTACCAGCGCGGTGTAATACGTTAAAGAACACTTGGCATTGAGACGCGCTTGGCGTGAATGGTCCACCTTGAAGCCGCGTCTGCGATCAGATCTCATTAAGGAGCCTTTCTTCCTCCTCATTGTCGGCTTCCTCTTTGTCGTTGGAGGATGTTTCTCTGCTGGCGTGCGGGAGAGACGTTTCTGTTGTAGGATATAACTCAACAAGTTTGACTTGACTCCGCGCCGCTTCTGCTAAACGCCGTATTAGTAACGCGTCCGCAAACAGCAAAGGTCATAACAGCGATGGCAGGCTTGAATCAGTTCTTTAGCGGATCTGCTAGGAGGACACATTGAAGACCAGATCCTTGAAGATGAACAGGAATCAGAAGATATGGTGGAACCAATCAGGTGATGCCAGAGGAGGGGGGTAAGGATTGGGTACAGGGCGAAGGAAACGACCGTACATCAGAAACGGAACTTCATGTTTCAGGATTAAAACTGGACGATGAGGATGATGCTAATCCCGACGTTAATCCCAATGAAAGGGATGATTGAGTCATCAAGGCAAAGCAGCTGTTTCGTGCGCCGCCTCTAATGGCTGATGGCGACGGCGGCGGGTAAACGGCGGTGAAACATTCACGCACCTGGGGACAGCGAGGCGCTAATGAAGTCAAAACAAGACTTTTAACGGCTTTGTTTTGTCCTGAGATGAGATTAGCGCGGCCTTCGTTTGGCGATTCGCGCAGAAAGAGGCTGCTGGGTAGAGAATATTATTTCCATTTGGACGTAATCTAATTGGCTGGGGGGGTAATTGGTGCCACAGGTGCTCGGCCGGTTTTATCCGGACGGCAGAGGAGTTATTCCCAGGCGGAACAGTTGTCCATCCTGACCTCAGCGGCGAGGACAGAAAAGGCGAGAGGAGGAGCAGGAATGAGGCGATGAAGAGCAGGAGACAGGAGGAATATTTAGACAGCTGCACGTGGAGCGGATCGCTGTCAGCCGAGGGGGGAGTGGGCGGATATTTCCCCGAGCCCCGAGGCTGAAAGGAAGGGGCGTGGCCTGACTGTCCCGTACGGTACCGGCGCCGCCGTGAGTCAGCCGGTCACATGTCTGCAGCTGATTCACCCCAGGAGGTCGACTTGTGTCGTCTTCCTCACAATCGACGCAGTCTTCCGCCTCTAGCCGTCCATCGCTCGCCGTCATCTGGGGAGGGGGTGGGGGTGGGGTGTTTGACTCCTTTGTCGCCGCGTTCTGATGGAGACGCCGGGCTTTTCTCATGACTCTGAGGTTTCATTCCAGGGGGGGGCGGCATCAAACAGGCAGGCTGTCCTCGTGTCACGTGATGTCCTTTTGTGTCCCGTGCTGTCTTTAGGCTCCTCCCTAAACCAGCGACCACATTAAAGCTCCGCCTCCAGCCCCATCGCAGGCAAACGTATAGCACATAGACACACACACATTGACACACACACACAGATATGCACACACAAAAGGAGACACAAAGACACACACAGAGACCTGCGTTAATGAGCTTAAACATTTATTAGAGCAGGAAGTGAGGCGGTACAGATTAGAGCCTCGACTCTCGGTGTTTACATCTGTGCTGCTGCTGTTCAGCTTCAGCCTGACGTAGAGTTGTGTAGCACTCGTCGCCGGGTCGCTCCTGACCTCTAAGGGTCACACGGCACTGGGACGAATGGGAATGTGATCTCCGGCTGATGAAAACGGTTTAAATGATGCATTCAGGCACAATAAGATAAACAGAGTCAGTGTGAACGCTCCAAATCTGAAATCAGTTCAATCCGGTTCAGTCAGCTGCATTCATGGAAGTTATTCATTTTAATCGCATTTAACTTTAAGTCAGGTTTTATATTTTTACCTTTTAATTTTTAGAACGGATGGATCAATTTAAAAATAGATTAAGAATACATTTGATTGGATTTTAGGAGCATTCAGACACAATAGGTCAAAAACAAACAACAGTAAGGTGTTGTGTGTTTTTGTAATGAAGAAATCCGTAAATAAACAACAAGAGTGGGTTTTTCAGCAAAAAAAGCAAAATATAGTTATGAAGGAAATGAACAGAAATGAGGAGGAGGTAACAGATCGGGTACAAGTAGACTCTAAACTGCTCCCTGAGAGAAAATCTATTGATATGAGTGGATAAAAGTGGGAGCGATGACACCCGGGTGGGAACGGAGCGCCGATGCTGACGTCGGTCGGATTTCTCTCCCGACTGGGGAGCGTTCAAACAATCCGCTGTGTGTTTCCAGTCACATGGCTCTTGAGTGCCAGAGAGGCAGCGTGTACATCCTGGAATTTCCTGGAGCTTCGTAAACATAAACTGTCTTTGTTTGTCCCCGTCGCACACAGGAGGCTCTTTCAAAACGAGACTGCTAAGTCCAATTCCCGCACGAAAAACGTAATAAACTTCACATAAAATAGAAGGTGGATGTCATTTTTCTGATCGGCTCCATGCAGATGGAAAGTTAGCTGAGGTTTCTTCTTCTTCTTCACGGCGAGACGTCATCGCAGCGTTCTGCGAAACGACAGAGGAAGATGGAGCTAATTTTAAATTACATCGTCTGCAGAAGATCTCAAAAGAAGATCAGTTCCGGATCTCAAGCTTCCATGGCGCCGTTCGGCCCACGTGTTCACATAGATTCATAAAGTTTTAACATCCAAGAAACTTCTGAGAAGTTCTCAGTCGTTTGTGAAGGAATTCACTTTTTTTTTTACACATACGAGATGCTAATGCTAAAGTCCTTATTAACAAAACCGGGTTTGGAGCACTTTTTTTTAGCTGGACTGAAGGAACATCACGGAGGTAATATTTAGCGTATTTCATTCTGACTTTGACTCACGCTTGCGGTTACTCCTGATTTCAGATGGAAGAGAAAAACAGAAGGAAGTGTGTGACTCAACCTAACTTCTCCTTTGTCGATCGTCTCATCCTGGACGAGAAAATATATTTACAGAGGCGGATTAAGGCCTAGTTCAAGTTCCAGAATGCACTTTAATCCCATTTATCTCACTGAAACGCATATTTTTTAGCAGTTAAACTAAAGCCATTAATGCGTGAGTGGCTGGAGGATGGCAATGCATTAAATCATTATTGAAGTGTGTGTATGTGTGTGTGTGTGTGTGTGTGAGTGTGTGCTGTAATTGATTGGGGGTGTTAAAGTCAGGGTTCAATGGATGCTCCGATCAAATACTCGGTTAAAGACTGAAGAAAGATCGACTGCGTTTGAGGCTCTAAGCGGATCCGTGTGCGTTTTAGCTCCATTTCATGTTTAATATGCGTATATATAGTTTATACATAGTTTATATATAGTTTGTATCTATTTATATCTAAACTATGAAGACAAATGTTTGGATGTGTTGCGCTGGCATAAAACGAAACGGCCCACATTTCAACCTCCGGATGTTTCCGTGTCTCCTGTCGCTAATCTCCTTTTTAGCCGCCATCTAACACAATTTCATGGTGTTGATAGTGAATCTAAAAATTCAATAGCTGCTCATGTATGCCGGGATTATAATTTGGAGTCTCTGTGGGGGATGTAGGTCAGCTGAAAGGCTCTATTTCCTCAAATATTGTAATCCCCATTTGTTCTGCTTTTCCAGCAGCTTTGAGGTCTCTGTCAGACGCCGACGCCCCGGGCGGGACGGTGGCTCCGAACGCCGCCGTCTTGTTTCCAGATGATTTATCTAGTCATTCTGTACCGCCGTCTGTTTTCAGATATTTGTTGGCTGGATTACGTAAAAACCACCTGATGGATGCTGATGAAACTTGGAAGTTTGAGCCAGATGTGAAACTGTCAGATTCTTGGGAACATTTTTCCATCCAGAAGGTCACGTTTGTGGTGGAACTGGGGAACGGTCGGGGGGTCGGGCAGGATATTCCCAGTTAACCTCGCCGTAGCTCCACTCAGGGAAAGGAAGTCATCCATTCAGGGGGGGATAAACCAGTTTACCTCTCATTGATTAAAAAAACTGATCCCGCCATCAAACTGTTCCGCTAATTTGGCCGTCCTCAGCCGAACTCCTCCGGCGAACGTTTCTCTGAGCTGCAGGAATAGTTTTGTGAAGCCAAGCATGAACATAAAAAATTGATTTGTTTATATATCATTTCAGCGTAATAGCTTCGTGCTCCGATTCAGTGACAAACCCTGATTTACTTTGCAGAAGAGGGGGAAAAAAACCAAACAGGGGGTTGTGGGGAGGATTACTCCTCACTGACGGGCTCATATTCGGCTCCTGTGTTGTATAAACCTGATAACAAGTATGGCACAAGACACAGCTTCTTTTTTTTTTTTTTTTTCCCCAACAAAACTCATTATGCCGGATCAATGTTCCCCAGAGAAACAGCAGACTCAAACGCCACACACCGAGATGGAGGAGGGTGTCGAAATGTGGAACAGCCCCAGGCTGCTTTTTGATGGTTCAGAAGGCCGAGGTACATACCACACACCTGCAATTAGGTGGATGCTTTTATTCAGCTGGCAGAATGCATCTGTCACACACACGCACGCACACACACACACACAGGCTAAAACAATCAGCGTTTGTTTGCCCACTTCATTCACCACCCAATAAAAACAGAGGTGGATCTAAAATGTACAGTTTAGAGCGTAAACATCCCAAAAAGCGTTGCTTCACTGCAGAAATTATTGTTTGCAAAAAAGTTGGGGCGCCGAACTTTAAGAGCAGCAACGACATTAACCCGTTTAATCAATCGGTATCAGCACTTAGTATCCAGAAAAACAAGGCGCTATTGCGGCTACGGTCTGATAATTTTTATATTAAATGTTTTTATTCTGATTTATTGCACAGTAACATGATCTTATGTGCTTTCAATGTTTTACTAGTGATTTTAGGATTCCAGTATTTGTGGCAGTGGAGTGAAATGATGTAAACTTGATTTTTATTTTTCTTCATAATTTTTTATATACAGTAATCCCTCGCTTATTTGGCTGCCAGCATCTTCTGTTTTAAGACAGACTTGATGCTACTGGCGTGTTTTTGCAGTTTTATTGTTATTGATCATTTATTTTAGAGCGAAACAAACCAATCCTGTGACTCCACTTCAGCAGGAAAATCTGTAAAAACCAAACAGGTTAAGAACGACGACCCCTCCAACCACCATCACCTTTGTGCCCTTTCATACAAAAAGGTGAGGTTAAAAGCGCTCCCACCTCAAACAGACTTAATCTACTATCTCTGGTGACCCCTGCGACCCTTTCCCGACCCTCCTACCCCCACCCCACCCTCAGCAGCGCCGCAGCTCCAACTCCTGTTTGGCATCATTTGTGGCTCTAAATACCTCCATCCAGATCAAAACATAGCGTGTGGATGAATCCACATTAGCAGAGTTTGCCTCGCAGCGCCGGCGGTGGATGTGTGTGTGTGTGTGTGTGCGCTCTGAAGTAGGTCATTGATTTGGAACCTAGACTCTGATTACGTGCTGGCCTAGAAATGGGCTATAATCGGTGTCTCTCATACCAATACAGCTTTTCATAAGTGGCAGATATTTCAAGGTCAGGACAACAGTTTGCGTCTCGAGCAGACGTCATTTATTTTCCCGGGTTTAACGGATCCGTTCTTCTGGAATCATTTTCTTCTTGTGCGTTTTTACGATGCATTACCACCAGGTGAAGAAAAAAAAAGAAACCAAAACGTTGAATATCATGTTCATCTCTCTTCATAGGGATGGGAGGATGCCAGATCTGCAGGCATGCCCCGTTCTGCCCCTGGTAGGGGCGCGATGCGCTCACTGGGATGCCATTTGAGACAATAATGTAAATATTCGTGGTCTTTGAACAAGACGGGACGTGATCTAATCTGCGTCTCTGCAAAGAGTTTTCTCCTCGACCGTGTTGGATTAAATCCTGCAGTGGGAATTAGCTGTCAGCTAGCATCGTGACGGCTCCTGTGCAGCTGGAAGCGGGAATCGGCGTGGTTTCGTTAACGTGGCGGCGTCTCGATTCGTCTGCTTGTGTTTGGGCTGGTAGAACTCCATGTACTCTCTTTGTGGTGATTAGAGGAGTTTAAAAGGGCATGTTTGTGTACTTCCTGTTCTCTTCCCTTCGTCCCGACCCGCGTCGGGTCAAGAACAAACATTGGGAGCATGAAAGCATGAATGGAGGTTTGAAGGAAGCTGGTGCAAAAAGTGTTTTCAGGGCGACATGGGGAAACGGCTCAGAATCGGGAGTTTGCATATCATCCTTTTGTATGAGAGCAGCGGTCCCTCCTCCTCTTCCTCTTCTTCCTCCTCCTCCTCCTCCTCCCCTCTGAGCATCCCACATGAAAGCTCCTCAGCAGCGTGCGCCTGTTTAAATGAGCCCTCGCCATGTTTGCATTTGTTTAGACAGAGAGGCAGAAACCAACAAGCAAGCAGAGACAAAATCCCATCATAGGGAGGGGAAGAAAAAAAAAAAAAGCATTAGCAGCAACAGCTGCAGGCTGTGGCTCCGGGAGGAAGAGGAGGAAGAGGAGGAGGAGAACAATTGACCAGAAGCGACACGGGAAAGAGAGGTGACCTGATTGCTCAGCTGGCCAAGAGAACGGGAAGGAAGCAGCAGGAGAGGCTGGTCGCTTCGGTCTGGACGGGCTCTCCGCTGCTTCTGGTGGGTCCCTCTGAGGCCTTCCTCCTCCTCTTCCTCCTCCTCCTCCTCCTCCTCCCTCCCGCACTGCTGCCTGTCACGGCTCACTACATCGGAACAAAATGATCAGCTCTCACCTCCTTGTGAGCACGGGTCATCATGGTAGCCATGCAAAGGCTGGGCCCTTTGTATTAGATAGGGATCAGTGATATCTGGGGGGAGGAAGACGAGGAGGAGGAGGAGGAGGAGGAGCAGCCAGACGCAGGAGACAAATATAAAAGCGTGTTTTCATTCTTATTATTTTATTACAGCCACGGCTGCGAGGTTTACCAATTTTGCGGCGCCATTAATTCCATCTTGTGGAGGAGTTATCGGCGGTTTGATTGGTCTCTCCAGGAGGAAGCGGCGCTTTCACACTTCCTGTTGCTCATAATGTAATTAATTCTAATCGCAATCATAGTAATAGCTTTTCACATCAAATACCCAAGAGCAGTGCTAACAAAATAATCCATTCCTGTGAAAAACTCCCTCCTCCTCCCTCCTCCCAGTCAGTTGGACGTGGGGGGGGGTCAGAAAACAGAAGGACCTGCACATTTGCATACCTTTTTAGCATGTGGCTGAGGGAGCCTTTATTAAATTCGACACCCCCCTTGTGTGTGTGCATGTGTGTGTGTGTGTGTGTGTGTGTGTTGGGGGGGGGGGTTAGGCTAAACCATTGGGAGGGGGTTGCTGATCTCATCTTGGAGACAGGAGGCACCATCTGAGCCTGCAGACGGACTTTGTTTC